>NW_006783631.1:5208886-5247209 GCF_000442215.2 Lipotes vexillifer | reverse complement strand
TCCCTACATATAATCTCTTCTCCTAACCTTCTTCACTCCCAGGAAAATGTTGAGAGTTAAGATTGGGAGAAGAGAAGGGATTTAAAACTAGCATATACACTGAACATTATGTACTTGACATTTGCAAGATACTTTGCATATATTATGTCATTTAATCTCCATTAATCTTCATTTAAACCTACAAATTAGGTATTATCTTGCCTGTTTTGGAGATGAAGAAACTGGGGCTCATGAATTAAATAACTTGCCTGTTTTTCAAATACTACACTTTAAGAGCTCAAACTCAGATGAGTGATGATGAATTGTGTCCTGCCATGTTTCCTGTCCTTATTTTTCCCAGAACCATTGCCAGGAGCTCTCTTGCCTGAGTTATGGCAGCCTTCTGACCCCCAAACCACAGTCTTAGGAACAGGAAGAAAGAATGTGACTGAAAGAGTGTGACTTGATTTGTGGTCAAGACAATATATCAGATTGTTTAATTGCTTCTTCATTATTTAGCTCTCAGAAACACCCTCTATTAATCACCTGAGGGTTAATCATACTAAATTTCATCCATTGAAAGCAGAAGCCATTAGTCAGAGAGCCAAAAGCAAAGACAGAGCATGCAAGAAGCAATCATTACCTTGGGTGTGGGCCAACATTTACCCAGCTGCCTTTGGAAGGAAGCGGCAAAGAGGAGTAAGAAATTTTGTTTGCCAAAGAAAACAAAGAGTAAAAAGGGAAAATGGTACTTTGGTGAAGGTTTTTAAAAACTGTTCTTCTGAAATTTCTAATCACCTCTGAGTTTGTCGTGGCCCACCAAAGATTAAAAATATATCAGATGTGATCTGCAGGCTATAAATAGATGGATTATCATGAATAAGAAACTCTAGGGGATAAATGAGTAAACAATGAAAACTGGAAGATAGAAGACAACCCAGTTTTCCTCTTTTTTGGCAGCATTAGAGGGACAAGAATTACATTTCCTAGGAGAAGATTTACATTGATTTTTAAAAACATTTCATCCAATGTTATAAGATGTATAATAGTATATCACTCAAACCTATCTCTATCCCTTCCTTCAAAAATCTAATTGATTTTGAAAGAATTAAGAGTACTTCTTTAGAATACTGTTAATAAATATATGTAGGCAACCTTAAAAAAAGCAATTCTATACACAATTAGCAAATGCCATTCTTGGGTTCTCCATTACCTAGTAGTCTGTGCGGAGTTATGTGAGGGGCTCCAGAACATCCTTCACTTACAAGAAATCTATTTCACAGAATGTTATCAAACTATAAGCTTCTACCACTCAAGCCACAGTTTTAAGGTGCACTGTTAATCTTGAGAATATACTTTAGAGCTGGGTTTTTCAAAGTCTGATACTGGAATCCACTGATGCTGAATTTTGTGGAAGCGGAATCCAAGGATTTGTATGAATAAAATCATACCAAGCTTCCCTGACGATTCATGGGTACACAAATGTCTGAGAATAACTTCTTACACCTTCAATATCTTCATTTTTATCCATCATATTCAGCTTAGCTTGTGTGATTTCTTTTCAGGATCTTTCCTCAAAAATGCTCTAAGTGATGTGCTCCAGCAAAATAGATGGAGCTCAGTAAAGGGAGAAAAGGAAACAATCACTTTTTTCCCAATATTTCAACTTTTCCTGGTTATTCCCATGCTGTTTGTCTATAAAGATGTTCTGACTTAACCTTATACACAGTTATATAATGAAAGAAAATTTAGGAGGATAAATATTTATTGAGCTTTTATATAATGTATCAAAAATTTACACATTATCTTATTTAAACTTATCAATGATTGTTTATATGTTCTTCCCCTAAAGAAGTAATCTGAAGATCAGCTAGGTTACCTATTTTGCCTAAATTCATGTTGAACTTTAATTCAGCCATTTTTTATTAACAAATTCTCATGTCTTTGCAGGCATACCTTCTCATTATTTTATAAAGATATAAGCTCTGCCTCCAGGGAGGTACTGAAGACATTCAGAATATCTAAACATTGGTAACAGCTTCATGCATGCTCATCAATGGAAAGACACACAATAGCAATATTCATATCAGCTTTGTCAGGTTGCCATTTGAAGTTATGGGCTGAATTCTTGAGTATGGTGATACCATGCCAAACCAGCTCATTGAAAGAGGAGAAGTTGGTAAACGTGGTGACTACAGGACTTGTCACTTAGCACAAGTCCCAGGCCTGCCTGCCTTTGGCAGGTGGGCAGCACAGCATGTCAAATAGCTTCACTATTCAGATTCCACAATTTTTATTTTTAAAAAATTAAACTGGAATGTAAGATCCCTCCTCTTCCAGATTGGTTTTCTAGTAGCTTCTGTTATTTTTCTCTGGATTCCACTAGACTCCATTCTTTCTATTGGAGAATAGACTGTACAGCATCTTTCTGATTTCAGGAAGAAGGTCCCTGACTTCTAAACATCCAATAGTCCCTTTAAGTACCACCAATGCTATCCCCTTACCAAACAACACATAGCCTTTATTGTACAAATAATCTTTTGAAGCAAGTTTGTTACTTATGTATTATTGAATCCCCAAAGCACAGAACAGAGTCTGGACCCTAGTAAGTACTTGCTCTATATGTGCTATTTTCCATTCATGGAATAGATATGTATTAAGAATCTTGATATCAGGAGCTATGATGTCCGTGGGGGCACAGAGATGAACAGGCAAGACAGGTATCAAGGTGAAAATGTGGACATCTATATAACCAGGTCAGGATTAAAAGGATCCCCTAGAGTACTTGTGAAATGTGAAATACACATTTCCAGACCCACTTCATCTGACTCTTCCTTGGACCAATCTGAATGAGGTAATCAAGTTAATTCTTGCATCAGACTAGAGTGGGACATAGGGTAGAATTTTGAAGGTTAACAAGTGGAAAGAGGGGAATCAAAAGAACGGTTGGAGACAGCTGACCTTTAACCAGGCAATTGTTCAGACATATTCTCCACTTATTTTCCTTCCTGCTATTCCAATTCATGAAACATTCATCCCTAAGATAAGAGGTGGAATCTTGTTCTAGCCTGTCAATTTTTTAAAATTTTATTTATTTTTTATTTATTTCTGGCTGCATTGGGTCTTTGTTGCTACACTCGGTCTTTCTCTAGTTGCGGTGAGCGGGGGCTACTCTTCATTGCGGTGCGTGGGCTTCTCATTGCGGTGGCTTCTCTTGTTACAGAGCATGGGCTCTTGGTGCGTGCGCTTCAGTAGTTGTAGCACGCGAGCTCAGTAGTTGTGGCTCGTGGGCTCTAGAGCGCAGGCTCAGTAGCCGTGGTGCATGGGCTTCATTGCTCCGCTGCATGTGGGATCTTCCCGGACCAGGGCTTGAACCCGTGTCCCCTGCATTGGCAGGTAGATTCTTACCCACTGCGCCACCAGAGAAACCCTCACCTGTCAATTTTGACAACCTTGAAAATCATCAGATGGCCCTCTCTAGTGCAGTCAGCTCAATGTCTAGCTCCACTCAGAACTCTGAATGCTGTCTTGTTGCTGGAGTCTCCTGATACTTCAAATGAGATATGTCTTCCAGGAGACCTACCAGATGTGCTAATGATGATTCCTTATAAGACAGAAGAGAGGCCAGTTCAGGAAAGAATAGCGAAGAAAGCAGATGATGGCAGGCTTCATCTCAGAGTCCAAGTCCTGATAGCTGGGCCAGCTGGGAGTCACATATCAGGGGAAAGAGATTTTAACTACATCCATTATATTCAATAAGGAAAAAAAAAAATTAGGTATGTATTTATGTTGACCCATTTTAGAGGAAGATCCAGGTAAAGATGTTCCTGAAGAAAGGGAAATTGTGTTAAGAGAGAAGAGGGCAAGGATGGAGAAAGAAAGATAGAGAGAGAAACTTTCCACCAAGCGTTCCTGTTCAGTGACAGTAGCCAAAACAAGGCCTTGTCTCTGCCACATACGATGAAATGACCTGTAAATAAGTGCAAGTTTTTGAACTGTTAGTTCAAGAAGAATAATTATGATGTAAACTAATTCTTTCCCACAACTGTAAATAAAGACAGTCTCTTTACAGATGCACTCCCATCTTCAAGATGCAGTCGTGCACAGCAGTCAAGTGAAGGCAATCTCTCAGACGTGGAATCCCATTTTGACTGCAGACATGTAATCAACTTCACCAGACACTCAGGAAACAAAATCAGGAGACTCTCTTTCTCTCATTTTCCCTTCCTAGACCTAGTACTTCCTTCTCTCAGATGATAAATTCCTGCTTTCATCTATATAAAGACAATATTACAGGCTTTGCAAGTACTTACAAGTATTCCAGCTCTGATTCTCCTCTGCTTCCATCTCCTGGGCAACTAACAGACCCAATCCATCTCTGTTCAAATTCTGTTTTGACTCAAATCTTTGGTCCTTACTCCAAGAAACATTAGAATAAGTATCAGAAATGAGAGAGAAGCAATAAAAATAAATATTCCACTTTGATCTGTCCATTTTGAATATTTTGTGGTGCAAACAGAGAACAGGAGAGAAAGAAGTAGATCTCTTCAAAGCAGCATTCTAAACAGTGTATGACATCCAATTACTGAATTTAGCTGGGACTTTCACACTTTTACTTCAAATGAGAATTTAAAAAAAGCAGCATGCTTATCCATAGATAACTTCTTTGCTGAGAATGTTTAACCATTAGAAGAAAAAGAATAGGATTATAATGGAATTACACAAATCACTGTACTGCCTTTACCAAAACCATCTGGTCTAGGTGTTATTAAGTATTGTGATTGTGTCGACATATATTAAACCACTTAACTTAAAATAATCTAGGGATTTCCACTGCAGTCCAGCAGTTAAGACTTTGCCTTCCAATGCAGAGGTGTGGGTTCAATCCCTGGTTGGGGAGCTAAGGTCCCACATGCCTAACAGCCAAAAAAACAAAACATAAAACAGAAGCAATATTGTAACAAATTCAATAAAGACTTTTAAAAAAGGTCCACATCAAAAAAAAATCTTAAAAAATAATAATAATCTAAAAGCCACTGGTTGGATGTATTAAATATTTGAAAAAGTACCTAGGTGAATATCAGAAAGAGATCATTTACATTGAAGCAGAGACAAAATAATGAAAGGATAGCTTTACCAAAAATCTATTTTGGAAGATCTTTATTTAAGAAAATAATTGATTATCACTTTGCAGTAGAAGTTAAAATCTTTGAAACAACAGTGAAGGGAAGACAAAAGATGGATAAATAGTACTCCATGGGAAAATGAGAAGAGAAAAAAAGAGAAAAGAAGGAGGGATGGAGAAGGAAAAAGGGAGAAAACAGAATCCAGGACATTTTCTGAAGCTGTGGATAAAATGGCATGCAAAATTTTCCCCAGTGGGATGGTCAAAGGACTCTAAAGAACAGGGTCTATCAACCATTTAGTGGATTTTGGTTATCTTCTATGAGAACACCACTTCCACTCTCTCCTCTTAACCATGTTTCTAGTAAAAGTGCAAAATACAAATGCCTGTGAATGAGAACCTTTTGCCCATATTATTAAACAGGCTGAATTTTACATCTGGGTTTACTAGCACAAAACTCAAAACATCACAAAAAGAAGGGAATAACATCAATTAATAAATTAAACTTTGCAGAAGCCAGATTACAATCCAAAACTCACCATAAAAACACAATTTGCTCCTCACTCCACCTCCCACACATACTTTTGTTATTAAAAACTATCAAACAAGAAAACAAAACATGGGGAAATACGACTGACTACTGAATGTTATTTTAATATTGCTCTGAAGGGCTGAGAGGTACCAGAAGTCATCTGGGTTATGCTGTTTTGAATCTGACCCAAGTAGACATAATTTAAACTCTTTATATGCTCTTGATCTAGCTACATGCACTGGCTCCTGGCACCTAAGGCCCTTGACTGAACACTTCCGAAAGATTTATTAACTAGGGTGGAGAGTCCAGCATGGGCAAAACCATGCCTTGTCTGGCAAGATGCTTAACTCTTGACCTAAGCCTGAAATGATTTCCTGAATAAGAAGATATATGTGGACCCTAATATACCACACATGATCCTGACCTTGACTTTGAGAGAAATATTGGTAAAGACTAAGGACACAGATACATGTACCCATAGATATAGATATAAAAGTAACTTCCTCAAGTGGTTTCATTCCATATTTATTGAGTTCTGTGCACCAAACACTGAAGCAGGTTTGTGAAGTTAAATGTTTGAGAAGCTATTTTAACTGGATGACAATCTAGAGAAAACATAGCTTTAGTGTCACCTTCATTTTATGTCAGTATTTATGTTATCTGCCTAAAATTCGAATGGTAAAACTGAAACTCAAAACTTTACCTCTCTGACCATAAAGTCTACAATCTTTCCATTATTCTACACTTTCCATGTTTCATACATACAGTAGTTTGTAGGACATTTTCAATCTTTTCCTTAATCAGAGTTGTTTCTCAAGTCCATTTGGGATGCACATCTGTAGTCTGTATATGCACATTAATCCATAATTTGTAACAATTCTCATCTTAGTGCAGAAAAAGGCAACTGATGCTTTGATGTTTTCAAAGCAGCATGATAAGTGAAAAGCAAACTTGGCCTTTAGAGTTAGACTTGGATTTGTGTCCACATACTGCTACTTCATAACTGAGTGTCTCCTTGAAGAATGTGTCAATGGACTTCTCTTAGCCTGTTTCCTTTTTTGTAAATGGGACTTAAAGTACTTATTCTTCATGTGGGTAAACATTTCACATGGATGTATTATAATTTGTTACCAACATTTTGATGGAGACGTTTGGATGGGAGACATTTTAATTTGGCCTAAATAAATAAAGCCAATTAAAAAAAAAAAACTGATCAGGGTACACAGAGGGTTTATTTGTTTACTTATTTGCCCATGAACAGTATTTGATTCTGTCCACTAGCATAACTTAGTGGCACTTTAACCTCCTCTGATTCCCTAGATGGTAAACCTTGCTTCCTCCCTGCACTGCCCAAAGGTGCAGTCTTTCTTTCTCTGAATTACTACCCTGCCTGGATTTAACACTTTTTTTGTCTGAGCCTGCTGTGTCAGCCAAGTGCCTTCCCATATCCTCAGCTCTCTGGGTTTCACTTTCCCATAGGATATAACTTGTGAGCCAACCCTAGCTATATCATCTGGTACTTGATGCTGAATTAGAGTTGCAAGTTGTATCTACTTGGACTTTATTCCTCACAAATAAACATTGCCAAGGAACTGCAATTCAAAAGTTTGCCCCATTACTCTAAAGCATTTGCAAAAATAAGCTCCTGTGTTTTTACATCCAAAAAAGGGAGACATATGTATACACATGGCTGACTTGCTTTGCCATACAGCAGAAACTTGCACAGCAGTGTAAATCAACTATACCCCAATAAAAAAATAATTAAAAAATAAAATAAACTCCTATGTTCTTTAATAAATAGCCAAAAACTTTAGCTCATGGATACTTCTTTGCATAAAAACTAAACCTGCACAAAAACATAACAGTTTGGAAATCAAAAGACACTCGTTTATTTGTCAGTCAGTCTGGACAATTTTCATCCAGGAATATTCATTCTATATTGCCACATTTTACTAGTCACTACTGATCAGATGAAAAAGACTTTTAACTAACAAACTTCTTGGGTTGTCTCTAATCATTGGTTAATACTTTCTCTCCAATGAAACATGTTAGAAATGTTATTTTATTCATAGTGACATTTAGATATTCCTGATTACTTTAATGTCTGACATAAAGATTTTATTCTTGTCTAATACAGCATAAAACATCTGGATGAAAGCTTAGCATTTAAGTAATTTAGCTCTATATTTTTAATTATCCTCATGCTTGACATCATATGGAGCCTAGTATCTACCAGACATTTTTCAGATGAAAAATAAATAGATTTTTTTAACTTTTCTTAATAACTTTTCTCAGCTTTTTAGGTTATAATTGATTGATTCTGTACTCAACAGAAAACTCAATTTCCTTGAAGTTTGTTTAAAAAATAAAATTCACCCTCTTCTCACTGTACCTTTTCTTTCCTAACTGTGATAATGACTCTTACCAACTGATGTAATAGGAAAATCCCCTCAGTTGTGTGTTGCAAAGAAATTGACTTAGGAGGATAGCTGCTACATAGAAATGTAGTCTACTTTACATTTGGTAGTGTACCAGATGTAAAATAGATAGCTAGTGGGAAGCAGCCACATAGCACAGGGAGATCAGCTCCGTGCTTTGTGACCCCCTAGAGGGGTGGGAAAGGAAGGGTGTGAGGGAGATGCAAGAAGAAGGGGATATGGGGATATATGTATAAGTATAGCTGATTCACTTTTTGATACAGCAGACACTAACACCATTGTAAAGCAATTATACTCCAATAAAGATGTTAAATAAACAATATCCATAAAAATAAATAAATAAATAGGAAGTGTAGTCTAGGGCTTCCCTGGTGGCGCAGTGGTTGAGAGTCCACCTGCCAATGCAGGGGACACGGGTTCGTGCCCCGGTCCAGGAAGATCCCACATGCCGTGGGGCGGCTGGGCCCATGAGTCATGGCCGCTGGGCCTGCGTGTCCGGAGCCTGTGCTCTGCAACCGGAGAGGCCACAACAGTGAGAGGCCTGCATACTTCAAAAAAATAAAAATAAAATTAAATAAGAAGCGTAGTCTAAATCATTTCAGAACATATTTCTTCACAATGCTGAGTATTCAAATCAAATATTTATTGGGAATCCACTCAGTTCAATGTTCAGTGACAAAAAGGGAGGAACTTCTACAAGTAGGTAACATCTTTTCTTCCATCACTGAATTTAAAAGACAGCCATAAGTTTAATTGATGACCAAAAGACTGTCTTCATATCATGATCCTTTAGTTGAAAAGACATAAATCAATTCAAATTGACCCCAAAATGAGGATTCATAGGAGAAATTTACTGAAATATCAAGATAATATGGGGCAGAAATTTCAGCTGTATCTAGTGAGAACTGAAGCTTCCTGGCTCTCTCCTTCCCCATTTCTCTTTTCTCTGTGGAGGTACAAGGTTCCTCTTGACTTGTACATGTCTTGTCAAATCTGGTCAATCTCAGTTCCTCAGAATGACTTTTCCTGAGTCTCTAAGCCACCCTCCTGTAACCTACCTGTATTTGCAGCTTTCACTCATGTTTCTATCAACTATACTCATTTATTTCTATATGATGTTGCAACCCAATGAATATATCCAACCCACCTTCCTAAGAAAGATTGTCTAAAAGGCTCAGTGCCTGCTGTGCATTATTTCCACTCTCTGTGAAGTTCCCATCCTGGGGCAAGCAGTCATGACCAAAGGATTGGGTTTATATGGTACAGATATAGGAAGCCTCCAAGAATATACAAGGTGGAAGAAACTTTTAAGAAAGGGGCATGATTGGACAGTCAATAATAGATAGATCCCCCCTCCCCAAAATATTTTAACAAAGAGGGACAAGCTTAAGTACAAACTTAGAGACCAAATATCCAAAACTTCTCTTTTACATTTAGGAAAAAGAACTTGCAAGAAGAAATAAATATAAATCAATTTAATTACTATCTTTGCTTAATATGTGTTACAGGTTAAATAAAATATAAAATATATTAAATATAATACATAGGTTGTGAGTATAATCATAAACCCCCCTCTATTCACATAACTTAGTTTCCTGAATCTGTTTTTCAATACTGTATTTTAGAAAGAGAATTCTTAGCTTTATCCAATGCAAAGAGCTGGTCCACATAATCAAATATCCAATGGTGACCAAGAGTTAATATTCCCTAAATTCTGTATTATTTTTAACATAATCTGCATTAAACAAGACTAAGGTCAGGATAAAGAAAATATTAACCTATGAGACCAAGAGTCAGGCCCCACTTTTGTCCTGCTAGTATTGACTTGAGCATGTCAGTTACTTCTCTAAATTTTCGTTTCCTCATCCATCATGGTTAATGATTAATGGCTGGTTTATTTCAGCTGCATTGAAACATCTCCCGTCAAATCAGCTCCTTCAAAATGGTGAACACAAAATACAATATATCCAATGTGTGTATTCAATAATGTATTTGAAAGTGTTTCCCAAATGATTCCATACCACACAAATGTCCTAGGCTAGTTACTTAGTAGCCAATCTCTATTGAAGAATAATCATTATTAACCCCATTTGAACAGCAGGAAACTGAGACTCAGAAAGGCCCAGTAATATGTCCCAGAAAAACATTCAACTATGAAGTGATAAAATATGAAATTAAATGCAGATTTGGCCAACACCAAAGACTGCAGTTTTTCACCTGCCATGTTGCCTCTGAAAACATCTTAAGCTTGTCTTATCTACTTTATTCCATACTGAGACAAGTGTTAGTCTAATATCAGGTAGAAGACAAAAAGCAATTTATTTGCTATCCCTGTGGGTGAAATAATCTCAGAGAATCAGCCAAAACAATGTTGTTTGTAAATGTTGATTAGATTTCCTTCTATTGATTTATATGAGAAATGTCCCTTGAGCCAAAGGAACCCCATTTTATCACCATTAAATACCTTTTTATCATTTATAAGATTTTAACTAAAAGAGTAGGGCAAAATAAATGCAGGCATAAAATAAATTTTCTTTTCAGCAGGCCAAGTTGAATAAATAATAATCAAAGTATATACTCAGAGTTTCTACATCCAATCATTTTTATTTATAGTTTCAGCCATAAATGAATGATTAGATGATAAATTACTTGGTGCATCCTGATGTTCATTCCTAAAAAATAACTACTGAACAAGAGAGAAAGAGATATAGAAAAGCCACTTAGATTAAAATTACCAGATGGTGGCCATTCCTAAATCTGAAAAATTATAAAGGTCAATGTTTTTCTTATGGTTTTATTTTAATTTACTCATGACAAGAATGAATGTCCTTGTTCTTCATTCCATTAATATTGCTAGAATACTGGTGTTATCTCTTATGTTAACATGTTTAGAAACTATATGGAGAGCTTCCAAACATAATCAATAGTGGATAAGAAGTAGCAAGCAAAATTTCATTTAGTGTTGAAAATATAATCTTTTTTCAATAATGTTTAGGAGAGGATTTGGTACCTATAAACATCTAGAAAAATCATTTGTGACTAGTTAACTAATGCCAATGAGCAGGCATGGGAGACATGCCTTGCTGTATAGAACTGAATGACGCTGAGCTCAAGGTCATCTGAGATTCAGAAAACCTGTATAGTGATTGAAGAAAAGCCATAGTTGTGTTTTTATTTTTTTATTTTTTTTTAATTGGAGTATTGTTGATTGACAATGTTGTGTTAGTTTCAGGTGCACAGCAAAGTGAATCAGTTATACATATACATATATCCATTCTTTTTCAGATTATTTTCCAAGTGTATGTAGTAGAGTTCCCTGTGCTATACACACACACAGTTAGTTATCTATTTTATATATAATAGTCTGTATATGTCAATCCCAGTCTCCCAATTTATCCCTCTCCCTCTTACCTCCTGGTAACCATAAGTTTGTTTTCTACACCTGTGACTCTATTTCTGCTTTGTAGGTAAGTTCATTTGTACCTTTTTTTTAGATTCCACATATAAGTGATATCATATGATACTTGTCTTTCTCTGTCTGACTTACTTCACTTAGTATTATAATCTCTAAGTCCATCCTTGTTGCTGCAAATGGCATTATTTCATTCTTTGAAAAGCCATAGTTTAAAGCTAGAAATCAGTTATGAAAGGGGAAGGAAAACCAAAGCCTGAAATTTGAGAAAGAATAATGATTTAGGAAGTTGGGGGCACAGGTAGTACAAGTCAGAGGTATGATGTGTTGAAACAAACAGTTCAAAACAAAGAACATAAATGAAAAGATGGAAGTACAATTTTCCTTTAACATCAGACCAAGTGTATGACACTCTTGGGATGGGGGTAGCTTATAGGAATACTATGAGAAAAGACAAACTGTGAGGCAATATTTATTTATCAAATATTTGCCCACTACAAATGTTGAGAGAGAGAGAAAATCCTACTTCATTGCTCACCACGTGTGTCCTTACAGCTGCCAACTATGGCAGGGGCGTCAGCATTTTCTGATACCTATTAATAACCCCTGGCTCTTAGTACTTTTTGGCAGCAATGCAAGCTGGTAATATTATTTCCTTTTCTGAAGAAGGAAACTAATGCCAATTTAGTGAGGAAACTCAGAGTCATGGGCTCTAAGCATGACATGTTTTTATTTGTCCCAATGTATACCATCAACTGTTTTATGTCAGTCTTCTGTCATCATGAGTAGCAGGGTCCCCTAACAAACTTCATCCTGAGTTCATACAGTTATGACTTTTTTCAATTATTAACAGTTGTTGCATCTTAAGGCTCACTGTTGTTCACTTACAAACTTCCATCTCACTTCTCATTCAAAATCCCTAGATATACCAAGCCTGTAACTCTAGCTGCTTGGCATGGAGGGAGGAGGGTCTGCTTTTCCACACCCCTCCTCCTTTTCTTCATCTCCTAGCATCCTGGTGTGGAACATAGGCTGCAGAGAGGATAGAGAGATTCTTACCTCCTGGCCCGTGGTGCTGGCAAACTCCTCTCCCTTTCTGCAGTAGCACTGCCTATCTCTTGGGGTACAAGCATTTGTATTTATTGTCCTCTTTAAGACAATCCATTAGCAAAGAACATCCAACATCTCCCTGTGCACACCTCAGCCCCTTATTGTTAGTTTCATGCAGAAACCGATGCCATGGACACCAGCAAAACAGCTCAAGCCTCCAACCCAACTCCTTCCCATATCATACAATGACCACATCAAACAATGGGCTTGCAGGCTGTGCACCCAACTTTTGCACCTTGACTCCTAGTCCCACCTTTTCTCCACACACCCGGAGCAGGCATTCAGATGGTCTAGTGGCTCAGAATATTCCAGTAAGAGACTAACGAGGGCCCACTAGTACCATGAGCTTGTCATGGTCCCACTCTGGGATGCTAATTTAAAGAATCACTGCAAAGAAGGGACACACAAAGAAAAATGATATGCAAAAATGAAATCCTTGTTTTCTTAGAATGGTTGCTTAAAAATCATATTTTTCAAATATTATGTGAAAAATAGTAATTTACATATGAAATATCACATTGAAGTATATGAGGTCAGTGTGGGCTGAAGGCAGGGTTATTGATTGTAGGAAGTGGGAATTATGTTGACCCTTGAAAGATAGGGTGGTGTATAGATAATGAAAAAAAGGAAAAGGGTATTGGTGCATAGGGATTGGATATTTGGGGGAAGATATCAGAGGGGTAAGTGCCTACTATGAATTTATTTGGGAAATAATAGACAACTCTAGCCAGAGAGAATTTTGGAAGTTATTTTTAAGCCCTGATCCTTATTAAAAACACAGTAGGAAGATAAAAGTAAATAGTACACTTCAGGAAGTTGTTTCCATTGATTTCCATTAAAGACTTAAAAACTGTCAGGCATTTAATTATAACATTTGACCTGATCAAGGACAATTGTCAGCTATTACTTCCAAAAAGTTAATTAAAAAAATAAAATTGAACTATTTGCATATTCATATTTTAAATGACATGCTATTGGTTAGAACTAACTCTGTAATACAGTTGCCATAAATTACTTATTTCTAGGATCCTTCTTTTAAAATCAAAGTACAACAAAAGTCAATATGGACATCATTTCAGCCGATATGATACAAAGGTTTGGTTTAAATAGAACAATATGAAAACCTAAATTATCATTTTATTCTGGTATTGCACTGTTTTGATAAAGATTTCTCAGCAACGAAGATCAGGGGGAAAGAAGACACTATCACTGCCAATGAGAACCAGATTTCCTTAATATCATGGCTGACGATATTTATCACTTGAATTGTTGGCAAAGAACATTTCCAGTCTCAAGTCAAAAACTTTGGAATCACCCTTGAGTCTTTCTCTCATACTCCACCTCTGATCCATCTGCAAGTCCTCTCAGCTCTACCTTCAAGATATATCCAGTCTCTTACCACTTTTCACCGCCATGGACCAAGCTGTCATCACTCTATATAGGGTTTATTGCATTCTCCAGGACTGGGAGATCTGACAGCCTTTGCTCAGCTGTAGCATTGGCCATGTCCCCACCATGCTGGTTCTGTGGTGTCTATTGGCCATGGTTCCCTTTTCCTGCCTTGTATCTAAGCCTGGTTAGCTAGCAATTTCTACAGTTTCAGTAACTTATTTGTAGATTAAACAAACTGTAATCAATTTCTGTTATTGCTTGTTTTTCTTTTATTTCTTTCTATGAAGTATCTTATCTGATGAAAATACTGTGTGTATGTGTGTGTGTTTATAGGTATACAACTCCATATAAAATATTAAAATTAGAAAATGCTAAAATGATTAGTATATACTAGAATATAAACTTCATGAAAGCAGGAATTTGTGAGTTGATGTCTCTGTTGTACCAGGTATTCAATAAATACTTGTAGAATGAAGGAGTGAATGAATGAATCTTTGTTGTTTGAATATCTGGATGCACATATCTTGTGTTAAACTTTTCCACAATTGGTGAATTTATACCCGAAGAGAAATTTCATGTAAACTGTGTAATCTTCATGTTTTAAATAGCTTCATGGCTTTCTGCCTTAAAATATCCCAGAAACATGCAAGAACTTGACATTACTAAGGCTGTCTTGCAGAATCACACTGCTAGCTTGTAATGCCTGAGGAAAATGTCAACGTCCTCCACCTGGTCATCCCTCCAGCCTACCCTTCTCCCCCCGCCCCCTCCCCACCAATCTCCTCTCTCTGTGGGGCAAACACAAACCTCAAGGTAAATCTTACAGAAGTTCCCCACATTTCTGAGATGGAATGCTATAGGTTTTACTGTCAAAGTTCAAGGGAGAAGGGAACAGATTTCTGCTAAATAATTTGTCATGCCCTTAACATTACCATTCTCTTCCTTTTTTCCTTACTCACAAGGTGGGGAGGTACGGGAACACACAGGGTGCTGCACTGATTCCATTGCTTTTGTTTTGCACACATTGTGCTGAGAAAAGGTCCTCAACACAAGCTGGGTTATGGATGTGCAGCCTGCTTGTTCACAGCCCGATGGGATGGTACCCACTGCAGCCCTCACCTGCTACATGCTTGCCCACACATCGAAGCAGAGATGTTAAGTGAGCCTTGCTTCCACCTCACCAGTAGAAACACACCTACAGACTTACTTCCCAGATGGTCAGCATCATTAATGAGAACTTCATGCAATTTCTGAATAGTAATTGTAGAACAAGCTGGAAAGTCTGAATTTTCAAGAAAAATCCATGGTTAAAAAAAATAGCTAGCCTATGATTTCAGTTAAAATAACAATTAATAGCAGTACGACTGAAGATGTCTTCTTTCTCTGACCATCAAACCCATTGTATGGACATAATGACTGAGATCTGTCTTTCCCTCTGATTGTCAATTACTTTGCACTGAGAATTGTATATTTATTTTCACCTACATTTGAATACATTTGAGGAAAGGCTCTGCAACGGTGGAGAAACATATTCTGCAAAAACTTTTATTCTGAAAAGAATAATTTAAAACATACACACAAACCCTGCTTCATTCATTTCCCCCAGTAATTATATTTTTAGATGATCGATTGTGTATTTTCTCACTTTAAAATGGAAATGAAATATCTGATGACTTGAGTTGATTTAATTTTCCCAAGAAAAGGAACTCCTACCCCAGTTCTGTGTTAGGGAACTTGTTACTGTTTCATTGCTCAGTCTACAGCAATGTTGATGGTTTATTTCAGGTTTTAAAACACCCACTATGTAGTAATTGAAATCGTCAAAAGCTATTGTCCTGGGCAGGTCATATGCTCTCTTTTTCACTGTGTTTTGACTTAATGTAATTACATTAATTACATTACGTTAATGTAAACAGAAGATAGAAACAACCCTAAAGCTCTCAAGGTCAGAAAGAATTTGAGATACCACTGAGTTCAACATTGGTTTGAACATACAGAGAAACTGAGACTCAAAATGGAAGCAAATTGCCCAAAGTCAGATTATTAAGAAGCCCATGAAACCTGGCTGGCTCCTGATTGGCTACTGGTCCAGGGCTCTTCCCAGCTTTATTGTCTGGTGGTGTGTTATCATGAACTTTGTGGAAAAAAAATAGATGTCCTGTATTAAAAGAAGATTATGAGCAATGGAAAAAGAGATAATTCTCTAGGATATTTTTAGAAAAAACTTCATGTGTGGTCTCATCAACAGGAACTGAGACGCCATACTTACATACATGTATACAATTTTGGATGACATCTACCTTTATCTTTATATGCAGTATGAACATCTCACCAACAAAGTCTTCATTTTGACAGTAGCTACACACAAGGCCTATACTTCTACCAAAAGGGGCTCCTAATGTGTCTACTGATTTCTAATATAAATGCCTATTCCTGCTTTTCCCAACTTCTAGATTCCTCTCCTATGATTCCTCTTTTCTGTCTGCCTATCCAGCTGTCCAGGAAAAAATGAATGGATGCCTTTTCCAATGGGGTTCTATCTAGTCCTCTCTGTCCCTCTAAATACTCCTATTCCAACTCAGTATTAGAGTTGTAGAACACCTGTCTTAGTTTAGAAACTCTCAAAGTGTCTAGCATTTGTTTAGAAAACATTTATTGAGGACATGCTCAGTTTCTCAACACTTTGATAGTCACTCAGCAATGTTGCATGAATAAATGAGTAAACAAATGGCACCTATAAATCCATCCAGGACCATTCACTGGAGAGCAAATTCGCATCTCTAGCTTCTTTCTGCATTGCTCTATTTGATCTCCCATGCCCTGGTTGTCCTATGTTATAGTGCGAACACTACATAAAAATTGGTTTCCAGAACCATCAGATTGTTTTTAGTCTTCAAACTGAATGGTACAGCCCAACTTATATTCCACTTTCTACATATTTTCAACCTCCTTGATTTTGAATGTTATTCTTTCATTCCCTCATTTATGGCTTTCTTCTCTATTCAGACCTAATACTTAATCTTCCTTTTTCAAATCTGAGTATAACCATCCTTCCTTTACTGCACTGTGCCTCTGCCTTTTCATCTGTCTCTGTATCTCTTCTAGACAACTAGTATCGCCTCACACACAACATGTTAAAATCAGCTCTTTTGCCCCTTTCCTGTTTGCCCATTTCTGTTCCCCTCTAACCTTGAAAGAACCTAAGGAACCTGTTGATTCTTTTCCTAGATAAAAATAAGTAACAATAAGTAGCTCTCTACTCCCAAGAGTCCCCTTAGCAATCCTTCAGACGCGTCACTTGGGCAAAATAACATCTGAGGAGAGAGTCAGCCATTCTACACGCAGTGGAGAAGGATGCAGAACGCAACTTCCTGCCTTGATGATTCACTGAGATTCTTCTCCCCTCCCGCCATTTTTCCCTTTAAAAACGGTCATGGCTGAGCAGAATCTTTGGAACTGGTCTCTGGACACGAGTCCAACTTGTCCCAAAATTGCCAGGTTTTCTGATTAAAGCAGCTTTCCTTTCAACTGACACTTGCCTCTTGAATTATTGGCTTTGACCAGCAAGCAGCTAAACCTGCATTTGGTAACAATGTGATTAAAAGAACTCAATTTCTTCCTGGAAAATCCGAAGTCAGTGACAATACTGTGTACTAAAATCATGCTTCCCTTTATATTGAGGCCATTATTCCTTAGGTTAATGTTGATACCTCCCCTGTTTCAGGCCCTACATTGCTTTCTGGGCATCACCAAGATGAATGAGACATAGTTCCTGCCTTCAAGGGCCTCACAGTATAAAGTGAATGATGTGCATGTAAAAGGTAATTACAACAGTGTGAAGAGAACTTAACCTTGGAAACCATGGACCTGGGCACCAATGTCAAAGAGGTATGGTGTCAGAGATGACTTTTCCCAGCAGGTCAAGCTTGAAATAAATTTTACAAACAATAGAAGTAGATGTGAGACAGTTAAAGATGCCTCAGATATCTTTGGATCTTCACAAAGCATCCAACACAATGTCCAACAAAAATTCGGTGATTGAATGAAGGATGAAACTATATATGCTCCTAACCTTCCATTTCTACTATATTAGTTCAAATATGAGTTTACACTTCAGTTATATTTCTGTAGTGCTCTTTCTGCCTTTAGTATCTCTTCCTATCCCTCTCCACAATCCATCCTCTGGATTGGTATCAGTAATCTCAGCAAATGATCATGTTTTTCATGTGGATCCCCAGGGCCTATTTAATAAGCTCCAAACTTCACAGCCAAACATTTGAGGCCCCCATACTAAGACCCCAATCTACTTCTCCAAACATTACTTTTCTGTGCAAACCATCTGCAGGAGTCAATTTGTTATACATCTTTCCCCTGAGAGGCATTGGGCAGTCCTTCAGAGGGTACAAAGCTCCTTTAAGAAGTTTATAAACCAGAGGAATAGATCAGTAGCAACAAGAAACAGTGGGTTCCAGGGAAAATTTTCAGGAACACAAGGGCCAGGATGTGACCAGAAGAAATAATGGGGGAATTAGAAAGGTTAGCAAAAATTGTTCTCCTTTGTTTACTCAAATTATGAGGAACCACTGTGTTTGCAAAACTGATCAAGGACAAAGTTTTGCAAAATTTTCAGCCCTTTTTATGTCTTAGCTTTTGCAAAATGCTGCAAAAAGATATTTTTCCTTTTTATATTTGTAGCTGTACTCTCTGTGACTGAAAGAGCAAAGGCAGCATGAAAACACAAATTAATAGAGGAAAATTATGTCAACTATTTTCAACCATGCCAGGAATCATTGGAATTGAAAGTAGGGGCTTCAAGAGTTATCAGCTTTGACGATTCATTTTGTCCCAGTGTCTGCTTTCTTGCTTTGTTCCTAACCCCACCTTACTGTTTCTTGCACCTTCACCTCTGTGAGCACTGGCATCTGAAAGAGCATGAATTTTTCTTCAAATTGCATAAACTCATTTGCAAATGTGAAAAATCAGCCTTTATTAGTTCCCTCTATTTTTTTTGACATCTTTATTGGAGTTTAATTGCCTTACAATGATGTATTAGTTTCTCCTTTATAAAAAAGTGAATCAGTTATACATATACATATGTCCCCATATCTCTTCCCTCTTGCATCTCCCTCCCTTCAATCCTCCCTATCCCACCCCTCTAGGCAGTCACAAAGCACGGAGCTGATCTCCCTGCGCTATGCGGCTGCTTCCCACTAGCTACCTATTTTACTTTTGGCAGTGTATATATGTCCATGTCACTCTCACACTTTGTCCCAGCTTACCCTTCCTCCTCCCCGTATCCTCAAGTCCTTTCTCTAGTAGATCTGCATCTTTATTCCCATCATGTCCCTAGGTTCTTCAAGACCTCTTTGGTTTTGTTTATTCCATATATATGTGTTAGCATACGGTATTTGTTTTTCTCTTTCTGACTTACTTCACTCTGTATGACAGTCTCTAGGTCCATCCACCTCACCACAAATAACTCAGCTTCGTTCCTATTTATGGCTGAGTAATATTCCATTGTATATATGTGTCATATCTTCTTTATCCATTCATCTGTTGATGGACACTTAGGTTGCTTCCATGTCCTGGATATTGTAAATATAGCTGCAATGAACATTTTGGTACATGACTCTTCTTGAATTATGGTTTTCTGAGGATATATGCCCAGTAGTGGGATTGCTGGGTCATATATAAGTTCTATTTTTAGTTTTTCAGGGAACCGCCATACTGTTCTCCATAGTGGCTTTATCCATTTTAATACCAACAAACAGTTAAACAGGGTCCCCTTTTCTCCACACCCTCTCCAGCATTTATTGTTTGCAGATTTTTTTTTTTTTTTTTGCGATATGTGGGCCTCTCACTGTCATGGCCTTTCCCGTTGCCGGACGCGCAAGCTCAGCGGCCATGGCTCATGGGCCCAGCCGCTCCGCGGCACTCGGGATCCTCCCGGACCGGGGCACGAACCTGTATCCCCTGCATCGGCAGGCGGACTCTCAACCACTGCGCCACCAGGGAGGCCCTGTTTGCAGATTTTTTGATGATGGCCATTCTGACTGGTATGAGGTGATATCTCATTGTAGTTTTGATTTGCATTTCTCTAATGATCAATGATTTGAGCATTCTTTCATGTGTCTGTTAGCAATCTGTATATCTTCTTTGGAGTAATGTCTATTTAAGTCTTCTGCTCATTTTTGAATAGGGTTGTTTGTTTTTTTAATGTTGAGCTGCATGACCTGCTTGTAAATTTTGGAGATTAATCCTTTGTCAGTTACTTCATTTGCAAATATTTTCTCCCATTTTGAGGGTGGTCTTTTCATCTTATTTATGGTTTCCTTTGCTGTGCAAACTTTTAAGTTTCATTTGGTCCCATTTTTTTATTCTTGTTTCTATTTCCATTTCTCTAGGAGGTGGGTCAAAAAGGATCTTGCTGTGATTCATATCACAGGGTGTTCTGCCTATGTTTTCCTCTAAGAGTTTGATGGTGTCTGGCCTTACATTTAGGTCTTTAATTCATTTTGAGTTTATTTTTGTGTATGGTGTTAGGGAGTGTTCTAATTTCATTCTTTTACATGTAGCTGTCCAGTTTTCCCAGCACCACTTATTGAAGAGGATGTCTTTTCTTGACTGTATATTCTTGCTTCCCTTATCAAAGATAAGGTGACCATATGTGCATGGGTTTATTTCTGGGCTTTCTATCCTGTTCAATTGTTCTATATTTCTGTCTCTGTGCCAGTACCATACTGTCTTGATTACTGTAGCTTTTTAGTATAGTCTGAAATCAGGGAGTCTGATTCCTCCAGCTCCATTTATCTTTCTCAAGATTGCTTTGGCCATTCGGGGTCTTTGTGTTTCCATACAAATTGTGATTTTTTTTTTGTTCTAGTTCTGTGAAAAATGCCAGTGGTAGTTTGATAGGTATTGCACTGAATCGGTAGATTGCTTTGGTTAGTAGAGTCATTTTCACAGTGTTGATTCTTCCAATCGAAGAACATGATATATCTCTCCATCTATGTGTATCATCTTTAATTTCTTTCATCAGTGTCTTATAATTTCCTGCATATAGGTCTTTTGTCTCCTTAGGTAGGTTTTTTCCTAGATATTTTATTCTTTTTGTTGCAATGGTAAATGGAACTGTTTTCTTGATTTCACCTTCAGATTTTTCATCATTAGTGTATAGGAATGCCAGAGCTGTCTGTGCATTAATATTATATCCTGCTACTTTACCAAATTCATTGATTAGCTCTAGTAGATTTCTGGTAGCATCTTTAGGATTCTCTATGTATAGTATCATGTCATCTGCAAACAGTGACATCTTTACTTCTTATTTTCCAATTTGGATTCCTTTTATTTCCTTTTCTTCTCTGATTGCTACAGCTAAAACTTCCAAAACTATGTTGAATAATGGTCGTGAGACTGGGCAACCTTGTCTTGTTCCTTATCTTAGTGGAACTGCTTTCAGTTTTTCACCATTGAGGATGATGTTGGCTGTGGGTTTGTCATATATGGCCTTTATTATGTTGAGGAAAGTTCCCTCTATGCCTACTATCTGGAGGGTTATTACCATAAATGGGTGTTGAATTTTGTCGAAATCTTTCTCTGCATCTACTGATGTGATCATATGGTTTTTCTCCTTCAATTTGTTAATATGGTGTATCATGTTGATTGATTTGCGTATATTGAAGAATCCTTGCATTCCAGGGATAAACCCCAGTTGATCATAGTGTATGATCCTTTTAATGTGCTGTTGGATTCTGTACGCCAGTATCTTGTTGAGGATTTTTGCATGTATGTTCATCACTGATATTGGCCTGTAGTTTTCTTTCTTTGTGACATCTTTGTCTGGTTTTGGTATCAGAGTGATGGTGGCCTTGTAGAATGAGTTTGGGAGTGTTCCTCCCTCTGCTATATTTTGGAAAAGTTTGAGAAGGATAGGTGTTAACTCTTCTCTAAATATTTGATAGAAATCACCTGTGATGCCATCTGGTCCTGGGCTTTTGTTTGTTGGAAGATTCTTAATCACAGTTTCAATTTCAGTGTTTGTGATTGGTCTGTTCATATTTTCTATTTCTTTCTGGTTCAGTCTCAGAAGTTGTCCATTTCTAAGAATTTGTCCATTTATTCCAGGTTGTCCATTTTATTGCCATACAGTTGCTCCTATTAATCTCTCATGATCCTTTGTATTTCTGCAGTGTCAGTTGTTACTAACCCCTTTTTCATTTCTAATTCTATTGATTTGAGTCTTCTTCCTTTTTTTCTTGATAAGTCTGGCTAATGCTTTATCAATTTTGTTTATCTCCTCAAAGAATCAGCTTTTAGTTATTTTGATCTTTGCTATAATTTCCTTCATTTCTTTATCATTTATTTCTGATCTGATCTTTATGATTTCTTTCCATCTGCTAACTTTGTGTCATTTTTATTCTTCTTTCTCTAATTGCTTTAGGTGTAAGGTTAGGTTGTTTATTTGAGAAGTTTCTTGTTTCTTAAAGTGGGCTTGTATTGCTATAAACTTCCCTCTTAGAACTGTTTGTGCTGCATCCCATAGGTTTTGGGTCATCGTGTTTTCATTGTCATTTGTTTCTAGGTATTTTTTGATTTCCTCTTTGATTTCTTCAGTGATCTCTTGGTTATTAAGTAGTGTGTTGTTTAGCCTCCCTTTATTTGTACTTTTTACAGGTTTTTTCCTGTAATTGATATCTAGTCTCCTAGCATTGTTGTCAGAAAAGATACTTGATCCAATATCAATTTTCCTAAATTTGCCAAGGCTTGATTTGTGACCCAAGATATGATCTATCCTGGTGAATGTTCCATGAGCCCTTGAGAAGAACGTGTATTCTGTTGCTTTTGGATGGAATGTCCTATAAATATCAATAAAGTCCATTTTGTTTAATGTATCATTTAAAGCTTGTGTTTCCTTATTTATTTTCATTTTGTATTATCTGTCCATTGGTGAAAGTGTGGTGTTAAAGTGTCCTACTATGATTGTGTTACTGTCAATTTCCACTTTTATGGCTGTTAGCATTTGCCGTATGTATAAAAGTGCTCCTATGTTGGGTGCATAAATATTTACAATTGTTATATCTTCTTCTTGGATTGAAGATTGAACATTATGTAGTGTCCTTCTTCGTCTATTGTAATAGTCTTTGTTTTAAAGTCTATTTTGTCTGATATGAGAATTGCTACTCCAGCTTTCTTTTGATTTCATTTGCATGGAATATCTTTTTCCATCCCCTCACTTTCAGTCTGCATGTGTCCCTAGGTCTGAAGTGGGTCTCTTGTAGACAACATATATACAGGTCTTGTTTTTCTATCCACTCAGCCAGTGTATGTCTTTTGGTTGGAGCATTTATTCCATTTACATTTAAGGTAACTATCGATATGTATGTTCTTATTACCATTTTCTTAATTGTTTTGGGTTTATTATTGTAGATCTTTTCCTTCTCTTGTGTTTTCTGCCTCAAAAATTCCTTTAGCATTTGTTTTAAAGCTGGTTTCATGGTGCTGAATTCTCGTAGCTTTTGCTTCTATGTAAAGGCTTTAATTTCTCCGTCAAATCTGAATGAGATCCTTGCAGGGTAGAGTAATCTTGGTTGTAGGTTTTTCTCCTTCGTCATTTTAAATATGTCCTGCCACTCCCTTCTGGGTTGCAGAGTTTCTGCTGAAAGATCAGCTGTTAACCTTACGGGGATCCTCTTGTGTGTTATTTGTTGTTTTTCCCTTGCTGCTTTTAATATTTGTTCTTTGTATTCAATTTTTGATAGTTTGATTAATATGTGTCTTGGCATGTTTCTTCTTGGATTTTTCCTGTATGGTACTCTCTGTGCTTCCTGGACTTGATTAACTATTTCCATTCCCATATTAGGGAAGTTTTCAACTATAATATCTTCAAATATTTTCTCAGTCCCTTTCTTTTTCACTTCTTCTTCTGAGACCCCTATAATTCAAATGTTGGTGCGTTTAATGTTGTCCCAGGGTTTTCTGAGACTGTCTTCATTTCTTTCCATTCTTTTTTCTTTATTCGGCTCTGCAGTAGTTATTTCCACTATTTTATCTCCCAAGTCACTTATCCGTTCTTCTGACTCAGTTATTCTGCTATTGATCCCGTCTAGAAAATTTTTAATTTCATTTATTGTGTTGTTCATTGCTGTTTGTTTGCTCTTTAGTTCTTCTAAGTCTTTGTTAAATGCCTCTTGTATTTTCTCCATTCTATTTCCAAGATTGTGGATCATCTTTACTATTATTATTCTGAATTGTTTTTCAGGTAGACTGCCTATTTCCTCTTCATTTGTTAGGTTTAGTGGGTTTTTGCCTTACTCCTTCATCTTCTGTGTATTTCTCTGTGTATTTCTCATTTTGCTTAACTTACTGTGTTTGGGGTCTACTTTTCACAGGCTGCAGGTTCATAGTTCCTGTTGTTTTTGGTGTCGGTTCCCAGTGGCTAAGATTGGTTCAGTGGGTTGTGTAGGCTTCCTGGTGGAGGGGACTAGTGCCTGTGCTCTGGTGGCTGAAGCTGGATCTTGTCTTTCTGGTGGGCAGGTCCAAGTATGGTGGTGTGTTTTGGGGTGTCTGTGGCCTTATTATGATTTTAGGCAGCCTCTGCGCTAATGGATGGGGTTGTGTTACTGTCTTGCTAGTTGTTTGGTGTAGGGTGTCCAACACTGTAGCTTGCTGGTCGTTGAGTGGAGCTGGGTCTTGCTGTTGAGATGGGGATCTCTGGGAGATTTTTGCCATTTGATATTACATGGAGCTGGGAGGTCCCTTGTGGACCACTGTCATGAACTTGGCTCTCCCCTGTCAGTGACACTGGTCTGTCACCTGGCTGGAGCACCAAGAGCCTGTCCTCTACACGGCTCAGAATAAAATAGAGGAAAGAAAGAAAGAAAGAAAGAAGAATATAAAATAAAATAAAATAACATAAAGTTATTAAAATAAAAAATAATTATTAAGAAAAATATATTTTTAAGTAATAAAAAAACAGAGAGAAAACATAAATCTTAATAAAATGAAATGTGATTTTTACTTGTCAGACTGAAATTTTAAAAAAAAATACAGAAACCACCCAGAGCTGGCAAGGATGAGAGGAGGGGACAATTTCCCATGCTGCTAGTGGGAATGTGGATGTGGAAGGGCAATTTGTGCAACACCCTTTACCCAGTAACTACTCCAAAGAATTGTTCTCCACATAAAAATGTATCTGCAAAAATATCCATTGCAGAGTAGCTGGACAAAGCTAAAGAACAAACACAAATGAGTCTGAGTGTACTCTGGATGTATTGTATTGAATACAATAGTACTCAAATAATTCATAATGTACCCATATGATGAACACTATGCAGCCAATAAAAAGAATTAAAAGGTCTTTATGTATTAATTTGTTCACATGCATTACTAAGCAAAACTCAAGTGACAGAACAATATGTCTAAAATGATATCC
This sequence comes from Lipotes vexillifer, assembly GCF_000442215.2. NCBI lineage: Eukaryota > Metazoa > Chordata > Mammalia > Artiodactyla > Lipotidae > Lipotes > Lipotes vexillifer. The sequence goes on along the minus strand of NW_006783631.1, from coordinate 5,221,790 downwards.
CTCTGTGTATGTGTGTGCATATACATTGACATTTCCTCACATACATTTCTAGAGGGGTACACTCAATATTTTACAGTTGTGAATTGTAAGTATTACTGCAATATAGGTTTGAAGTAGAGAGAGACAATGAAAGCACTTTTACATATTTTCTTTATATGCTTAAAACCAGTGAAAACCAGTGAGGAAAATTTCTGGAGATTTCTTATTTTATATATATATATATATATATATATATATGTGTGTGTGTGTGTGTGTGTGTGTGTGTGTGTGTGTGCGTGTGTGTCTATAATACTTTCTGAATGGTAAACCAATTTATTAATCATTTCAAAATTAGGGGTACTTTACAACCATTATGGAGAACAGTATGCAGGTTCCTTAAAAAACTAAAAATAGAGCTACTATGTGATACAGCAATCCCACTCCTGGGCATATATCTGGAGAAAACTCTAATACAAAAATATACATGCACCCCAATGTTCTTAGAGGCACTATTTATAATAGCTAAGATATGGAAGCAAACTAAATGTCCATCAATAGATGAATGGATAAAGATGTGGTACCTATATACAATGGAATGTTACTCAGCCATAAAAAAAGAATGAAATAATGCCATTTGCAGCAACATGGATGGACCTAGAGATGATCATACTGAGTGAAGTAATTCAGACAGAGAAAGATAAATATCATATGATATTGCTTATATCTGTAATCTAAAAAACGATACAAATGAACTTACTTACAAAACAAAAATAAAGTCACAGATGTAGAAAACAAACTTATGGTTACTGGGGGTGGGGGGGAAGGGGAGGGGAGGGATAAATTGGGAGACTGGGATTGACATATACACACTACTATATATAAAATGGATAGCTAATAAGGACCTACTGTATAGCACAGGGAACTCCACACAATACTCTATAATGACCTATATGGGGAAAGAATCTAAAAAAGAGTGGATATGTTTATAACTGAATCACTTTCCTGTACAGCAGAAACTAACACAGCATTTGTAAATCAACTATACTCCAATAAAATTTTTTTTTAATTAGGAGTACTTTAATTTTTTTAAAAAAATTGAATAATAACATTCTTTGAGCATCAGAAAATTATATCTCCTCTTCTCAATGCAGGTGTGGCTTAAAGCAATAGGCCAGCACCTCCCATCTTCCAGAGAAGAGAGCCTGGTAACAGCATGACAGGCTGCTGGCCTGTATTCCCACTTTTCCTATTTCTGTAGCTGTGGTTCAGGCCCAGCTATAACTTTAGGGTTGAAAGAAAATCAATCCCATTCAGAATCCCCCACAGGGACTTATTAGCTGGTCCAAGGGCCAAAACATGGAAATATATACATCTCTTCATCTCTTGCAGTCTTGGCAACTCTCACTGATGGTGCAAGCTACAAATCTTTAGAGGACACATAATCCTCCAAATAAATTACATTTAGTTAATGTAAAGTTCAGATGACTATAATCTCAAATGGTGATGATTCTTCAGTTCAACCAAGAATTCAGACAGATCGTATGGACAAAAAAAACAGAGTTTAGAGACAAAATCCTATATCTAGGTAAATACTACATACATATTATTCTCTTTCCTTATCTCAACTGGAGAAATTAGCTGTACGTTCCCAATTATATAAAGGGGGAAGTTGAGGCTGAGAAAGATCAAGTGACTCAAAGTTGCACAGTTATAAAAACGAGGATTGGAACTCAGGTTTACCCAACTCTGAAATCTGTATAGTTGCCCTAGAAAGTGTTGCCTTCCAAATCATTAAGATTTAGTGTAGAAGATTAGTGAACTTGCTTTTTCACTCTCCTGGCATTTTTTTTAGAGCCAACTATTTTAATTTCAGTTGTCTGTGTGGTTAGTAATTGAATAGACATACACCTGTCCCAGTTGTATTAGGCTGAGATCCTTCTCATACTGATGTTGCTACTGAACTCAGGGTCAGCTGCTCACAACTCAAAACCCAATAATTAGAGAAGCAAGTGTCAATAGAAAGGAGAGTTGCTTTAATCAGAAAAGCCAGCATCTAGCACAACTTTCCAAGACTTAACCAGGAAGAAATCGAAAATATAAACAGATGAATCACAAACACTGAAATTGAGACTGTGATTAAAAATCTTCCAATGAACAAAAGTCCAGGACCAGCTGGCTTCACAGGTGAATTCTATCAAATATTTTGAGAAGAGCTAACACCTATCCTTCTCAAACTCTTCCAAAATATAGCAGAGAGAGGAACACTTCCAAACTCATTCTATGAGGCCATCATCACCTTAATACTAAAACCAGACAATGATGTCACAAAAACAGAAAACTACAGGCCAATATCAGTGATGAACATACATGCAAAAATCCTCAACAAAATACTAGCAAACAGAATTCAACAGCACATTAAAAGTATCATACACCATGATCCAGTAGGGTTTATCTCAGGAACGTAAGGATTCCTCAGTATACGTAAGTCAATCAATGTGATACACCATATTAACAAACTGAAGGAGAAAAGATATGATCAGCTCAATAGATGCAGAAAAAGCTTTTGACAAAATTCAACACCAATTTATGATAAAAACCCTCTAGAAAATAGACAGAGGGAACTTACTTCAACATAATAAAGGCCATATATGACAAACCCACAGCCAACATTGCTCTCAATGGTGAAAAACTGAAAACATTTCCACTAAGATCAGGAACAAGACAAGGTTGTCCACTCTCACCACTATTATTCAACATAGTTTTGGAAGTTTTAGCCACAGCAATCAGAGAAGAAAAGGAAATAAAAGGAATCCAAATCAGAAAAGAAGAAGTAAAGCTGTCACTGTTTGCAGATGACATGATACTATACATAGAAAATCCTAAAGATGCTACCAGAAAACTACTAGAGCTAATCAAGGAATTTGGTAAAGTAGCAGGATACAAAATTAATGCACAGAAAGCTCTGGCATTCCTATACACTAATGATGAAAAATCTGAAAGAGAAATTAAGGAAACACTCCCATTTACCATTACAACAAAAAGAATAAAATGCCTAGGAATAAACCTACTTAAGGAGAAAAAAAGACTTTTATGCAGAAAAATATAAGACACTAATGAAAGAAATTAAAGATGATACAAACAGATGGAGAAATATACCATTCTCTTGGATTGGAAGAATCAACATTGTGAAAATGACTCCACTACCCAAAGAATCTACAGATTCAATGCAATCCCTATCTAACTACCATTGGCAACTTTCACAGAACTAGACAAAAATTTCACAATTTGTATGGAAATAAAAAAGACCCCGAATAGCCAAAGTAAACTTGGGAAAGAAAAACAGAGCTGGAGGAATCAGGCTCCTCAACCTCCGACCATACTACAAAGCTACAGTAATCAAGACAGTATGGTACTTGCACAAAATCAGAAATATAGATCAATGGAACAAGATATAAAACCCACAGATAAACCCATGCACACATGGTCACCTTATTTTTGATAAAGGAGGCAAGAATATACAATGGAGAGACAACCTCTTCAATAAATGGTGCTGGGAAAACTGGACAGCTACATGTAAAAGAATAAAATTAGAACACTCCCTAACACCACACACAAAAATAAGCTCAAAATGGATTAAAGACCTAAATGTAAGGTCAGACACTATAAAATTCTTAGAGGAAAGCATAGGCAGAACAGTCTATGACATAAATCACAGCAAGATCCCTTTTGGCCCATCTCTAGAGAAATGGAAATAAAAATAAACAAATGGGACCTAATGAAAATTTAAAGCTTTTGCACAGCAAAGGAACCCATAAAAAAGATCAAAAGACAATCCTCAGAATGGGAGAAAATATTTGCAAATGAAGCAGCTGACAAAGGATTAACCTCCAAAATTGCAATCAGCTCATGCAACTCAATATCAAAAAAACAAACAACCCAATCCAAAAATGGGCAGAAGACCTAAATAGACATTTCTCCAAAGAAGATATACAAATTTCCAAGAAATACATGAAAGTATGCTCAACATCACTAATCATTAGAGAAATGCAAATCAAAAATACAATGAGGTATCCCCCCACACCAGTCAGAATGACCATCATCAAAAACATCTACAAACAATAAATGCTGGAAAGGGTGTGGAGAAAAGTGAATGCTCTTGCACTGTTGGTGGGAATGTAAATTGATACAGCCACTATGGAGTACAGTATAGAGGTTCCTTAAAAAACTAAAAATAGAACTACCATACGACCCAGCAATCCCAGTACTGGGCATATACCCTGAGAAAACCGTAATTCAAAAAGAGTCATGTACCACAATGTTCACTGCAGCTCTATTTACAGTAACCAGGACATGGAAGCAACCTAAGTGTCCATCAACAGATGAAAGGATAAAGAAGATGTGGCACATATATACAATGGACTACTACTCAGCCATAAAAAGAAATGAAATTGAGTTATTTGTAGTGAGGTGGATGGACATAGAGTCTGTCATACAGAGTGAAGTAAGTCAGAAAGCGAAAAACAAATACCGTATGCTAACACATATATATGGAATCTAAAAAAAAAAAAAGTGGTTCTGAAGAACCTAGGGGCAGGACAGGCATAAAGATGCAGACACAGAGAATGGACTTGAGGACATGGGGAGTGGGAAGGGTAAGATCGGACGAAGTAAGAGAGTGGCATGGACTAATATATACTACCAAATGTAATATAGATAACTTGTGGGAAGCAGCTGCATAGCACAGGGAGATCAGTTCAGTGATTTGTGACCACCTAGAGGGGTGGGATAGGGAGGGTGGGAGGGAGATGCAAGAAGGAGGAGATATGGGGATATATTTATATGTATAGCTGGTTCACTTTGTTATAAAGCAGAAACTAACACACCATTGTAAAACAATTACACTCCAGTAAAGATGTTAAAAAATAAATAAATACAATGAAAAAAGAAAAAGAAAAGCCAGCAATCTGGGAAGAAGATAGACTTGTGTCCTGAGACCAACTCCGAAGATTCTGCTCAGCCATGAGCGTTTTTAAAGGGAACAATGAGAGAGAGAATCTCAGTGAATCATCAAGACAGGAGGTTGAGGTCTGTATCCCTCTCTATAGTTAGATTTTTAAGTTTAGAGGGGAACAGAAATAGGCAAACAGGAAAGGGACAAAAGAGCTGCTTTCATTGTTACTCTGTAAGCCCTAGAGTTTCCAAACCTGATCTATAAAATCTAAGCTCTGGCCCTCTTTTTGCCTGAGAGTTCAGATTCTCATTAATTAAACACCAGTTAATGAGAACACAACTAATCACAACCTCAGCTAACCAAAAGTATTTGCTAAAAAACAATTTAGAAGCAGACAAAAGGTTATCCTAATGTGGAAACAGACACACATCTTTCAGAGGTTGACCCAAACCCATGAAATCCCTCTAGTTCTTGAGTTTCCTGCAATCTAGGCCAGTGAGCCTGTTCTGGCAGATGGAGCTGCATCATGGTTTGAGCATTGGAAACAACCCAGATTGGACTTTTAGAATGTGGCTTGGAACCCAATTTCCTTATTTTTTTCTCAGTGTTACAATGTCTAAATGACTTAGACTCCTTGAGACTCCTTGATGCTGCCACGAACAGTTTGCAGCGGGTTGGAGATGTTTACTGTAAAAAGCCTTACACAATATATTGGAAAGCAGCTCTTCTGCCCCTTTCCTGTTGCCCATTTCTGTCCCCCTCTAACCTTGAAAGAACCTAATTATAGGAATGAGATCACTAGGCAGTTGAACCTAACTCCTGACTTATGCTCTCCTGAACACACAACATGCCTTGCCTAACCTGTTGATTCTTTTCCTAGATAAAAAAAAGAATCAAGAATTAAGCAGTTAAAAAATGACTAGCTCTCTACCCCCAATACCCCCACCCCTCCCCAAGGAATCCTGTAGGCAGATCATGTGGGCAAGATAACATCTGAAGAGAGAGTCAGCCAGTCTGCACGCAATGGAGAAGGATGCAGAACCCAACATCCTGCCTCAATGATTCACTGAGATTCTTACCACCTTCCCCCATTACTTTCTTTTAAAAACTGTCATGGCTGAGCAGAAGTTTTGTAGTTGGTCTTAGAACACGAGCCCACCTTCTCCCCAGATTGCCAGACTTTCTGATTAAAGCACCTTTTCTTTCTACTGACATTTGTCTCTCAAAGTATTGGTTTTTGAGCAGCAGCAAGCAGCTGAAGCTGAGTTCGGTAACATGTTCATTGACAAATTACTTCACAAAATCATTCACAATTAGTTCTGAGTTCCTCTTAATTGCCTTGCACATACTTGCAGAGGTTCATTCCTGGATTCCTGGGGGGCAGGGGTTGAGAAGGGGTGTGGGACAAGCAACTGCAAATATGTTTGGCATATAGTACCTGATCATTAGATAATGGCTATTATGACTTCCTTCATATCACACAAAATCCTTAGTGAGACAGATAAAGATCTAGTATCATAATGGCTTTGTTGCATTTCTCTGTGGAGCATGGAGCCATGGGGGCTTGATTTAAATATTTTAACAAGATTTTCAAAGAGGAATTATTTTTATTGTGGTTTAGCTTAAAGCATTAACTGAGAAATTCAGCTAACCGAAGCCCTCGCTTATATTCACCGAGATGATATCAGAATGATTTCTCTGATTTTGGTGAAAAAACAACTGAAGAAAACATGGTCCCAATGACACAGGACTACTTTTCTTTTCTTTCTTTTTTTTTTTTTTAAACATCTTTATTGGGGTATAATTGCTTTACAATGGTGTGTTAGTTTCTGCTTTATAACAGAGTGAATCAGTTATACATATACATATGTTCCCATATCTCTTCCCTCTTTGTCTCCCTCCCTCCCCCCCTCCCTATCCCACCCCTCCAGGCAGCCACAGAGAACCGAGCCGGTATCCCTGTGCCATGCGGCTGCTTCCCACTGGCTATCTACCTTACGTTTGTTAGTATATATATGTCCATCTCTCTCTCTCGCCCTATCACACCTCACCCTTACCCCTCCCCATATCGTCAAATCTGTTCTCCAGTAGGTCTGTGTCTTTATTCCTGTTTTACCCCTAGGTTCTTCATAACATTTTTTTTTTCTTAAATTCCATATATGTGTGTTAGCATACGGTATTTGTCCTTCTCTTTCTGACTTACTTCACTCTGTATGACAGACTCTAGGTCTATCCACCTCATTACAAATAGCTCAATTTAGTTTCTTTTTATGGCTGAGTAATATTCCATTGTATATATGTGCCACATCTTCTTTATCCATTCATCCAACAATGGGCACTTAGGCTGTTTCCATCTCCGGGCTATTGTAAATAGAGCTGCAATGAACATTTTCGTACATGACCCTTTTTGGATTCTGGTTTCCTCAGGGTATATGCCTAGTAGTGGGATTGCTGGGTCGTATGGTAGTTCTACTTGTAGTATTTTAAGGAACCTCCATACTGTTCTCCATAGTGGCTGAACCAATACACATTCCCACCAGCAGTGCAAGAGTATTCCCTTTTCTCCACACCCTCTCCAGCATTTATTGTTTCTAGATTTCTTGATGATGGCCATTCTGACTGGTGTGAGATGATATCTCATTGTAGTTTTGATTTGCATTTCTCTAATGATTAATGATGTGGAGCATTCTTTCATGTGTTTGTTGGCAGTCTGTATATCTTCTTTGGAGAAATGTCTATTTAGGTCTTCTGCCCATTTTTGGATTGGGTTGTTTATTTTTTTGTTATTGAGCTGCATGAGCTGCTTGTAAATTTTAGAGATTAATCCTTTGTCAGTTGCTTTATTTGCAAATACTTTCTCACTTTCTGAGGGTTGTCCTTTGGTCTTGTTTATGGTTTCCTTTGCTGTGCAAAAGCTTTGAAGTTTCATTAGGTCCCATTTGTTTATTTTTGTTTTTATCTCCATTACTCTAGGAGATGGGTCAAGAAGGATCTTGCTGTGATTTATGTCATAGAGTGTTCTGCCTATGTTTTCCTCTAAGAGTTTGATAGTTTCTGGCCTTACATTTAGGTCTTTAATCCATTTTGAGCTTATTTTTGTGTATGGTGTTAGGGAGTGATCTAATCTCATACTTTTACATGTACCTATCCAATTTTCCCAGCACCACTTATTGAAGAGGCTGTCCCTTCTCCACTGTATATTCCTGCCACCTTTATCAAAGATAAGGTGACCATATGTGCATGGGTTTATCTCTGGGCTTTCTATCCTATTCCATTGATCTATCTTTCTGTTTTTGTGCCAGTACCATACTGTCTTGATTACTGTAGCTTTGTAGTATAGTCTGAAGTCAGGCAGCCTGATTCCTCCAGCTCCATTTTTTGTTCTCAAGATTGCTTTGGCTATTCGGGGTCTTTTGTGTTTCCATACAAATTGTGAAATTTTTTGTTCTAGTTCTGTGAAAAATGCCAGTGGTAGTTTGATAGGGATTGCATTGAATCTATAGATTGCTTTGGGAAGTAGAGTCATTTTCACAATGTTGATTCTTCCAATCCAAGAACATGGTATATCTCTCCATCTGTTTGTATCATCTTTAATTTCTTTCATCAGTGTCTTATAATTTTCTGCATACAGGTCTTTTGTCTCCTTAGGTAGGTTTATTCCTAGATATTTTATTCTTTTTGTTGCAATGGTAAATGGGAGTGTTTTCTTGATTTCACTTTCAGATTTTTCATCATTAGTATATAGGAATGCCAGAGATTTCTGTGCATTAATTTTGTATCCTGCTACTTTACCAAATTCATTGATTAGCTCTAGTAGTTTTCTGGTAGCATCTTTAGGATTCTCTATGTATAGTATCATGTCATCTGCAAACAGTGACAGCTTTACTTCTTCTTTTCCGATTTGGATTCCTTTTATTTCCTTTTCTTCTCTGATTGCTGTGGCTAAAACTTCCAAAACTATGTTGAATAAGAGTGGTGAGAGTGGGCAACCTTGTCTTGTTCCTGACCTTAGTGGAAATGCTTTCAGTTTTTCGCCATTGAGGATGATGTTGGCTGTGGGCTTGTCATATACGGCCTTTATTATATTGAGGAAAGTTCCCTCTACACCTACTTTCTGCAGGGTTTTTATCATAAATGGGTGTTGAATTTTGTCAAAAGCTTTCTCTGCATCTATTGAGATGATCATATGGTTTTTCTCCTTCAATTTGTTAATATGGTTAATCACATTGATAGATTTGCGTATATTGAAGAATCCTTGCATTCCTGGAATAAACCCCACTTGATCATGGTGTATGATCCTTTTAATGTGCTGTTGGATTCTGTTTGCTAGTATTTTGTTGAGGATTTTTGCATCTATGTTCATCAGTGATATTGGCCTGTAGTTTTCTTTCTTTGTGACATCCTTGTCTGGTTTTGGTATCAAGGTGATGGTGGCCTCGTAGAATGAGTTTGGGAGTGTTCCTCCCTCTGCTATATTTTGGAAGAGTTTGAGAAGAATAGGTGTTAGCTCTTCTCTAAATGTTTGATAGAATTCGCCTGTGAAGCCATCTGGTCCTGGGCTTTTGTTTGTTGGAAGATTTTTAATCACAGTTTCAATTTCAGTGTTTGTGATTGGTCTGTTCATATTTTCTATTTCTTCCTGATTCAGTCTTGGCAGTTTGTGCATTTCTAAGAATTTGTCCATTTCTTCCAGATTGTCCATTTTATTGGCATAGAGTTGCTTGTAGTAATCCCTCATGATTTTTTGTATTTCTGCAGTGTCAGTTGTTACTTCTCCTTTTTCATTTCTGATTCTATTGATTTGAGTCTTCTCCCTTATTTTCTTGATGAGTCTGGCTAATGGTTTATCAATTTTGTTAATCTTCTCAAAGAACCAGCTTTTAGTTTTATTGATCTTTGCTATTGTTTCCTTCATTTCTTTTTCATTTATTTCTGATCTGATTTTTATGATTTCTTTCCTTCTGCTAACTCTGGGGTTTTTTTGTTCTTCTTTCTCTAATTGCTTGAGGTGCAAGGTTAGGTTGTTTATTCGAGATGTTTCCTGCTTCTTAAGGTGGGCTTGTATTGCTATAAACTTCCCTCTTAGAACTGCTTTTGCTGCATCCCATAGGTTTTGGGTCGTTGTATCTCCATTGTCATTTGTTTCTAGGTATTTTTTAAGCATAAGTATTTACAATTGTTATATCTTCTTCTTGGATCGATCCCTTAATCATTATGTAGTGTCCTTCTTTGTCTCTTCTGATAGTCCTTATTTTAAAGTCTATTTTGTCTGATATGAGAATTGCTACTCCAGCTTTCTTTTGGTTTCCATTTGCATGGAATATCTTTTTCCATCCCCTTACTTTCAGTCTGTATGTGTCTCTAGGTCTGAAGTGGGTCTCTTGTAGACAGCATATATATGGGTCTTGTTTTTGTATCCATTCAGCCAATCTGTGTCTTTTGGTGGGAGCATTTAGTCCATTTACATTTAAGGTAATTATCGATATGTATGTTCTATTCCCATTTTCTAAATTGTTTTGGGTTCGTTATTATAGGACTTTTCCTTCTCTTGTGTTTTTGTCTAGAGAAGTTCCATTAGCATTTCTTGTAAAGTTGGTTTGGTGGTGCTGAACTCTCTCAGCTTTTGCTTCTCTGTAAATGTTTTAATTTCTCCATCAAATCTGAATGAGATTCTTGCTGGGTAGAGTAATCTTGGTTGCAGGTTTTTCCTCCTTCAATACTTTCAGTATGTCCTGCCACTCCCTTCTGGCTTGTAGAGTTTCTGCTGAGAGATCAGCTGTTAACCTTATGGGGATTCCCTTGTGTGTTATTTGTTGTCTTTCCCTTGCTGCTTTTAATATGCTTTCTTTGTATTTAGTTTTTGACAGTTTGATTAATATGTGTCTTGGCCTATTTCTCCTTGAATTTATCCTGTATGGGACTCTCTGTTCTTCCTGGACTTGATTAACTATTTCCTTTCCCATATTAGGGAAGTTTTCAACTATAATCTCTTCAAATATTTCCTCAGTCCCTTTCTTTTTCTCTTTTTCTTCTGGAACCCCTATAATTCGAATGTTGGTGCGTTTAATGTTGTCCCAGAGGTCTCTGAGACTGTCCTCAGTTCTTTTCATTCTTTTTTCTTTATTCTGCTCTGCAGTAGTTATTTCCACTATTTTATCTTCCACGTCACTTATCCGTTCTCCTGCCTCATTTATTCTGCTATTGATCCCATCTAGAGTATTTTTCATTTCATTTATTGTGTTGTTCATCATGTCTGTTTCATCTTTATTTCTTCTAGGTCCTTCTTAACTGTTTCTTGCATTTTGTCCATTCTGTTGCCAAGATTTTGGATCATCTTTACTATCATTATTCTGACCTCTTTTTCAGGTAGACTGCCTATTTCCTCTTCATTTGTTAGGTCTGGTGCATTTTTATCTTGCTCCTTCATCAGCTGTGTGTTTTTCTGTCTTCTCATTTTGCTTATCTTACTGTGATTGGGTTCACCTTTTTGCAGGCTGCAAGTTCGTAGCTCCCGTTGTTTTTGATGTCTGTCTCCAGTGGCTAAGGTTGGTTCAGTGGGTTGTGTAGGCTTCCTGGTGGAGGGGACTAGTGCCTGTGTTGTGGTGTATGAGGCTAGATCTTGTCTCTCTAGTGGGCAGGTCCACGTCTGGTGGTGTGTTTTGGGGTGTCTGTGGACTTATTATGATTTTAGGCAGCCTCTCTGCTAGTGGGTGGGGTTGTGTTCCTGTTTTGCTATATGGTTGGCATAGGTTGTCCAGCACTGTAGCTTGCTGGTCGTTGAGCGAAGCTGGGTGCTGGTGTTGAGATGGAGATCTCTGGGAGATTTTCGCCGTTTGATATTATGTGGGGCTGGGAGGTCTCTTCTTGACGAGTGTTCTGAAGTTGGCTCTCCCACCTCAGAGGCAGAGTCCTGACTCCTGGCTGGAGCAGCAAGAGCCTTTCATCCACTCGGCTCAGAATAAAAGGGAGAGAAAGTAGAGAGAATTAGTATAAGTAGGAGGAAATAGGAAAGAAAGAAAGAAAGAAAGAAAGAGAGGAGGGAAGGAAGGAAGGAGGGAAGGAAGAAAGAAAGAAAGAAGAAAAGAAAGGAAGAAGGCAAGAAGGAAAGAAAGGAGGGAGGGAGGGAGGAGGGAAGGAAGGAAGGAATGAGGGAAGGAAGGAAAAAATACAGAAAGAAAGAAGATACAGTAAAATAAAATAAAGTATAATAAAGTTATTGAATTAAAAAAATAATTATTTAGAAAAAAAAAAAGGGACGTATAGAACCTTAGGACAAATGGTGGAAGCAAAGCTATAGAGACAAAATCTTACATAGAAGCATACACATATACCCTCACAAAAAGAGGTAAAGGGGAAAAAAATCATAAAACTTGCTCTCCAAGTCCACCTCCTCAATTTCGGATGATTCGTTGTCTAAAGGAGGGAAGGAAGGAAAGAAAGATAGAAAGAAGGTAAAGTATAATAGAGTTATTTAAATTAAAATTAATTATTAAGAAAAAAAATTGAAAAAAAAAAAACAATGGACAGATAGAACGCTAGGACAAATGGTGGAAGCAAACCTATACAGACAAGATCTCAGACAGAAGCATACACATACACAGTCACAAAAAGAGGAAAAGGGGAGAAAATCATAGATTTTGCTCTAGAAGTCCGCCTCCTCAATTTGGGATGATTCGCTGTCTATTCATGTATTCCACAGAGGCAGGGTACATCAAATTGATTGTGTAGCTTTAATCCGCTGTTTCTGAGGCTGCTGGGAGAGATTTCCCTTTTTCTTCTTTGTTCTCACAGCTCACAGGGGCTCAGCTTTCGACTTGGCCCTGCCTCTGCGTGTAGGTCGCTGGAGGGCGTCTGTTTTTTGCTCAGACAGGACGGGGTTAAAGGAGCCGCTGACTCAGGGGCTCTGGCGCACTCAGGCCGGGGGGGAGGGAGGGGCACGGAGTGCGGGGCGGGCCTGCGGCGGCAGAAGTCAGC
>NW_006783631.1:5197098-5208336 GCF_000442215.2 Lipotes vexillifer | reverse complement strand
CAGCCCCTCCCGCCCCGGCGGGTGAGCACACAAGCCTCTCGGGCTGGTGAGTGCCGGTCGGCACCGATCCTCTGTGCGGGAATCTCCCCGCTTTGTCCTCCGCACCCCCGTTGCTGTGCTCTCCTCTGCGGCTCCGAAGCTTCCCACTCTGCCTCCCGCAATCTCTGCCCGCGAAGGGGCTTCCTAGTGTGTGGAGACCTTTCCTCCTTCACAGCTCCCTCCCACTGGTGCAGGTGCCGTCCCTATTCTTTTGTCTCTGTTTTTAATTAATTTTTTTTTTTCTTTTGCCCTACCCAGGTACATGGGGAGTTTCTTGCCTTTTGGGAGGTCTGAGGTCTTCTGCCAGCATTCAGTAGGTGTTCTGTAGGAGTTGTTCCACATGTAGATGTATTTCTGGTGTATTTGTGGGGAGGAAGGTGATCTCCGCGTCTTACTCCTCCGCCATCTTTCCACCAGGACTACTTTTCTTAAGTAAAAATTAGATCCAATCTCCATCCTACACAAAATAGATGCTATGCTCGTAATATTCTTTTACCTATGGTGGGTTTATAGAAAAAGTAAACAAGATATTTTATAATCCATATTTAGTGATGTGCTTATATAATTAGAGACGTTTATGAATCATCTTCATTATGCATTTAAACAGTTCATAAAAGTTATGAGTCCAATGTACTTACAGCTTTTTGTTGTTGTAAACCTTTAACTACAAATGCAGTAAGAACAAAGGAAACAAAATGTGCATATTCTGGAGGCTTCACACCAGCCCCTGCTTCAATCGTTCATGAATTAACAGAAATGAATTTGCAGCATTTTATTTCTTAGTGTAATGGAGCTCAAGTATTTCATAAAGCGTAACTATACAGAAAATTCCGAGCTCATTTTAGAATAATTAGCACATTGATGTTACTTGTGTAGTTAAAAGGAAATGTTAAAATTTTCCCCTGGTAAGCCCTTTTTTTTTTTTTTTTTAGCATCTTTATTGGAGTATAATTGCTTTACATGGTAAGCACTTTTTGAAGGCTCACTCTGTTCTCCAAAGTGAGCAATCTTTCACTCAGAAGAAAGCTGGAAGCTCTGTTTTTCCTGAATTTCATCTTCTTCCTCTTGTACCTCGATTACAATACTAGTGTATATTCAGACAAGTCTTAATTATAGCCTGGAGCAAGTGAAAGAACCCCTGTAGATTAAGCAGATAACTTTTTAAAATGATGCATTTACCTCCAGTTCCTCCAGCTCAGTCTTCTGAATAATTAAGGCCGAACTACAGGAGACCTAACATCTGCACCAGAAGATGCCTTCATTTAACATTCTCACCACAGTTTGACAGTCTCACATCTCTTTCCCCCACCCCTTCCGTAAAAGGAAAGTCACCTTCTTGGGAGGAAGAAGAAACTAACATTTACAGAGTTTCTACTATATGTCAGGCAGTACTGTGTGAGGTCTGTCACCTTCCACACTCTTTGAATGTTCACACAATTCTATGAGGTCAGCAAGGAGCTTAGTCATTCCTGTTTTGCAAATGAGGATAGTAAGGCTCAAGAATGTTAAGTAGGGCTCCCCTGGTGGCGCAGTGGTTGAGAGTCCGCCTGCCGATGCAGGGCACACGGGTTCATGCCCCGGTCCGGGAAGATCCCAAATGCCGCGGAGCGGCTGGGCCCGTGCGCCATGGCCGCTGAGCCTGCGCATCCAGAGCCTGTGCTCCGCAACTGGAGAGGCCACAACAGTGAGAGGCCCGCACACCGCAAAAAAAAAAAAAAAAAAAAAAAAAGAATGTTAAGTAAATTTCCCAAAGTCACACATCCCGGGGAAAATTAATTCAAATTGGTCAAAATCTGGACTCTGTTCTTGCTACATTCTGTGCCAGCCAAAGGTGACTGACAGCTTAAGGGAACAGAGGCTACTTGAGCATGGTCAACAAAAATCTCAACATAAATTCATTTACTTTTATTTAATTCACTAAAATTATACATTGCGTAGAAAGTTGTTAGAAAAGCTAATAAAATTGCAACCTCCTACTCTAGGAAATATGAAGACGAGATGGTGGAGGGCTTTACTGCCAAAAACCAGAGGGGTGACCAAGGGGAACTTGGCAAAGTCCAGGAGTTTCTCTCCATTATTGCTGAGATCTGATGAAGAGATTTGCACTATAAATTATTTTGACCTCCTAGAGATAGCTTCCCAGATAAGATTTTGATATTTGAAACTATGGCAAACAAAAGGAAAAATTAATAAGAAATGGTATGATTGTTTCTCATAGCCATTAACTAGCACTTACTGAATGACTACAACATCATTAAAGTGTTGCTGGGTTTTGGGAATAAAACTGAAATAATTGGATGGATCTTGTTCTTACATGGCTAGAGTAAGCTTGAGAGATAGATTTTAAAAAAGTAGATACTTGACAATCTAATGAGGTGTATGTAAGGCAGGCATCTAGGGAGATAGATGCTAAGTTCAGATGCTTTGTTTTGTTCACTGATGTAACCCAAGAGCCTGGCACAAAATAGAGTCTCAATAAATCCCTACTTAACAAAAGAGAGCTGGGGAGCACCTAAGAGTGACACTGCATGCAGATTTGGTAGTGAGTGAGCAGGGAGGTGATGTGAAGTTTCCTGAGAGGGAGGGATAGCTTAAAAAAAAGAGAGAGAGAGAGAATAGGAGTTAATCTGGTAGTAGGTGATGGCTGAGAGAATGATATATGCAAAGCTCAACAAGAGATAAATGACATCTACTTCTCTGGGAAAGAAAATGCTTCCACAATCTTGGTGAATGGGCTCTCAGGGACAAGTTCAGGGGCTGAACAGGGAGGTAAAGAGTGCAGTGAATGCTTTTAGCAATGGGTGTGAGGAGCTGGAAACCCTCTGGATTAGATTTCTGGGTCTCATCTGCTGATTACAGTAGGACTTTCCAAAATACATTTCAAGGATTCCTTTCTTAAGGAAATTTAGAAAATGCTGGGATAAACAAAGCTTGTTTGTTTGTTTTAACTTACTATAGAAGTTTAATAGATCCATCAGTTGGAAATTTTGCATATATCATTTTTAAGCTTATTTGACCATAAGAAGTAACTTAGGAAATCAGTTTAGAAAACACTAAACCTTAAGATGTTGTACAAAGTCAGCTACAAAGCTCAAATCTGCCCTATTCATTGGTCAGTTCTGAGATTTGTTGGGCAGTGTCAACTGCAAAAAACACACAACCTAAAACTTGAGAATTATATATTACTTGGTAGACAAGACTGAGGACTTAAGCCCAGGAGACAGCACCTCAGATGCTCTGAGGGACTGCTTCGAAGAGGCAAGGGAGGGGCCAGGATCTATAGGACTTTTTGTAACAAAGACCAGGTAGTCAGAACATCAAAAGATTACTGTTAGTTAAAGAAAACCAGACATCTCAGGTTAAGGAATGTAGTACTTCTCTATGTATGGGAAGATGCAAGTGTCTGGGCTCACTGAAATCATTCCTTTGATATGCACCTCAGCTCTCTGGGGCCAGGATCCTGTGCTTTCTCATCCTGAGTGTCTTCAGGGTGCATCGTTAGGGGTGGCTTCAGTGGCTGACTGCTAGATGGGGGTCCTCCTGTCTCCATCATGAGCTCCCTCAGCGTTCACCTTTGGGAGCAGCTGTAATGTGATGGCTTGATGGCTGAAACGTCCTTTGTTTATGGATATGGAAGCAACGTTTTCTCATTTCATGTGGTTGGGGTGACCTCTGGACACACATGTGCCCGTGAATCGCCAGTCTTTTGGGCATTCTGCCATATGGCCAAATCTCTACACCTTGGTTTGAACTTCAGATTTCTACTTACCCACTCCTACTTGTTTCACATGCTTGCTGGAAATAGATTTTTGGCCAATCCTTCTCCATATTTTTGGAATCCCATCACTGTTCCTAATTCTAACAAAGTATCCTTTTGTTCCCAGTGAAAGGCTCTTGTCTTCTCACATAAAGAATTCAGAAATGTGACAGGGATAAGATAGTAAAGTGAGGATTTTTTTAAGCAATAGTACACTCTCCAGGGGAGAGCAGGCAGGCTCAGGTGAGTAGCTGCCCTGAGTTTCTTTGGCAAGCTGGTTATGTGAGGCATAGAATGAAAGGGCAGAATATTCATTGGGGAAGGAGGGGTTTGGAGTCGTATTCCCTGATTTTCATCTCAGCTCCACCTTCACAAGGGGAAGAGGGATTTTTGTCTTTATTTAGTCTTTTTTTTAATTAATTAATTTATTTTTGGCTGTGTTGGGTCTTTGCTGCTGTTCGCAGGCTTTCTCTAGTTGGGGCGAGCAGGGCTTACTCTTTGTTGCGGTGCGTGGGCTTCTCATTGTGGTGCCTTCTCTTGTTGCGGAGCACGGGCTCTAGGCTCGGTAGTAGTTGTGGCTTGCGGGCTTCAGTAGTTGTGGCTCATGGGCTCTAGAGTGCAGGCTCAATAGTTGTGGTGCATGGGCTTAGTTGCTCCGTGGCATGTGGAATCTTCCAAGACCAGGGCTCAAACCCACTTCCCCTGCATTGGCAGGCAGATTCTTAACCACTGTGTCACCAGGGGAGCCCCTGTCCTTATTTACTCTTTAATGGAAGGGTCATGGCCTTGGTGCATGATGGGAACATCTTATCTGCAAGACTAATTTTATTGTAATGAGAGCATAATGAGCAAAAATTACATTAGGATGCCGGAGATTCCCTCCTTTTCCCATCTTTCTTTGTCTGCCTTCAGGACACTGATCACCCCAGCATGTGTGGTTTCCTGCCACCTGGCCCGTGCCCTCCTTTCTCTGCTCATATCTAGCTACCTGCCTGCTTTAACACTTTCAAATGACTGGAACTTGCTTCTCTATGTTCTTGTGATGTACTTATCACCAGAGGTTCCCCACTCCAGGCTTACACGTATTATGGTTCCATCGTGAATACACTTTGTATGCTGACTGAGTCTCTTATAGAATTGAAGCTCCTTACATATCAAAAATTCATGCATCACAACCAGACCTACCACCAACCTTTGAATGATACTGCTTACAAAACTGCTGATCATCCACCTTGGAATCTGGCCTCTCAATGAAGTCAGAGACCTCAGCTCTAATCTTCCTGGTCTGGGCACATTCTCTCCGACCTCCAACCCTCACCATGCTGTCAAAAGCTGTCATGCTTTGAAACTAAAACACCCTGAACAATACAAGAGAAAAAATAGGCACAAATAGTTACTAATATTGCAACATTTGTTTTCACAAATATAAAGTGTTTTAAAAAGGCAACTTGTTTTATAAAACTACAACATTTGCTCTTACACATTTGTTTACTCTGGTTTATTTTGCTCCTTGCAGATCATTGTTATTCAGTGGGGCTAATTTCTACAGGAGGCGATGACAACCCCATTGTCTTCAAATTCAAATTTCCTTTTTCTTGGTGCTTCCATAGTAGATGACTCTGCCTTCTTCAGTCATAGGTGATGATCTTCATTTCTCATCTTCCCAATTGAAGGTCTTTATACTCCTTATTCATCAGATTTCTTTGAACAGATTTTAGATAAGCTTCAAGGACATGTTTTGGGCATCTGATAAAAATGTCCACAATGGTGGTGTTTTTTGCTAAATTCCTCTTACACCTCTTATAAATATTGAGATTATTGCTCTAAAAACATTTAACTTGAGGAATATTGCAGTGGTGCTATAGAGAGAAAACCAGTAATGTCCCCAAATCTAATCTAAAATTGCCCATACATTTTTCCAAAATTTTGACAAAAGTTCTCAAAAGAAATAGCAAGTTTTTCAATAAAATATTAATATTTGTACAATTCTATGAAGAATTCTGATAAAATGTTAAATTGAGGTAACCCATATTCAAGGCCTAAAAAGGGCCTGCCCTGTCTATAGAGACAGCCAGCCAAGGCCAAGAAGGATGCTGAATCCACTTATAACCAAGCCGCAGGGACCAGGAAGAGAAAGAAAAAGGGAGGTGACAATTCCAAGAAAGGCCGCATTCAACCTCCAGTTAAAAAGAGTCAGGGAACCCAGACACCAGGTCCCATGGCTGTTTGGGCTGATCTCACATTAATGGTTTGAGTTATCAAGTGTGGTTCTAACTACTAGTGTTAGTAACAAAGAGAACCAAATTGTGGGTGAGAGAAAGTCTGTTTATGATCCTAAAGAAAGCAAACTGGCCTTGGCTTGAAGAGGAATTTTGTGGGGAGACTGGAAAGATGCTATTGGAGACTTTGGACAGCCAAGGCAATCTTTCTTATCTTAGAGCCCCATCTGCAGAGACCAAAGTGGAGGCTCAACTCAAAAGGGCAAAACTCTGGAGTAAACACGTGGCTACCCCCCAGATTCTGTTTTCTCTGCCAGCACTGAGGAGTCTCAAATCAAAATCCTAATGCAGCAGGAAATTTCGAGATGGAAAGATAATGTTTATGATATTAGTGTAGTAGTTAAGATAAAACAAAACCAAAGGAATAAGAAAAGTTGTGTGTGATTGAGATGTGACAAAAGTAGAGGCAGCATGTGGCTTAAGAAAACTTTGGCCTTCTCCCCAGTTTGGGGGATAATCACATGCCAAAGTCATTGCTCATCTCAAGGCCTCTGAAGACAGTTTTAGGGAAGGTCTGTACTAGCAGGAAAGGCCTAAGAAGTTCTTAACTCTCTTCAGTTTAGGAAAAGCCTTTGACAGAAAGCAATGTGATGGGGGACTTATCCCCACTTGGTTTGGGATCACGATCCTCCAGACAATTTGCCTCAGATGCTGGGCATCCTTATGAGATAAAATGGTACATAAAAGGTAGAATAGTTTTTTCAAGAACTGGTTCAGGAACAACTGGTTATCCACCCACAAAAGAATGAAGTTGAACCCCTACCTCACACCATACACAAGAACCAATTCAATGTGAGGCGATTGAATCAGTAACCAAAAACCTCCCCACCAAAAAATGTCTGGGGCTATTCTATCAAATATTTTAAAAAGAATTAAGACCAATCCTCTAGGGACTTCACTTGTAGTGCAGTGGTTAAGACTCCATGCTCCCAATGCAGGGGGTCCTGGTTTGATCCCTAGTCATGAAACTAGATCCCACGTGCATGCTGCAACTAAGAGTTCACATGCCACAACTAAGGAGTCAGTGAGTCACAACTAAAGAGCTCGTCTGCTGCAATTAAAGACCCAGCACAACCAAATAAATAAATATTTTTTAAAAAATTCAAGAAAAGGAGACCAATCCTCTAAAATTCTCCGATAAATAGAGTAAGAGCTACCATTTCTAACTCATTCTATGATGTCAACGTAATTCTGATACCAAAGCTAGTCAAATACATCAAAAGAAAACAAAATTACAGTCCAATGTCTCTTATCCAAATAGATGATAATGTGCTTTAAATATGCTAGTAAACTGAGTCTAACAACATATTAAAAGGATTGTATCATGAACAAGTGAGATTTACCCTAGGAATACAAAGAGTGTTCAATATATGAAAATTAATAAATGTAATATACAAAATTATTGAACTGAATGAAGAAAAAACACATGATTATCTTAATTAATGTACAAAATGCATTTGAAAAAATCCATCACATTTTATAATTTAAAAGAAATGAGTAGAAATTAACTTCTTCAACATGATAAAGGCCATTTATGAAAAACTCAGAGCTCATATCATGCTCAATGGTAAAAAAGTGAAAGCTTTTTTCCTAAAATCAGGGAAAAGAAAAGTATGCCTGTTTTGTCATTCTCTTCAACATTATCCTGAGAAAAAGAAATAAAAGCCATCCACATTGGAAAAGAAGAAGAAAAAACTGTTTGCAAATGACATGGTCTTTCATATAGAAAATGCCCCAAAGTCACAAAAAATATTAGAGTTAGTAAATTAATTCAGCCAATTTGAAGGGTACAAGATCAACACTCAAAAATGTGCTATGTTTTTATATACTAGAAATGAATAATCCAACAAGGAAATTAAGAAAACAATTTCATTTATGATAGTAATATAAAGAATAAAATGCCTAGGAATAAATTCAACTAAGGTTCAAGACTTGTACACTGAAAACTACAAATATTGTTAAAAGAAATCATTAAAGACTTAAATAAATAAAAAGACATCCCATATTTATGGATTGGAAAACAGAAGATTGTTATGATGCAATACTTCCCAAAGCAATCTACAGATTCAAAGCAATTCCTTTCAAAATCCCAATGACCCCTTTTGCAAATAATGGGAAAGCCAGTCTTAAAATTTATATGAAATTGCAAGAGACTCTGAATAGTCAAGACAGTACTGGAAAAGAAGAACCATGTTGGAGGACTCACACTACCTAATTTCTAGACTTACTCCTAAAATACAATAATCAAATAGTGTAGTACTAGCATAAGCATAGACCAATAGAATACAATCAACTTCCAATTTGCCCTTCTATATACAGTTGACCCTTGAACAACAGGTTTGAAGTGTGCAGGTCCACTTTTACATGGACTTTTTTTCAGTAAATACTTACTATAGTTCTTCATAATCCGAGATTGTTTGAATTCCCAGATGTGGAACCACAGATACAGAGGGCCGACTGTAAAGTTATATGCAAATTTTCCACTATGTAGAGGGTCAGTGTCCTCTAACCTCTATGTTGTTCAAGGGTCAACTTTATTACCATTTGATTTTTGATGAGGGTGCCAAGGTGATTCAATGAATACAGAACAGCCTCTCCAACAAGCGATGCTTGGATAACTGGATATCCACTTGCAAAAGAATAAAGTTGGACCCTTACTTCACATGATATGTCAAAGGAACTGAGATATGAGTAGAGAGCAAATGTAAAAGCTAAACCTATAAAGCTTTATAACCTTGAATTTGACAATGATTTCTTAGATATGACATCAAAAGTGTAAGCAACAACAACAAAAAATATAAATCGCGTCTCATAAAAACTTAAAGCTTTTGTGCATCAAAAGAAACTAACAGAAGAATGAAAAGACAACTGAGATCATGGGATATATATGCAAATATATGCAAATCATATATTTGGTAAGGGACTTACATCCAGAATATATAAAGAACCCAACGACAACAATCAAATTTTTAAATGTGTAAAGGACTGAGATAGACATTTTCCCAAAGAAGATGCACTCTTATTTTTAATCTTTAGAGAAATGCAAATCAAAACCACCACAAAGTGTCACTTTACACCCACTAGGTTGGTCAGAGTCAGAACAAAGGAAAATAACAAGTATTGCCAAGGATGTGGAGAAATCAGAACCATTGTTTACACAGCTACTGAAATCAACAGCTAACACATATCTCCAAAGCCTATCAAGTAAGAAATCTGTTAATCTTACATATAAATAAAATAAGCAAGCTCATAGAATTATGTGTGGTTGATTTATGTCAATTGGAACTAGAAGAGCCATAAGTTCAATAAACTCTGGGTTAATAATGAGAACATCTATACAGCATTTCCAATTTCACCACTATGACCTCTGTAGCTATAATAGTCAATGAGGTAATGTATTAAACAACTGTTTTGACTTTTTTCCCTGTCGATGAATTGACAACTCCACAGGGAGGAGAAGTTACTCAGCAATAATACTTCTTTTAATTTATACAATAGTACTATGAAATGGGTATCATATCCTCACTGCTTGAGGTTCAGATAATTTAAGTAGATTGTCTAATGTTACATAGTCAATAAGTGTCCAGGAACGAAAGCCTTTGATATCTTGCTCTTCCTGAGAAAGCATACTGCTCCCTGTAGCTCTCATGGAGTATTTGCAAAAGAACTACCCTTAAATTTTCTCTATCATGTTTCTTTCAGAAGATAAGCCCATTTATTCTCTCTCTGAGGGGAGGAAGCTGGAAAGGGGTATAGGTAATCTGGCTGGGGAGGGTCTGACAGGCCCAGGGCCCTGGTAAGGGTACATAGGATTTCTGTGCACAAGTTACACCTCATCTTTTGTTACTTGTTTCATGGGTAAGTGGAGCTGTCATGGCTTTCTGAGCTTCTGGCCTATATTTAGGCTGGGGAGGGATCTGTTCTTTCTGGCCCAGCTTCTTCAGCTATCTCTGCTTAGGCCTTGTTTTTCAATGGGGAGGAACTAGAAACAGGTAGTGTGGACCTCAGGTTAGTTATGCTCTGCAGTCATTTTATCAGAGTAAATCTTATATTGCTACCCACTATTTGGCCATCAGTTTTTTTTTAAGTATTTTCTAATATTTTGAGCTCTGGAGCAAAGAAAGGATGGGTCTTAGCATTTCAAGTCCCAACAGATCAGACACCAGTCCTCAAAATGTTTGGTGCTTGAAGACCATCTGTAACTTGAAAACTATGCGTGTAAATTTGCTCGTATTTATAAAGAACCTTGAAATGTTTACATTTCTAAAATCCTAGAGTTCCCTTCAAATACTTGTTACCATATATCAAAAGCATTCAGAACAGTTTCTGACACATAATAGATACAATATATACATATATGTAAAAATGAAGAATGAGGAAGAAATCTGAAAAGCAAACCAAGATTTACACACAAAAATGTTTACGGGAACATTACATTCTGAGATAAAAAACGTTGGAAATAAGTGTCTGTAAAACAGAGCTCTGATAGGCCCTATGATGAATACCTATCATTCAATAAAATATGCAGCCAAAGATTTGCACTTATTAAAATATAATGACATTTTAAAAATGTAACTGATACAATACAAACAAACAAAATAGGACATACATTTACTTACCTGCATTTTAATTCTCTGGAACTTAAAAGTATCTGTAGGAAAGATGTAGACGTATTGGAGAGCATTCTCAGTTGGAAATCTGAGTTGACATCTCACACTGTTCCTTCCCAAATCTCTCTGTGGAATAACACAGTAATCAAAGGTAACCACCTGTTAGCAGACAGAGATGCAGTGGATGGCCAGACAGGGTGCTCACTGCAATGGACTACCCTGATGAGGGGATTAAAGGGCCAAAACCCAGCCCAGGTTCCTATAAGTCATTCACCCTGAACAATACAGAAGTCATCTAGGGGAAACGCATCCTTCTTACCAACCAGCACCATGTGGCTCTGTGTGGCAGAGCCTGATCCCAGCTCTCCTGAGATTGACTACAATTGTAGGTCTTCTCTTTCCATACCACCTAGTGAGAGCTGATGGATCAGTATTGGAAAAGAAGGTTAGCTTCTCCCAGACTACTCAACTCAAACACAATGAAACTTCCTTCTTTGATAGGCAAGAGGTTAATTTGTTGAAAGAGTAAATATATGATTTATCAAGCAGGAAT
>NW_006783631.1:5184261-5197052 GCF_000442215.2 Lipotes vexillifer | reverse complement strand
CAGGAATGCAATCAGAATTAATGAATTTTGATATAGTTTGCATCAAATAACCACCTGTAGGATTCATTTTGCATCTTCTGTCTGGAGTAAAGTTGAGGAAATGAGACACTGATGCTTGATGCTAGAATGGATTCTGGCCTCTGGTTAGTGAACCTCCAATGCCTAAAGGACTCCTGCAATATTTGTGCAATTCACATTTTTTAGTCTCTTTAACATGTGAATTGATACCAAATAGTCTACTCAAAAGACCCCTGCATCTTGTCTGTTGTTCAATTCAAACAGACAGTAGGACTATGACCCAGTAATCTTTATCAATCTTTCAAGGAGATTTGAAAGCAAATACTTCCTCTGGTGCTGACTGCATTTTGCAGACTAACGCAGGTGTGCATGGGACTATATGTAGCAAATATTCAAGGAAGAAGGCCACGTAGCAAATCCCACCCCTTATTTCAGTAACAGGAAAAGCAAAGAGTTTAAAATAGCAAATTAAATGAAGCACAGATAAATAAATTATATATATACATGTATCAAGATTGATATATCACAAACATAACACTGTGAAAAGTTGCAAAAGGGCATATTGTACAATGCCAGATATGAAAAACCACATAAAATATTACTAGACTTTTTTATAGACATAAATATATATTGTAAGGAATAAAGCAGCTACAGAAGGCCACATACCAACCTCAGTAAAATGGTTACTTCTGGCAAAATGGAAGGTTGAGCGGCTTCAAGTGTACCTGAAGCTTTTATTCCTACAAACAAAAATAACATGAAACAAATACAGAAAAATGTTTACATTTCCTAAATAAGAGTGGTAAACTTGGGTTATTTTTATATTAATGTCTGTCCTATTTATATGACTGAAATGATTCAAATGAAAACAAATTTAAATGTCATAGAAGTTAGCCATGGCATGGTTGTCCTCAAAAGTTTATCACTGACCTCAACATTAAAGCCTACCTACTAGACACTTGCATTTGAAGTTTTCTTCCCAAAATGTAGACCGATTCAATAGCTCCATTGCTCAGCTTCTTGGAAGGCAGTGTGCAATGGTGGAAGTCACATGGAAATTGGAGTCAGACAGACTTCATGGTACAAATTTCTTGGATTGATTTTAACAGTGAGAAAATAATATTGCACAAGACAGAGATCTGTATCCTAATGGCTATTAACTCCTTACCTTCCCCAAGACGAATTTTCTAGATTGGCCAAATAGATCTTGGTTGAGAACAAGCTACCCATACATTTTTATAGACAGTGGTATCCCTATTTTAAGTGCTTTCCTATATTTTTCTGTGCTGTGAAAGTTTAAGTGCTCTGCAGTGTTAAGTAGCCTTTAAATAATTCAAATCCTTTCCATTTCTGCCTTCTGTGTAATTACCTACAGCACTTATTTCAGTATTTAATCCTTCACGTCCCCATTATGCTGCCTCATTATGTGACCGTGGAAAAGTCAATATACCTCACAAACCCTCAGTTTCTCGGTCTTTAAGTTGAGGTGTTGTAAATGATCATTCAGCTCCTAAAGGATTTTTGGCACTACTATTTTACAATTTCAGGATCTTATAAGTGTATAACTTGTCTCTGAAGTAGAAAAGGATGTTATAATGTTATGCTCCCATCATGTAGAGCTGTGGTTTATCTAGGGTGGCAGATGGTAAAGACGAGTGAGAGGACCAGTATAATCCCTTACAAACCTATCAAAGTTCTTTGATGGAGAAGGGTATTTTCCATTGAAACAAGCCTATTCTATATTGTAATGTAAATTTATTTGAGAATCACTGAAATATATACTTATATAAAAATACACTTTTTGTTTGAGAACAAATATGATAAACATGTGTGTGATGGTGAAGAAATAGAAAAAAAATGAGTGATGAATCATTCCAGTCCAGACTGACTGTTAACAAGGGGCATGATATGTCTGTTAACTCTGAGGGATGGTCTTAGTACACTACAGTTTAATTTTAGAATGCTGTTGTATATGACAAGTGTATATAAAGTTGTTTTTTGTTTGTTTGTTTGCTTTTTGTCTGTAAGTATGGCTAAGTTAAAAGACAAACTATTTCTTGTTTATGGGTCTTAATAACTACATTGGGTTTGAACTCTAGGAGATTATTTTTGTCACATTTCCATTTTTAAAACCTTCTTCTTGAAATCTCTATGCTAGAAAAGAGGATTTTATCAAATTAAGGGCATTTTAATCTGCCTTTGGGCATCACTAAGTTGAGTCGAGTGTTAAATAGCTGATCCTGGTTATAAAACTTAAGAAAAAAATCTTGTTTCTCAGATTTCAGAAATGACTAAACACTACAGATAGCCAAGCCAACAACAATACCATTTACTTCTCCAAAAGGTAATTTATACAACCTTATTAATACTCCTCATATTTATGTTTTGGAAAAAGTAGGGATAAATAAAGTTTTTGGCCAGAATGAACATTTTACAATGTCCATAATAAGGTGCAGTGAATACATATTTTTGCCAAATTGTCAAAAAAGACCTAGTTTTTAAAACTAGCTGAACCTTGAAGCCAAAACTGATTATCTCTATCATAGAATTAACTTCTGAAATCAAGAATAAATCTGGAAGAGTGAGGTCAGCAAATTGATGGAGTAGGAAGCTCCAAACTCCTGTTCCTTCACAAAAACATTCAAAATAAGAAGTACTTGTCAGAATCTACTTAGTCAGAACTCTGGGAAACAGTCAAAAGTTTACAGCAACCAAGTGAATACTGAATCAATAAGAAGAATACTTAAAAATGGTAGGAAAGTTTCTGGTGATTTCACTTGCCCTTGGCCACACTCTTCAGCTTGATATTGGTCTTAAAGATGGCACCCTGAAATCCCAGTGTGGGATCTTGGTTCCTGATTCCAGATGGAGCTGAATAGACCTTATTTCCTATGACTGGTGTTTATATAAGAAAAAATAATTTGGACATGTTCAGAGGGAAGACCATATGAAGAAATATGGAGAAAAGCCTATCTATATGCCAAGGAGAGTGACCTCAGAAGAAGTCAATCCTGCCAACACCTTGATCTTGGACTTCTAGCCTGTAGATCTAGATTTGTGAGAAAATAAATTTCTGTTGTTTAAGCCACCTAAACTCTGGTAATTTATCATGGCAGCCCTGGCAAAATGATTCAAGTGACAAGACCATTCAATGGGGAGAGGATGTGTTAATAGAAAATTATTGTTTAATGGTACAGAGTTTAGGGTTGAGGTTATAAAAAAGTTCAGAAAATGGACAGTGATGATTATTGCCTAACAGTGTAAATACATTTAGTGCCACTGAATTGTACCCTACATATGGTTAAAGTGTTAAATTTTATGCTATGTATATTTGGTCGTAATTTAAGAAAGAATAAAATACATAGAAATTAATTAACTAAGGAGGCACAAGATTTACACATTAAACATTTTGAAACATTGCTGAAACACACTAAAGAAGACTTAAATAAACATTATGGCATCCCCTTGTCATGGATTGGAAGACTTAATATTGTTAAGATGTCAAAGTGATCTACAGATTTAATGGAATCTCTGTCCATACTCCAGGGGACTTTTTTGCAAAAATGGAAAATCCAATGCTCAAATTTATTTGGAATTGAATTGGACTCTGAATAGCCAACAATCTTGAAAAAGAAGAACAAAACCAGAGGATATACACTTCCCAATTTCAAAACTTTCTACAAAGCTATAGTAATCAAAATAGTGTGGCACTGACACACATAAACATATAAATCAATGGACTAGAATTGAGAGTGGAGAAATAAACCCATACATCTATAATCAATTGATTTCTGACAGGGTCCAAGATCATTACATGGGAAAGAATAGTCTCTTCCACAAATGGAGTTGGGAAAACTGGATATCCACATTCAAAAGAATAAAGTTATACCCAACCTTTTACCATATAAAATAATAATCTCAGAGTGGATGAATGATGACTTAAATATAAAACCATAAATCTCTTAGAAGAAACTATAGGGGAAAATCTTCATGACTTTGGATTTGGAAATGGATTTTTAGAAATAACAAGGAAAGCAACAAAAAAATACAGAGATAAATTAGATTTAATCCAAATTCAAAGCTTTTATGCATCAAAAGACATCAAGAAAGTGAAAAGAAAACCTAGAGAATTGGAGAAAATTATATACCAATTATAATTCTGATAAGGTTCTAGTATCCAGAATATAAAAGAAATTTTACTAGTCAACAGCAACAAGACAAATAACTCAATTTAAAAATGAGGAAGAGACTTGAACAGACATTTGCACAAAGGAGATATGCGAATTGCCAAAAAGCACATGAAAAAAATATTCATTTCTGAGCAGTGCACATGTGTGGGCTCTCGGAGCTGCGAGAATCCACGCACCGGGTCAAGGGTCAGCCTGTAAGGTGGTTGTGGCAGTGACCCTCCTCCGGCTGCTGGGCTTGGGGGGGCGGTGCACCAGGTGCTTTGGGGTGTGGACCTCGCAGATCACGGAGAAGGTTACACACACACCGGCCAGGTTTATGATGATAAAAACAACAGGAAATTTCGATTTGTAGGTCATCAGAAAGAGGTGAATGAGAACTTCACCATCCATGTGATAGCAGAGCAGCCTGCGAGCCAAAACAGCAGTCGAGTGATATCGTGTGAGGGTGCTGGGGTACCCTTTCCCACCCCAAAGTGTACATAAACCTGGACAAAGAGACAAAGATGGGCTACTGTGGACTCCAGGTCAGACAGCACCATCACTAGGGGGTGCACAGGAGTGTTGCAGGAAGGGTTACCCTTCCAGAGCCTGAGAGTGGGCTCTTGTCTAACACTCAGAAATGAATAGTCCGAGGAGACACACGTGCTGACAAAGCTGACAAAGCAAGAGACTTTACTTGGAAGGAGGGCCCCGGGCAGAGAGCAGCAGGGTAAGGGAATCCAGGAGAACTGCTCTGCCACGTGGCTCACAGTCTCTGGTTTTATGGTGATGGAGTTAGTTTCCTGGTTGTCTCTGGCCAATCTCTGGCTTGGCCCATAGTTAGTCTGACTCAGGGTCCTTCCTGGTGGCACATGCGTCGTTCAGCTGAGATGGATTCCAGTGAGAAGGGCTCTGGTAGGCTGGTCGTCTCCTCCCTCTTTGGGCCCTTCCCAAATTCTCCTGGTTAGTTTTCGGTGGCAGCACCATGTTCCTTATTGAGACTTACTGTTGTGACACAACTTAGGCAAGTGGGCCTGGCCAAGGCAGCTGGTTTCGGTCAACTTTTCACTAATACTTCCATGATGGTGTGACTCATGAGACCCTAGTGCTGTAAGTATTCCATCACTAGTGCTGAAGGAAAGGTGTTGTTCTCAAGGAAAAAACAAAACAAAACAAAACAAAAAAACTCAATATCATTCATCATTAGGGAAATGCAAATTAAAATCACAATGAAGTACCACTTCAGTCACAGTAGGGTGACTAAAACCAGAACACCAGAAAATGACAAGTTTGGCAAGGGTATGGAGACATAGAATCCTCATAAAGTGCTGGTGGGATCCTGTAAAATGGTTCAACCACTGTGCAAACCATTTTGGAATTTCCTGAATAAGTTAAACATCCAACAGCCATATGATCCCATAATTGCACTCTTGTATGTCCGAAACAACTGAAAACAGCTACCCAAACTAGTATACCTAAGTGCATGTTTATAGCAGCAATATTCACAGTAGCCAAAAGATGGTAACAGACTGAATGTCCATCAGAAGATTAATGTATAAGCAAATTGTGATATACATACAATGGAATATTACTTAGCCATCAAAATAAATGAAGTACTGATGCATGCTACAGTGTGAATAAATCTCAAAAGCATTATGCTAAGTAAAAGAAGCCAGGTACAAAAAGTCACATTGTAGAACTCAATTTATATGAAATATCAAGGACAGTTAAATCTATATAGAGAGAAATCAAACAGGTTGATGGTTTCTAGGGTTAGAGGGGAGCAGGGAAAACTATAATGGTAGTGAGTTCTACTTTGGCATGATGGAAATGTTTTGGAGCTACAAAAAGGCGGTGGCTGTAGAATATTTTGTGAATGTATCAATACCCACTGAATTGTTCACTTTAAAAGGGTTAATTTTATGTTATATGAATTTCACCTCAGTATATTATTTTCTAAAAAATGAATAATCCAGAATTTTATTTTTAAAGTATTATTAAAATATAATAGAACTTTTAATAATTTTCAAGCTTTTCTAAATTTTGTTAAATCAAAAATAAAATATTATATCTAAATTAACTACTTAATGCACATTTTTTTTACATCTTTATTAGAGTATAATTGCTTTACAATGTTGTGATAGTTTCTACTGTATAACAAAGTGAATCAGCTATATGTATACATATATTCCCATATCCCCTCCTCCTTGAGCCTACCTCCCACCCTCATTAACCCACCCCTCTAGGTCATCACAAAACATCAGTTTGATCTCCCTGAATGCACTCTCTCTTAATATTTATGTCACAACCAATTTATGTTGCTATTTAATTATCTGAGAGTTCTCATTGGGTTTTTTTTTGTTGTTGTTGTTTTATTGTGGTAAAAATCACATAATATAAAACATACTATTTTAACCATATTTAACTGTACATTTCAGTGGCACTAAGTATATTCACATTGTTGTGCAACACTCACCATTATTCATCTCCCGAACTTTTCTCCTTCCTAAACTGAAACTGTTATACAGGGTAAAGTAAGTCAGAAAGAGAAAAAAAAAAAAATATATATATATATATATATATTAGTGCATACATGTGCAATTTATAAAAATGGCACAGATGAACCTATTTGCAAAGCAGAAGTAGAAACACAGACATAGAGAACACATGTATGGACACCAAGGGGGGAGGGGGAGGTGGGATGGATTGGGAGATTGTGATTAACATATGTACACTACTATGTATGAAGTAGATGGCTGGTGAGGACCTACTGTATAGCACAGGAAGAAAAAAAAAAAAAAGAAGAAGGTACAATCTGTTTGCAGGACATAGGAATGGATAAAGATGTGGTACATATATAAAATGGAATCTTCATTTGTTTTTAATTTTTATTTATTCTTTATTATTTTTAATTGTGTTAAGAACACTTAACATGGACTCTACCATCTTAGCAAACTTTTAA
Organism: Lipotes vexillifer; assembly: GCF_000442215.2. NCBI lineage: Eukaryota > Metazoa > Chordata > Mammalia > Artiodactyla > Lipotidae > Lipotes > Lipotes vexillifer. Next base: position 5,189,903 of record NW_006783631.1, on the reverse strand, counting down.
GCACACAATACAGTATTGCTAGCTATAGGCACAATGTTGTCCAGCAGAGCTCTAGAACTGAATCATCTTGTATAACTGAAACTTTATATCTGAACTGAAACTTCCCATTCCCCTCCCACAAGCCCCTGATAACCACCATTCTACTCTTTCTCACTACAAATTTGACTCTTTTAGATACATCATATAAGTGGAATAATACAGTATTTCTTCTTCTGAGTCTGGCTTATTTCACTTAGCATAATGCCCTCAAGGTACAGCCACTTGTCACTAATGGCAAGAGTTCCTTCCTTCACATTGCTGAATAATATTCCATGTATATACATATACGACATCTTCTTTATCCATTCATCACTTAGGTTGCTTCCACATCTTGGCTATAGTGAATAATGTTGCAGTGAAAACAGGAGTATAGGTATTGTTTTGAGACTCTGCTTTCCATTCTTTTGGGTATATACTCAGAAGGGGAATTACTGGATCATATGGTAGTTCTATTTTTAATTTTTTGAGGAATCTTCATACTGTTTTCCATAGCAGTTACACCATCTCACATTACCACAAACAGTATACAAGAGTTCCAGTTTCTCCATATTGTCGCCAGTACTTTTTACTTAAAAAAAAAAAAAATGTCATTCTAACAGGTATGAGGTGATACTCATTTTGGTTTTGACTTGCATTTCTCTGAGGATTAGTGATGTTGAGTATCTTTTTATGAACCTGTTAGCCATTTGTATGTCATTTTGGAAAAAGATGTCTAGTCAAGTTCTTTGCCCATTTTAAAATTGTATTATTTGGGATTTTTGCTAGTGAGTTGTAGGAGATCCTTAAGTATTAGGGCTTTTAACCACTTACCAGATATATGGTTTGCAAATATTTTCTCCCATGGGTCTTCTTTTTATTCTGTTGATTATTTCCTTTGCTGTGTTGATGCTTTTTAGCTTGCTGTAAAACCCCTTATCTGATTTTGATTTTGTTGCTTGGGCTTTTGGTGTCATATCCAATTAGTCATTCCTAGACTGGCGTCATGAAGATTTTCCTCTATGTTTTCTTCTAAGAGTTTTACAGTTTTAGGTCTTATGTTTAAATCTCTAATCCATTTTTATTTTATTTTGTGTAGTTATAAGTATACAATTTTATTCTTTTGCATGTGGATATCCAGTTTCTGAACACCATTTGTTGAAGAGACTATTTCATTGTGTATTCTAAGCATCCTTGTCAAAAATTAGTTGACAGAATGTGTATGTGTTTATTTCTGGGCTCGCTATTCTATTAGTCTGTATGTTTGGTTTATCCGAGTATCATACTGCTTTAATTACTGTAGGCTTATATATATTTTGAAATCAGGATGTGTGATATTTCTAGCTTTGTTCTTTTTCAAGGTTGCTTTGGTTATTCAGGGATTTTTGTGATTTCATGTGAAATTTAGGATGAGTTTTTCTATTTCTATAAAAAATGTCATTAGGATTTTGATAGGGATTGCTTTCAATCTAGATCATTCTAGGTAGTAAAGACATTTTAACATTATTAAGTCTTCCAATCCATGAACAGAGGATGTCTTTCCTATTATTGGTGTCTTCTTTAATTTCTTTCATCAGTTGTTTGTAGTTTTCAGAGTACAAATCTTTAAACACTTTAGTTGAGTTTATTGTTAAGTATTTTATTTTTTATGCTATTGTAAATGAGATTTTTTTTTATTTTCTTTTTGGCTAGTTTGTCATTAATGTATAGAAATGCAATTGATTTTCATATGTCAATTTTGTATTCAGCTACTTTACTGAATATATTTATTAGCTTTCACAGTTTTTTTGTGTGTGTAGCCATTAGAGTTTTCTATAATAAAATCATTTCATCTGCAAAGATAATTTTACTTCTTCTTTTATGATTTGTACACCTCTTATTTCTTTCTCTTGTCTAATTGCTCTGGCTAAAAGTTCTAGTACTGTGTTTAATTGGAGTGGTAAGAGTGGTCATCTTTGATCTTAGGGAAAATGTTTTTGGTTTTTCTAACATTAATTATGATGTTAGCTGTGGGCTTTTCATAAATGGCTTTTATTATGTTGAGGTAAATTTTTTGTATACATAATTTATTGAGAATTTTTATCATGAAACAATGTTGAATTTTGTCAAATGTTTTTTTGCATCAGTTGAGATAATCATGTGACTTTTATCCTTCATTCTGTTGTGATGTATCACATTAATTGATTTTATATGTTGAACTATCCTTGCATCCCAGGGATAAATTCCACATAGTAATTATGTATGATCTTTTAAATGTGCTGTTGAATTCAGTTTGCTAGTATTTTATTGAAGATTTTTGTATTTATGTTCATCAGGGATATTGGCCTGTAGTTTTCTGTACAACCTTTGTCTGGCTTTGGCATCAGGATATTAGCAGGCCTCATAAAATGAGGTTGGAAGTGTCCACTCTTCCCTAAATTTTTTGGAAAAGTTTAAGAAGATCAGTATTAATTCTTCTTGAATAACATAGAGACAAAATGGATCTACAGATATAGACAGTATTTTACCCAAAAGAAACAGAATACAGATTTTTCACAAGAGCGTGTGGTACATTTTCCAGGGTAGATGACATTTTAGTTCACAAAATAACCCTTAATAAATTTTGAAAATTTTAAATAATACCAAGCATCTTTTCTAACCACAAGAGTATTAAAGTAGAATCAATAATAGAAGAAAAACTGGAAAATTCACAAATGTGTGAAAATTAAATAACTAACTCCTGAAGAACCAATGGGTCAAAGAAGAAATCATAGGAAAATTAGAAAATATTTTGAGAAAAATGAACATGAAAACACAACATATCAAAACTTATGGGATGCAGCAAAAGGAGTACTAAGAGGGAGGTTTATAGTTATAAATGCTAATATCTAAAAAGAAGAAAGATCTTAAATAAATAATATTTCATACCTCAAAAAACTAAAAAAGGAAGAAAAAAGCTAAACCTAAAGTTAACAGAAGGAAGGAAATAATAAAGATTCAAGCAGAAATAAAGCATAGAGTAGAAAAACAATATGTGAAAAAATCAACAATATTGAGTTGTTTTTTTTGGAAAGATAAACAAATAGACAAACTTTAAGCTGGATTAACTAAGAAAAAGAGAGAGCAGACTCAAAATTAGAAATGAAAGAGGAAAAACTATGAATTATACCATAAAAATAGGATTATGAGACAATTATGAACAAGTATATACCAATAGGATAATCTAGAGAAATGGATAAATTTCTAGAAAAATACAACCTATCAAGAATGAATCAAGAAGAAATATAATATCTGAACAGACCAATAATGAATAAGGAGATTGGACCTATAATCAAAAACCTCCTAACAAAGAAAAGCCCAGGACCAAATGGTTTCAATGATGAATTTTTTATTTGTTTTTAACATAAATTTAACAGACTCCACATCAACTTTGATGATTTTACAGCATTTTATAGTTGCAACAGTAAGGTACATTTATACTTTAAGTAAGTGGAAACTTTTCTATGTATAAAGTAGGCAGAAAATTGTTCACTTCAACATATAGGTAGAAGTCTTTCTATATCTGGAAAAGAATATTTAGGCATTAACAAATCCAAATGGTATGTGTTATTTACAGTACTAATGATATTACAGTGTTTAAATTGATGGTAACGTATCTGATCACAGAATCCAAATTACACTGAAGTAGACATTCAACCTTTTGAAGACCAGAGTAGAAGCCAAGTACCTGATTTTGGTCAAATATCAAGGTCAATGCCAAGCTTTAGTGGATTCCTAGTTTGTATTTATTATATACATTGCAAGAACTACTGTAGAAATTTTTCTGTGTTGTATATCTTAAACTTGACCCAAGCTCTCTTTGTCTTGAAATGATTTGAATAAAAAATGTTTACATATTATATTTTTTAATTTTTTACAAAGCATTCTTCCTACACATGAAGCAAGGCAGTACTGGACTAAATAATATCAGGAATCTACAGACTCAGAGAATTCTTATGAAATAAGAGAGACTATTTAAAAAATTTAAGTCATATCATTAGAGAACTTATAAAATTTGCAAGCTAACTGCTTTGGAAAATATTTCTTGGATTCTACATTTTAAAAGAAATTTTAGTTAAGTGCCAAAATTGTAATCTAGCCAAAGAGATCAACAATATTTTTCAAGGGTATGGCTGTCACTCTGTTTTGTTTTTAGTTTTAATGCCTCCACTGATAACATGAATTGTGCTCAACTGTGTGCAGAAGAATTGATGCTTTCTGTAGCCTAGGATACTACTTTTTTAAAAGCTGATTTTTTTTTCTTTAATGTTGTGTCAAATGTCCTGGAGTGAATAGGTTGAGTTTGAAATTAATGAAGAGTTCAAGTTCTAACCAAATCAGTAATGCCTTAATAGGGTGGTCAGAATTTCCAAAAGAAAAGAAAAACAAAACACTTTAAATGCACACTCACAAGTGTACTTTAATTTTTAAAAGTCCCCCGCCATTATTCTCTACCCCACTGTGACCACAAAAACTCTGCTTGCTAATTCACAAGAGGCCTTTAGCCTGCTGTGACAGCTGTAATCAATGACCTTGAAGACAAATATATTAAAGATAAGAATGTTTGCCCTTCTCTGTGAGATTTGATAACCAATCCCAAAGTCCCTCTAGTACATGGTCATTAGTGGTCAATGGGAACTAAGCTATTTCGGGCTAACTTAAAACCATCATTTGCTCTAAACTACCCGGAGTTATATTTTATAGCTATGTTAAGCAAATAAAACCGTATTTTTGAAGTTTGAATACACGGAACATAAAAATCTTGGGGACGAATACGAATACCTTTGCTCATTATGATATACTTCAACCATTTATAGCCAAAATATACCTATGGACAACATGTCTTCATCTTCTCAGACTGATGAGATGCTCAAGGGCGCAACTCTTTAAAATGATTTGAAGGAAAGTATCAAATCTCACTTACTCTGTCTGCAGAAGATATTTTCCTGACTTTGGAGTGAAAATTTCCTGCTAAACACTTGAAGGAAACCATCTTCTAAGCTACAATAATAGGTGATATCGACTGAGAATTTAGTATGTGTCAGACATGGGTTTTTGTCATCAGCCATATTGATCCTCAAAACCTCTAAATGTCTTACATGTATTATCTCATTCCCCACAGCGTCACAATGATGGAAAGACTAGCATTCCTTTTTCCATGTGAGGAAATGAGACACAGAAAGGTTAGGGAACTTGCTGGAAAGAACTCAGCCTAGCAGTCATGGAGCCAGGACTTAAACAAAGGTAGTCTCATTCCAGGGCCCTCTAGCTCCCCCTCTGCAACTACCTCTGAGCTGAATTAACCACTGCACAGTCTTTGGCAGAAGAACTCAAGGGAAGCTTTGTGAAAGATTCCATCCCATTGTCCTGCATTCTTCCACATGCATTTCTGAGGCCATTATTTGCACTAATAAGTGCACCCCAGACTTGAATAGAAAAGTAATCTTTGTTTAGGTAACTCACTAAAGATTCCTCTCTCACTCCCTCTCTTTCTCTTAGAATATCTTCCCACTCCCAACAACTTCTCTGACCATCACTCCTTCCACTCTGGCTGGCACTCACCCTACCCGCTCCAGGTTGACAGGACATCTTGCTATTCCTCTACTCAC
>NW_006783631.1:5176495-5184251 GCF_000442215.2 Lipotes vexillifer | reverse complement strand
TACTTTTCCTGCTGACTGTTTGCTGTGCTTGGAATGCTCCTCCCTTGATATCCCCATAAGTATCTCCTTGAACCTTTTCAAGTCTTTGCTCAATTTTTACCTTCACAATAAAGCCAGTGTGGACCTCCCTTTTTAGAACTGCAACCCCCATCCAACCCCACCCTCCCATCTCCCTTAACCTTTTCTGTTTTTTCCATAGTACTTCTCACTTTAAAATGTATTATACATTTAGTTATTTATTACGTATATGTGTATTATCTGTCTGAACCCTCTAGAACAGAAATTCCACTTGATTTTTTGTTGTTGTTGCTCTCACTGGTACATCCCAAACATGGCCAGTGCTCAGCACACACTTGATATTTGATAAATATTTTAAATGAATATGTAATTTTAGCATAGAACTTTTTCACAAACAAGCAGATTCATTCTTGTCTTTCTATCATCATTATATGAGCCAGAAAAGTCCTTTGTGCCTCCCTAGGACAAAATTAATTTTCTCTATGAGTACTTTTATTCCATTAAATACTTTTATTTTTAATTTAAGAAAAATTTGAAATTTCAGTTGATATTAAAGGAAAGGATGATGTTAATGTCTAGTCAAAGAAAACATGAATATAAGAGGTTGAGAAACACTGCTGTAAAGCACCTGGGTCAGTTCCAGCCATGTAACAGTGCTCAATAAATTCTGATTGAATGAGTGCTCATTAAGTACTATGGGGTGCAGAGGAGATTAGAGACCACATGTTGAATAGTAAGCACTGACAATAGTTCACATTAAATTCCATGTAGGAATATTGTGTTTATTGGAGCAAGTCCTAAATAAAATAAGCTAAGGCTTCGAAATGACTGAAGAGGACCATTTGGGACCCAGACATAGTGAAGCAGAACTCCAACGTACTAGTAGGTCTGTAGAAGCTCTTAATAAAGATGACGTTATTTGGAGGCTCACTAAGAAATATGGAGTTACTGAAAAGTTAGAAAGCCACAGTGTTCTGAAATATATGATGTCACCATTTTCTAGCCAAAATTCACCCTCTCCAGGCTTTTTTCTCATCACTCTCATGCTCCCACCATATAGATACTTTTCAGGTATTTATTCTAAATATTCAAATGCAGCTTCCTCCCTTGGATCTGTGCATTAGCTCTCATAGGACATTCTACTTTACTCAGATAAGTTCGTAGGCAGTGTCTTCTGTAAGACTGAGCTCAAAGTTTACTTATTCTATGCTTTCCATGACCTCTTACCTGATCTAGGTTAGGTATCTTTCCTCTTTGTTCCCACAGCCCCTGTCATATCGTTTATCATAAGAAACTGTAATTGTCTTTTAACCTACATGTCCAACCCTGGACATATATTGTGGGTTTTATCTCTGTGCCCTTAAAGCAGAATATAGGACCAGACACATAGTCTGTGCTCTATAAATCAACTTGATTTTTTCTCTCTGCAAATACATCATAAGAATCTTGAAGACTGGACTGTATTTCTTGCACCTTTGTATGAACTGCATCTTAACACAGCATCTGGAACACTTAAGTGCTCAAAAATTCATCTTGTCATTATTAGCACTTGACTGGAGTAAGATATTATTTATGAGGATCACACACTATAGATCTGTTAGGGATTAGTTGAGAAGGAACAGGATACAAAATGCTTAAAAATATTAACTAATATGTTGAGTCCTCTCTTACTTTTCCAGGAAAACTCTTACTCATTTATGATTCAAGCCTAGAATCGTTTCCTCCAGGAAGCCTTCAGAGACTCAACCTCACATTGTTTCCAGGATATGTTGCTTGTCTGTATTCCCTAGCACTCTAAAGCATGCTATTAAAACTGTTCCCATCAAGGTCAACAATGAACCATGGATATTGATTCCTTGTGAACTGAATTCCTCCTCATTTGAGATTGTAAACAATTTCTAAATTCTTAGAATTTTCTATTCTTTTGGCTTCCTTGACGCTGCCCTATCTTGGTTCTACTCCATTAACTTTACTTCTTCTTAGATGTTTGCTCAGGTTTGTTTCTCTTCTTCTCAACTACATCTTATTTACTCCATTCTTTCATTAACTGGTTAAAGAGTTATGGAGACCTACCATGTGACAGACACTAACCCTATTGGAACATTTCTCTGTGTCTAACATTTTAACAGTTAAATAAGAAGGTATTTGCTTTATAGAAGAACCCAGCTTTGTGCCCTGCTCTCTCTTCTCTGGGCATGTTTCTCTCTTGGAAAACGTGACCACTTACATGGTTTTAAAGCTCAGTAATTTTATATGGAAGACACCTGAAATCATATTTCCAGTCTTGATTGTATTCTTAAACTTTGACTCTGCATCTCATATTTTAAAAAAATTTTCCCATTAAGATGATCCTCTGCCATACCAAATTTAAACTGTTCTTAGATGCTGACCTGATGCCAGGACACAATAGCGTGAAGATCTCTTTGAAAAACTTTTGGCCTCAATGTTTCTTAATATAGAATCTCAGGAAGAAGACTTTATAATGAAAAAAATTACCCATTTTAAATATATTTCTTAATCACAACGTGTCACTCATATCCAAACTGTTCATAATATAATATGCATAAACATAAACACACACATACACACACGTCACTAAATATTAGTAAGTTGACCCAATGTCCCAATATGATTTGAAGAGAACTAAAATACAGTTTCAGTTTAATACTGATAAAGTTTTTACTGGCCCTTGATACCATCTTATGGGTGCTGTGTCCATCCCTCTTGCAAAGGAAGGATACTTTGTGTTTCAGCAAGACTTTTTGTTTTGCAGATTTGAAGACTTTTCCAGCCTCTTTGTTATCTCTCCATGTCAGCATAGAAATTTTATCCTTCACTTACTCTCTAGCTTATCTCATTCTAATTTATGGTTTTAAACACCAAATTCCAGCTTCAATCTTTCTCCTAAGCATCAGATTCATATTTCTCTCTGCCTATGCAATGTTTTCTCTAATCATCTGAGATATATTGTAAATTTAAATACTTAAAAATGGAACTATTTGTTTCTCACCTTCTCTCTCAATATGATTCTTTTTTCATCTTCCTTATCCCAATAAATGTACAATATACACCCAATTCTTCAGTCAAAAGCCTAGGAGAAAACCTTGATTTCTCTTTTTTTTCCACATCACACTTTTCAATCCACCAGCACATTCTGTTGACTCTACTACCCTCAAATACACCTTGAATCAACTTTCTTTCCAGCACTTTCTTCATTGCCATCCTAGTCTATCATCTCTCTTTCTTAACTATTGAGAAACCCTCCCAAGTTGTTTCCCAGAGTTCACTCTGGCTTCTTATTGTCTCTTCTCTACCCCAAGGCCATTGTGATACTTTGAAAAGAGAAATCAGTTGATGTAGCCTTACTCACTGTTCTACCCCCATTAAAACCATAGCACTTGAGACTTCCCTGGTGATCCAGTGGTAAATAATCAGCCTTCCAATGAAGGGGATGTGGGTTCAATCCCTGTTCAGGGAACTAAGATCCCCCATGCCATGGGGCAACTCAGCCCACACACTTCAACTACTGAGCCCACGTGCCTCAACTTGAGAGCACACATGCTGAAAACTACAGAGCCCACACACTCTGGAGCCCAGATGCCACAGCTAGAGAGAGAAAGCAGGCATGCCATATCTAGAGAGAAGGCCACGTGCAGCAACAAAGATCCTGCTTGACACAACTAAAATCTGATGCAGCCAAAAATATAAATAAATAAATAAATAAATAAAATATTTTTTTAAAAAAACAAAAACATAGCACTTGATAAAACCCAGTCTCTCTAGCCCCATCTCTTCCCTTGGTTCCATAAACAGCATCTTCCCTGATCTTTCTGCTGTCACTCAGATATGCCAAATTCATTCCATCTAAGGGATTTTCACCTGCTCTCTTCCTGCTGTCACTCAGATATGCCAAGTTCATTCCATCTAAGGGATTTTCACCTGCTCTTATCTCTGCTTAGAATATTCTTCCCCACATGCATTGTAACGTATGTCTATGTTCTAATGTCACCCATTCAGAATTTGTCTCTCGCCACCCTACCAGAAATAGCATGCCTTTTATCTCTTTACCTACATAGCTTTATTTCCTAAAATCGCATTCATGTACTCATGTATTGCCTTTCTTATCCACTGAATATATGCTTTATGAAGTCTTTTCCATATCTACAGAAATGTTTGTGGGAGAGTAAGATGTCCAATATTTGCCAAAAGAATGTGCAATCGAATAATGCAACTCTCCATCACCAACATGGAGAAGCCAGAAGAAGTACCTGCCAGGTGGGCAAGACCAGGCTGACACTGGGAAACTAGTGTTACACCAGGTGGGGCAGAAACATGCAGAGCCAGAGACCAATGACATCTGTCCCAGAGGAGCAAAATTAAGGAAGCTTCTTCATGTCCTAGAGGAAAACACTGGAAACTACCAGAATAATTATAAAGACAAAAGAACTAAAAGAAAGGGTCCAAGGGGATTTCTGCAGACTCCTATTATTTTGTCCTCTGTGTTATTTGTGGGAAGCAGTTTCTAGATCAAGGCACAAAGTCAGGTCAGACCAAAATGCTTTGTCACTCAACACCCTAAGACATCTCAGTCAGTTGGTTCTTGCTGGTCTCACGAGGAAAGAGTCCTACCAGCTCCAGAGAATTGTCCTTGAGTTAGATCTTCTACTGAAATATTTGGCATGTTCTCTTTCACACACTATTTTTTTCCTTATTCAACTCATTCCTGCCAATCTCTTTCTTCATTCACTAACATAAAATCATTTCTAACACAGTATTGTAATAACAGTATTTCAATTAAGGTCTGCTTTTATCAGCTAAATAAACACTTCTAGGCTAAAGAAATCCCAGGCTGGTCACAAGTCTCTTTAAGGATTGACTACTTTAAAAGTCTAAAAAGCCATGTGTGTTCATGTATGTGACACTATCATTCTTTACTTAGGCACCTGTATTCATTTCCTAGGACTTCCATAACAAATGACCACAAATTTGGTGGCTTAAGACAACAGGACTTTACTTTCTCCCAATTCTGAAGGCTAGAATATCAAAGTGTTTGGTTGGTTCCTTCTGGAGACTGTCAGAAAATCCATTCCATGAATTTCTCCTAACTTCAGGTGGCTGCTGGTAACACTTGATGTTCGTTGACTTGTAGCTGCATCACTCCAGTCTCTGCCTGTCTTCACATAGCCTCTTCTCTGTGTGTCTATGTCTGTTTTCCCTTTTCTTCTTTTTTTTTTTTTTTTACAGACTTACTGGATTTAGGACCCACACATACAGAATGATCTCAACTCAAGATCTTTAACTTAATGACATCAGCAAAGATTTTTTTTCTAAACAAGGTCACATTCCCAGGATCTGTGAATAGGGCATGAACATATCATTTGGGGAGGAGGAGTCACCATTCAACTCACTGCAGGACCCTAATTTCAAAGGCTGGTTCAAACCTCTCCCCATGACTTCAGCTCACTGTCTCAGACTCATTTCCTGGTGTCAACAATGTTCACAGTTGGATTTATGGGAAGCACACAGGGTCACCCTCCCTCTTTCCAACACTGCCTGCTACACCAGTGCAAATGACCCAAATGACCTTTTCCAAGAAGTAGGTGATAATTTGAACTGATGGTTGCCCCTCCCTAAGAGAACATTAGTACAGTCCCTTTTTGTCTCTCTTACGGCAATAAGTCTAAGATGTGTTCTTCCAACTATTATTGTGTAAGTTCCCTAAATAGATTCAAGCTCTAATTCCTACAAAACTCCTCAAAATATTTCCTCTGGAATTTAAACTCTCTAGGAAGAATAAAACCCCCATGTTATATATTCAACCGCTTCACTGAATATTCCCTTTGCCTTCTGTTCTACAAACCTGTCTCTCCCCTGAGGTCACACTTCCCTTGCAGCCCTCTCAAGAGATGAGTCTTCTTATCTTGCTGGGTCTGGGATAAATGTCCTCCTTGGTCTCTGCTGCCAGTTCCAGAAGATGGCTTCTTTCTCCTCCCTAAACCTCCCAGGTTTTTGCTGCATATACTCTCAATTTTTTTTTAGAAGCAATAAACAAGCTTTATTGAAACATAGATTTCTTTCCTTTTTTTTTTTAAATCAGGTGTCTTTTTAAAAAATTGAAGTATAATAAATTTACTATGTGTTAGTTTCAAGTACACAGCAAAGTGATTCAGATATCTATATCTATATCAATATATATCTGAATATATATATATATATATATATATATATATATACTTTTTTTCAGATTCTTTTCCATTATACTTTATTGTAAGAGTAGAGTTCCCTGTGCTATACAGTAGGGCCTTGTTTTTTACCTAGTTTATATACAGTAGTGTGTATATGTTAATCTCAAACTGCTAATTTATCTCTCCCTCCACATATAGTACTCTCAAATTATACCTCTCACTATTTTTCTTTGTCACAATTTTCTATCTTTCTGATCAATCTCTCTCATTTTTTAAAGTCTTTAGCACCCGTATTAACTCTTAACATCTCCACTATACTCCTATTATCATTTTCAGTCCTCAAAATCCATCTAATATTTGGTTTCTCAATAGCTTGTCTTCCTCTTCCAATCAACTTATAGGACACCCCACCTTTCTTCCTTTAACTGTTCATAACTCCCGTATCGTTTTGTTTTGTTTGCTTTTGTTTTCAGATTTTATCTTTACCAGTAACTAAAGCATCACTAAGAGCTCCAATCCAGCATCCAGTCTTCTGGGTAACAACACCTGCTCTTCCATTCAAGGACAACGTCACATCTATTAACACTGCCACCTTCCACCCCCTTCTTCCTTCAGCTCATCACTTCTTTTCTTATCCAGTTCAGAGTCTTTGGTCTATTGTTATTATCATCACTCCTTTCATTTGCCATTCTCTTCCTTGCCTATCATTCTCTCTATCACACTCCTTTGCAAAATCCCAACTCTGGTTTAAATCCAACTTTTGCTTTTCTCTCTTGCACCCATGCAGATGATTGAGGCTGAAGAAATCACAGTACCTGCCAGCTGGACTTTAAATTTATGATCTGAACTTTGCTTAGGAAACCTATTAACCCAGCCAGTTCACTCTCCCACTCTCCAAAACAACTATTTCTCACCTTTTCTTCACTCTTTAAAATACCAAATGCCTTCCTCCTTCTCATTATCAGCTGGTGGCTTTGCTTCTCATTTTTCTGAGAAAATAGATAAACAGAGACCATTTTCAATCTCATGACACCAAATCTATTAACCCCATCTGCACTCTTATATCTGACCATTCTTCTCATACAGTGAATGAACTTCTCAGACCCCTATTTAAGTAGATCCCTCTACTTATGACCTGAATCCCATTTATTCTTTTCTCTAAAGTATTTTGCACCTATAATTTTCCCATTTTCCCTGGTTCCTTTTAGGCAATCAACCATTCCTTCTCTATTGTATCATCCTCATCAACTTGAAATTACACTTAATAAATGCTCAGTCAATTTTTTTTTTTACCTTGCTTTCATATCTTCTCTATTTTCTTCCTCTTTTTGTCAAAATTGACAGAAAATGTTGTTGCTTATACTACTGGTTTTCATTTTATTTCTCTGCAATCTCTCTTGAACTCAATCCAATTATGTCTTTATTCCTATGATTGTCCTAAACTACCTTTGTCAAGGGAGCTAATTCAGTGGTCAATCCCCAGTACTGATCTTACTTAACTGCATTTGATACAGTTGACCTCTCCCTCCATTTGGAAACAATTTCTGCACTTG
>NW_006783631.1:5159934-5176485 GCF_000442215.2 Lipotes vexillifer | reverse complement strand
ATTCCTGCTTTTACCTCTACCTTCCCAAATTGTTCATTTGTTAAATTCTCTTCTTTCCAACTACTAAATGTTGGGAGTTCCTCAGGGCTCAGTCTTCAGACACCTCTAACTTAAAATCACTTCCTATGTAAATTCACCATTCATACTTGAAAAACCATACAGATGAACTGATGACTCTTAAGTGTTTATTTCAGCTCTTATCTCACCTTTGCACTCCAAATTCATCTACTCAGCTACTTATTTGAATCTATGATTAGAGGCCTAATGTGCATCTCAAAAGTCACACATCCAAAATTCAAATTCTTGGTTTACCTCTCAAGTCTGCTGTTTCCAAAGCCTCCCTCAATTTCGTAAATGACACCACCAACCACCCAACTTCTCAAAACATTTTAGAAGCATTCTTAATTTTTCTCTTTTTCCCTCATTCTGTCTGATACATCAGCATGGCATGTTTCCTCCAAATACATCCAAATCCTGACTATTTCTTACGAATGCCACCACTTCTGTCCTGCCTCTGGTAACCATCACCATTGATCTGCTCCACAGTAATAAGTTTCCTAAATGCCCCTTTGCTTCCTCTCTTCCCTCTTCCATCAACTATCCATGCAGCAGCAAACAAAATCTTAAGAATACATAAGGCAAATCAAGTAACATTGCTTTATTTCACTCTAAGTAAAATCCAAATCCTCCACTATGGCCTCTAAACTTTTGCATAATCTAGCTTCCTACCTCATCTTGTGACCTTCCTATCAGCTCACTGTACTCTGTCCAAACTTGCCTGTTTTCTGTTCATCAAACACACCAAGGGTAGTTCAGAATGCCTCAAGGCCTTTGACACATGCCATCTGCTGCTGGGCTCTTCCCACAGAAACTGGCATGCTCTTCTGTCTTCACTCCAACCTTTTTTTACAACTATCACCTACCAATATTGGAGTCCTTACAATCCCTTCCAAAAAACTCCTCTCTTCCCAATTTCTTTCTCCCCATTCTTTGCTTTACTTTGTTTTCACAACATTTATCATCCATTGACCTTATATTTTTAAGAACAATTTTGGATTTATAGAAGAATTGCAAAGATGCTACAGAAAGTCTCCATATTCTCCACATCCTATTTCCCTTGTTATTAACATCTCACCTTAGTACATTTGTCACAATGAATGAAACTATACTGGTTTCACCACTGTTATTATGCAAAGTCCATGCTTTACTCAGATTTCCTTAGCTTTCACTTAAGTGTCCAGGATCCCATCTAGGACACCACAGTACATTTATTTATGTCTCCTTAGGTTCCTCTTAGTGTGATAATTTCTTACATATTACTTGCTTTGGATGACTTTTAAAGTTTTAAGGAGTACTGGTAATGTACTTTGCGACATGTGTCTCTATGGGAATTTGTCTGAATTTTTTTCTCATTTTTAGCCTGGAGTGACATGTTTTGGGGAAAAAAACAGCAGAGGTAAAGTGCCCCTTTCATCCCATTATATCAAGGATATATACAATCAGCATATCACTATTGATGTTGACCTTGACCACCTGGCTGAGTTTTCACCACTGTAAAGTTATTCTCTCCCCACCCTTTTTCATATTTTACTCTTTAGAAAGAAATCATTATGTGCAGTCCACACTAAAGGGGTGGGAAGTTATGCCTCACCTCCTTGATGGCCGAGAAGGTATTATAGTTATATTTGTTAATCGGTATATTTTATCCCTCCTTCATATAATACACGCCCAGGTTGAGAAGCTGATTCCCATTGCCTAAGAGTTTCCAGTAGAGCTCCTAACACAGCCTGGTTCTCACTAAATATTAACCGACTGAATGACAATCTCCCACCGGATATGCCTATTCATGTGTCTAAGGCTCTACACAGGCACTTTCATCTACCCCCTCATTTACCTCTCCTTGCCTTTTCCCATATTTGGGAGATAAATTCTCACCACTCTTATAGCTCAGTTTTTTATATCTGCCTGCATTTAAAGACAAATTCACATATACACTGCAGTCTACTTAGCATATAACTATATTATTGTGCATATTACTCAAAATTGCAATTAATTCTTCCCACCTCTGCCTGCTGACACTCTAATGAACTCCTTGAGGCTTGTTCACCTTTGTTCACTTGAATGCCTAGCAGTGAGCCTGGACTAGTGTGAGGTGTTTCTCAACATTTGTTGATTGAAGGAGGTGACACTAGACAAATAGCTTGAACCCCATTGTCACACGGTTCACTTTTTCTAGACTATTCCAGGCACCTGACCTGAGTCATCTGCTCACAACACATCCAAATCCTTTTTTTGACTAGAGAATCCTGATATGAAATGGCTCTTTCTCTTTCTGAAATCTACATCAGATCTTTGTTGTGTCATAATCAACAGGGTTCATGACAGGAACCCTGGAAGGATTGGCTTATGAGTTGAGGCCACGGAAGAATTGAGACTGAAGAAATAAGAGAGAAGAAGCTAAAAAAAAAAAAAAAAAAAAAAAAAAAAAAAAAAAAAAAAAAAAGAGAGAGAAGAAGCTGAAATCCAAATCCACAAGCATAACAATCTAGTCAGCATTTTAGCCAGGGTTAGGGCAAGTAACATGAGAGAAACAGGAAGAATATAGGGAAGCTTTTTGGGTGTTTTTTTTTTTTTTAAATCCCAACGTCCTTATATGGGCAGGTTGCATTCTCTGAACTCAGCCTCTGTGATTTTATGGTACACTGGTCTCAGCCTTCCTGCAGGTGAACTCTGGTACTAGATACTGAATGAGAATGAAGGGCAAAAGAAGCTTCCAGAAAAAAAGGATTGCTCATCAGAAATCATACATGACACTTTTCCATGCCTACCGACAACACAGATTCCAGGAATTTGGTAACATTCCAGATATCCAGAATAGCATGAATATCAACTGTTCTCATGAGTTACAAAATATGATTTTTTAAATTTACTTTCAATTTTAAATAATTTTTCTGGTTACAAAAGCAAAAATATTTATTCTAGAAAATATGGAAACATAAAACAGTTGAGAAAAAAATAAACATTTACTTGTATTTACTCACTTTGAAAAAAAATATGTTGATATTTTAATGTATGTGCTTCTCTTTAGGTCTTCATAAGTGCATTTAAAACAGCTGAAATACAATATATAATCACTGTGCTGTATACCGGGAAATAACATAGAGTTGGAAGGCAATTATACTTCAAAAAACAAATAAACAAAATTATAGAAAAAGAGTTCAGGTATGTGGTTACCAGAGGTGGGGCCCTTGAGGGAGAAAGAATCAGATGAATGTGGTCAAAAGGTCTGAACTTCCAATTACAAGATAAATAAGTCCTAGAGATGTGATGTATAACATGATAACTATAATTAGCACTGCTGTATATATCAATATTATATATGAAAGTTAAGAGAACAAATCCTAAGAGTTCTCATCAAAAGGAAAAAAATCATTTTCCCTGTTTTAAACTTTATATCTCTATGAGATGATGGATGCTCACTAAAATTACTGTGATTACTTCATGACATGTATAAGTCAAATCATTATGCTTAAACTTATACAGTGCTGTGTGTCAATTATATCACAATAAAACTGGAAGAAATAAATCAGTTTAAACACATTTATATGTACAACTTTGTACCTTGTTTTTCCAGATAACATTATAAAAAACAATTTTACATATTAAAGGAAAAACAACTTCTCAAGGACAAAATTTTAAATGACTCTGAGGTGGGTGTCTCATCACATGGATAACCCATGGTTTTTCAGTTCCCCCCTTGGGGGAGGTTACACTTTCTTGTCATGACAAATTACATTGTAATTACATTTTTGCCCTAAGACTGACCTCAACAACAGTGATAAGCATGAAAGCCTGAGGGAAAACAGAAACACGATGACTTTACCAGAGCCTCTTCCCCCAAGAGGTGATAAGTTAGTTGGGTCTTAATATGAATTGGCAAGGTGACAAAGAGGGAGGAAGTTGTTGTAAAAAGAAGGAGCAGCATCTGAGGAAATACAGAGGCTTAATAATTCCAGTGATTTGGAGTCACTACAAGGGCATTTTTCTATTTTTAAATAATTTTAATTGTTGGAGGGTCCCTTTTTTTAAATCTCGAGCAAATATTTTCTCAATATAACTCTCACGACTAGTTCTGCTTTCCAGAGCAGCACAGAGTAAGTCCATATCTCCTGCAATATGCCAACCCCTTAAACATCCGCCGGCAGCTACTCAGTTTATTCTTAGATTCAGGTGATTGTCAGAGTCGTGAATGAATGAATAAAAGGGAGTCTGTGATGGCGGCAGAGCACTAAGATGGAGCCAGGAGTCGCTGGAAAGACTATGCACGTCTCTACCTGGATGGAACATGCAATCTGAACTGGGCCAGACCCCAAAAGCATCCTGAGAGATGGCTTACCCAGAGAACTCTTGCATAGTAACAGCCTCAGCAACCAATCATGTGTAGACGAGAATGGCTCTAGTCCGCCAGCACCGATCGGAATTCTTGCAAAACAATTTATGTGAATTTCCTCCTTTTTCCTTTAAAAACCCTTTGGTTTTCAATCCTCCTCAGAGCACATTTGAGTTTCAACCCAAATCTGAGTCTCCTGACTTTCAATTTCAAAGGCCCCAGATAAATGCTTTTGTTGCCTTATAGCACTGGTCTTATATCTCAGTCCACAGAGTGAAAAAACAACAACAACAACCTCAAAGATCGTCTACTCCACTCTTCTGATTTTGTAAATCAAGAAAAATTAGGTTCAGAATAGGATGATCCCCAGTCCCCCATATTTGGTGGCAGAGTTGGGTGGATAAATCATATTCCCAACCCCCAATCCCCTTCTCTTTCCAACACGCTGCTGTCACTTCTCCGTGGTGAATCTTCCCACTTCCTCCAAGGACCCTTTTCCCAGCTCTTCTGGATCTCGGTCTCCTTCTCCCAATTAGCCCCAGTAATGTTTTATAGAAAAAAATTGAACCCTTCGTATTTTTCATAGCTGTTTTACGTAACACTGCTCAGTGGATTCTCGCAATTTCCTGACCTAGCATGTCATCCTCTCTCCACAGATGAGAAGACTGAGACTTTGAAACACCAGGCCTTGCAAAGTATTACGAAGATGGTAAACAGTAAACATAGGATTTAATCTCAAATTTGTCTGTAGTTCCTTGAAGGGGAGCAGAATTTGTTGCACAAAAATATGTCTCTTTTGTCTAAGGATTATTTTAGACTGATTATTTTTTTAAATTTTATTGAAGTATAGTTGATTTACAATGTTGTGTTAATTTCTGCTGTAAGCAAGGTGATTCAGTTATATATATGTATATATATGTATATATATATATATATATATAGATATAGATATATAGATATATACATCTTTTTCATATTCTTTTCCATTATGGTTTATCACAGGATATTGAATATAGTTCCTTGTGTTATACAGTAGGACCCTGTTGTTTACCTATTTTATATATAGTCATGTGTATATGTTAATCCCAAACTCCTAATCCATCCCTACCCCACTGATTATTTTTTAAGAAAGAGTAAACACAGGGAAAGTTCTGAAAACCAAGCCAAAGTTACTTTTTGCAAGAAACATTTACATTTATAAAGGAAGTCTCCATTTGTAAGGGTGTCTTCTTTTCTGTACCATGAAGAGAAGAAGGACTCTCAATCTGGACTCTCAACCTCCAGAAACACTTATTAATGGGGAAGGCTAGGACTTAAATCGTCAAAACAGCCACACCCTGGTTTACTGTGTTTTTTCTAGTCACCTCTTATGACAGTCAACCTCCCAATCTTCTTTTGTCTTTAGCTGGAGATGGTGGCTTGGGCCACTTCAGAGAGTTACTCAGTTTTCCTGGGTGTCTCCTATATATACAGGAGGTATACATGATATTAACCTTGTTTGTTTTTCCTGTTAATCTGTCTTTTATTATGGGGTGGGGGGAGGGTCTCAGTCAGCAACCTAGAAGGGCAGAGGGAAAATTATTTTTCTTCCCCAACATCTAATTCAAATGATATTTTTCCTATTTTGGTTTTGTTTTGTTTAAAATCCTCTAATTGTTATACAACTAATTTATGGTAAACAATAACTAGAATCCAGATGTCCTGGTTTCCGTCATTGTTTTCCCCTTCTTAACCACATTATGACACCGTATAGAAGCAATCAGCCCCAAGTGAGATCTAGATCATTGTACATGGTCCGCTTACACAATCACTTAAATTCTTCCATCAGCCATCAGCATGGGCACCAAACTGGATACCTGTATCTCAGTGCTAAAAAGTCTCTGGTTTTAGCCTGCATTTGACTTTTTAGGGATCCCTGTGTTTTGCTAATGCCTTGTTGAATCAGGTAAAAGATAGCTCAGGTCTTCTCCTCAAGACAGGTTCCTAAATACTCTCAACAGAGGCAGCACAAAGGGTTAAGCAGCAGGGTTGTTTCATCACTGGATAAATGCTAGGTTTGTTTGACTTTTAAATTAAGAAGTGTTGTCAGCCTTAACAACAAGAGCATTGTGAGATGTTTGGTAAAATAGTTAATGTACTACTATTTATTTTAATTCCAAAAAAGCCACAGACTATAATTAAATGTTCTCTGCTTAACATGTTCTCCTGTTGTCTTGCTTCTTAAAAATAAACAAGGGGAAAAAAGTGGGTAAGGGGTTGGACACATTCCCAGAGACCACTGGGCAGGACTCCTGGAACCATCGCCAGCACTGCCTACTTGGGAACCTCCAAAACGTATGTGCCCTTCTTCCCCCCTCTCACAGGGACATTGGCACATTGAATTCACAGTGGAAAAACTTTCTAAAGTCACAGAATAAGTGTCACTGATGCTTTGTAAATATAATGCAGGTGAGATATATATTACGTATGTAACCATTTAGCAGGAAGTGAAAATATGACCACAATGCATTTTAATCCAAATAAAGTTTCAAAATGGAATCTATTTTACATTGAATTTCCCTCTTTTTGGCTCTTCTGTTTAAAGAAACAGTTTGGTGCAATGGGGAAAACAGGAACAAGAATGAGGATCCTGGAGTGGTGATAATAAAGTCAATGTTGTGGAATCAGGGTGCAGGTCACACACCAATTCTGCCTCAAGTTCTTTCAGGTAAGAGACGAGTTCATTCATTACTTTACTCAAGAACTTTTTATTCAGTCTTTCAGCCTGTCAGCCCCACTTCTAGGCCTGAAGACTGTGAACAGGAAGTCCCCATCCTGCCCTCAAACATCTAATATTCTAGAAGAGTGAAAATGAAGAAGAAATAAGAAGGTCAACAATAAAACAAGCCATTTCTAAATAGTGTCACTTATTGTGAAGACCATACAACAGGCTAAGACAGAAAGTGATTTATGGTACATAAAACGATTGATGTTAGGTTATGTCTCAATGGGGAGCTCTGGGAAATTTCATGGAAAAATCACCATTTTAACTGTTCTTTGAATAATGGATTTTTCATGCAGAAACAGGGGCAATATCATCTCAGATGGAGAAAATGGCAAAAGCAGTGCTGGATACAAGGAGGGAGCTGTTCTTATTATAAGTGTGTAAAATAGAAAGTCTGGTGGCTTCCCCTACCTCAGAGATGTCAGAGAAATGAAATTACTCTCCTTTCCATGGTCTTACAGATTCCAAAGATCCCATCTTTTTTCACTTTTTTTATTGGTTATAATAATCACTGCCTTCAACTACCTAAAATATCTTTCTAAAACGCTGCTTCTAAAATTATTTTGACCACAGCTCCCTTTAAGAAAAACTTATTTTGTGATCTAACACCCACATTTCACAAAGCAATACTTACTTATACTATTTACAATACATTTTAATGTTTTCTTTTCCATTCTACTTGATTCTATTTCATTAAGAAAACATGGTCATCTGGAACAGTTCATTTAATTTCATGGTCCTCATGGATTTGAAACCCCTGTGTATAGCCCCCGGCTATAAAGCAGAAATGTCCACAGGACTTCCCTGCTTTCATGGGCTCCTTATTGTCTTTAGGATAAAGTCCAAAATTCCAAGCAGGGTTGAAGGTCCTGACGATCCGGCCCTTCCACTACCACCCCCAGATTATTTCTGGGCCTCCTGGCTTATTTATACTATACTTCAAGCCTGATGTCATATGGAATTCTTGCAAAAATAAGCTTCCTCTACAGCTGCTAGTCTGAGCTTGGTTTCTAGCCCATACCATCTCATATTTCTCTAAGTGTACTTCTAGGGAAGTGCTCAGGTTATTGCGTTATATATTTGTTTCTTCTTCTGTGCCTCTCTGCAGCCGAGACAGTGTCTGAGTTTTTAATTTCTGTATCCTTGATTCATGGAGCCCAGTAGGCGTTCAAGTAATGTTTGATTATAGAATAAATAAATGTTTCAATTAATAGGCAAATGAACATAAACTCTTCCCAAGGCACCTATTAGTTCCATAGATCCATATAAATTTTCCTAGCTTGTTATGAATCATCTAGAGATTTTGTTTCCCTTAGTATGTTCTCTGCTTCCTGAGAGGTGACATTCTGACACATAAATGAAGAATTTGCCAGTGTGTTTTAGTTGAGTACAATCTTTGCTTCTGTGGCTGGTTGGTAAGGTTCTGGAAGCCCTTCTTTCCTAACAATCTCAGAGGTTGGAGAATCTATGTTGCCTCCTACTGTGTTAAAGGGTGGAGAAGTTTAACTGGAATATCCTTGTTTCAAAGTATCTTAGAAGGTTTATGTATCAATGACAATTACCAGAAGAGTATAGTTTTCCAGTCCTTTAAGAGTTAAGCTTATTCTTGCACATTTAATGATTGATAGGAGGCATCCTATAGGATTTTTGAATGGGTAGTTCTGAGATAAGGAAGGTTGTGTAACAGTAGAGCATGTGGGTTTATCAGATTTCAGTATCTGGGAAATATGTATGCTGAATTTTTCTAAACGTGGATAAAAATTACACAGAGTTTATATAAAAATACAAGTCACTGCTTTCTCAGAAAATAAGACAATGCAAAATAGCACCCTTATTTTCAGGTGTGCATGAACCTACATACTAATATGCTAATTAATAGATGAAATTGTGGCCTTCTTTTATTATGAACCCAGTGGGAATTCCATTAGTAACTTTCCTGGATGAAGAGATTGATAAAATCATGGTGAGACACATTGTAAATTCTTTACAAATTATGAAAAGCAAGGGAATTTGACTGTTTGTCCTTTGAGTTTGGCTTACTTGGGAACATTAAAAAAATAAAACCATAAAATGCAAAAGATACCACTCTTGTCTCTGTAGGAGAAAAAGAAAGAAAATTCTAGGGATGAAAATGACTTTAAGCTGAGCTGCATTTTTTGCTCATCAAAGCTGGTAATAACAACAGTAACATCTTACCATCACTCAACTAGCAGCAGCAGCTCAGCCGCAGAGAGATAATGCCCTTTGACACTGGGATACTTGCTCTTCCGGCAGGAGATGACTAAGTAGAGCCTCAGCAACCATGAAAGGGAAAGGAGAGGTGAGCGTGAATGAGGAAGAAAAAATGGGGAATAGTGTTACATTCTCTTATGCCACCTCTCCTAGTCTCTGTGAGACTTCACAATTCTACATTTTTCTTTTCACAGAAGAATGTTTCTGCATCTTTTTAGATTAAAAAGTTATAGCAGCGGTAAAAGATCTTATTAGGTTGGGCTTCCCTGGTGTCTTTGGTGTGTTTATCCACATACATGTATATTGTTGTTTAGTTTTTGTTCATCTATGAAGGTGGGAGTCTGCCAGTTTTATATACTGTCTTATTCCAAATATCTACAAGAGAGTCAGGTATATAATAAGTGTTCAGTAATTATTTGTTAAATAAAAGCCTAGTAATTGGGACTGAAACAAATACATCCAGTGTATATTGTACTGATTATTAACAAACTAGAGATGTTTCAACCAGGTGAGTTTTCCAAAATTTTTCTTGCATACTCTGTGCTAGGCACAATGCTAGCTGAAGGGAATATGGAAATGAAGATGCAGTCCCTGCACTTCAAAAGATCACGGTGGAGCATCGTGTGCTGTACAACCAGGAACATGTTCCTTGTTACCCTCGGCTGAGAGTCCAGTCTAAGAATAATATTTCCTTGAAGAAAGTCACCTTGTCCACGGCCATATGTGCTTCCTGGAAGCAGCCTGCATCCAATGACTGGTCAAGGAAGGACTATGCAGAGGGACTGGTCCACTGTGAAGGACCATCCTAGTGCTCCTGATGAAAGGGATTGAGGTCTTCATTGTGGCTGCAGCACAGCCCAACCCCTCCCTCTACTCAGTCTTGCTCCCTTTACTCCTCCTGTGGTGTTCATGTTAAACACTTCCCCAACAAGCTTTCTGCATCCTAATCTCCATTTCAGAATCTGCCTAATCTCAGGTCCCAAGCAACCGAAAGAGCAACACTCATATTTTGTTCATTTTTATATTGCTGTGCAGCAAATCATCACAAACATAAACAGCTTGAAGCAAGACAAATTGATAATCTTCTGTATGATGTTCTTCTGCATAGTAAGAGTCTAGCATGTCTCACCTTGGTCCTCCACACTGAGTATCCCAAGGCTGACATCAAAGTGTTGACCTTACATCCTCATCTGGAGGCTTTACTAGAAAGGATATCCACTTACAAACTTTCTGAGGATGTCACCAGAATTCATTTCCTTGTGGTTGCAGGACCGAGGTCCCCCTGTCTCTCTAGCTGCCCATCAAGGACTGCTATTGGCTCATAGAGGCCACTCTGAGGTCTTTGCTCCATGGCTTTCTCCATCAGCCCTCTCACATTCTCACTTTGGAATCTCTGACTTCAGAAAGCTCTCAGTCATTTTTAAGGACTTCACTGATGAATTCAAACCCACTCAAGAAATCTCCCTCTTAATTAACCCAAAGTCATCTTATTGTAACCTAATCATTGGAGTAATAGCCATCATATTCTCAGATCTCTCCCACATTTAAAGGGAGAAGGTTATATATCGGGGTGGAAATCTTGGCAGCCATCTGAGGATTCTGTGTACCATACACATTCTAGGGAAGGGAGACAGAGATGCAAATGATTACAGTGTGATCTTCGCTCTATTTGAGGAAAATTCATAGCACAGAGGTAGTGCAGAGAGTCACTGAAAGTCAAGAAATTTCCTCTCTAAGGAAAGACGGTATTTGATTAAGATAGTGAAAGCAAGAGGAGTATTCCAGGCAAGGGAGAGAGCCTGAACCAAAGCCTAGAGACAGATGAAAGTATGATGTGCCCAGAGCACTACAAAGACTTCAGAATCCATTGAACATCTGTGTCCATGTCCTGGAGTTACATATCATGAAATGTACAAAAATGGAAGGCCTCAAGAGGCTTCAAATTTAAATGTCAGGTAATTCCTTAAAAAATAATCAAACTTGTAATCAACAAATGTGGCCCAATCAGTATGAATTTACAGATGGGTATTAATTACTTGGGGAATCCCAGAAGTCAGAGAAAAAATATTCTTTAAACCTTAAATATAGAGAAGATTTGTGTAATGGTGAATTGAAGGTGGGAAGTCTGAATTTCAGGCTGAGAAAATAACATTTCTCAGGAGATAAAGGGATTTTCATACTGAGAATATAAGGCTGACAGAATTGAATGAAGGTTGGACCATATACTAGAAGACTCTGAACATCAAACAGAGGAGCTAACATTGGAAGGAAGGATATACAGAAAGCTAGTGTAAATTCTTATAAAGGGAAGTTATAGGATAAAAAAACTACATTTGCACAATTATTCTGGGGTTGATGGACAAGGTCATTCAGAAACTCTTGTTTTTTGTGGTCATCTAACTTCATGGGCTTTTAAAATTTCTAAAATTTTTATACTAGTTTGGTATGCTGGAGGCTCTCTTCCCAGCTATATATCACTGCCACATTGCTTGTGATTTATTGCTCTTATTGTATTCCTTACATCATTTCAGTGGGATTTTTGGGTAAGGAAGAGGTAAACACATATGTTTAGTTAGGGTTCATGAGCCATAAACTCTATATTTTTTACACAGTTAAGGTTATTTTCATTATGCATTTTTTAACATGTCACATTTAAATTTAAGCATTACCTATGCTATTTTTAAAAATCTCCATATATATGTTTTGATGATTGTATGGCACTTCATAATATAGTTATATTACAATTTACTTAGCTTATCATGGAATATTTAAGTTGTTTTATCTATCTGTCTATTAATTTACTTATTTGATTTCATATATAAAACTCCATCTCATGGGGAAACACTGAAGAATGAAACTTTCACAGAAATATTTCCCATTATAAAATAAATTTTAGAAAAACGTCATCAGAAAAAATTAACTAGGAAAAAGTCTACAGTATTATTTTTTACACTTTGATATTTTATGAACAAAGAAAGAGGTGAAAGCGGGGCTTAGGACATATCTTGGTACCACCTCCACTTCTGGAAGATTACTATGGAAAGAAGAAACTTCTGACAAAGCCTGAAAACTATGACTACTAATTTGGAGAGAACTAAACTGAAAACATAAGAAAAAATATCAGAGAAAATTGGAAATTGTTTTTCTTAATACTATAAAACCCTCCGACTTGGCTTAGTGTCTCATCAAAAGTGGGGAAAATGAGATTTTTTTCTAGAGCCACATGCTGGATTGAGGGAACCAAGGAAAGGCCAGGTTATAACCTTACTGCACACACTTATATAGACACACACATCTGCTCATGCACATATGCACACATATACATGCACATGCACACTCCTAGGCTCAGAGTATCATGGTGCAGACATTTAGTGAAACTTAAATGAGCAAAGACCAAATTCTCCAGTGAACCTGGATTAAACCGCAGCTGCATTCTCCCTCCCCTACCTGTACTGCAACCCCCCGATGCATTTTACAACAAAAGCGTATATGATGGATATGAATTACAGCACAGAATGAAAAAAAATGGGTGAGAAAAGAATTCAAAAAGGATAATAAAAGGAACATAGCATACAAAAAAAAAAACAAATGACACTGAACAAAGATGGTGAAGTAGAAGGATGTGCTCTCACTCCCTCTTGCAATAACACCAGAATCACAACTAGCTGCTGGACAGTCATCGACAGGAAGACGCTGGAACTCACAAAAAAAGAACCCCACATCCAAAGACAAAGGAGAAGCCACAATGAGATGGTAGGAGGGGTGCAATCACAACAAAATCAAACCCCAGAACTGCTGGGTAGGTGACTTACAGACTGGAGAACACTTATACCACAGAAGGCCACCCACTGGAGTGAAGGTTCTGAGCCTCACGTCAGGCTTCTCAACCTGGGGGTCCAGCAAAGGGAAGAGGAATTCCTCGAGAATCAGACTTTGAAGGCTAGTGAGATTTGATTGCAGGGCTTTGACAGGACTGGGGGAGACAGACTCCACTCTTGGAGGGCACACACAAAGTAGTGTGCACATCAGGACCCAGGGGAAGGAGCAATGACCCCATAGGAAACTGAACCAACCCTACCTGCTAGTGTTGGGTGGTCTCCTGCAGAGGTGGGGGATGGCTGTGGCTCACCACGGGGACCAGGACACTAGCAGCAGAAGTTCTGGGAAGTACACCTTGGCGTGAACCCTCCCAGAGTCTGCCATTAACCCCACCAAAGAGCCCAGGTAAGCACCAGTGTTGAGTTGCCTCAGGCCAAACAACCAACAGGGAGAGGACCAAGACCCACCCATCAGCAGACAAGCAGATTAAAGTTTTACTGAGCTCTTCTCACCAGAGCAACACACAGCTCTACCCACCACCAGTTCCTCCCATCAGGAAACTTGCACAAGCCTCTTAGAAAGCCTCATCCACCAGAGGGCAGACAGCAGAAGTAAGAAAAACTACAATCCTGCAGCCTGTGGAACAAAACCCACATTCACAGAAAGATCGACAAGATGAAAAGGCAGAGGGCTATGTACCAGATGAAGGAACAAGATAAAACCCCAGAAGAACAACTGAATGAAGTGG
Source organism: Lipotes vexillifer (assembly GCF_000442215.2). Lineage (NCBI taxonomy): Eukaryota > Metazoa > Chordata > Mammalia > Artiodactyla > Lipotidae > Lipotes > Lipotes vexillifer. The sequence goes on along the minus strand of NW_006783631.1, from coordinate 5,162,532 downwards.
AGATAGGCAATCTTCCAGAAAAAGAATTCAGAATAATGATAGTGAAGATGATCCAGGACCTCGGAAAAACAGTGGAGGCAAAGATCGAGAAGATGCAAGAAATGTTTAACAAAGACCTAGAAGAATTAAAGAACAAACAAAGAGAGATGAATAATACAACAACTGAAGTGAAAACTACACTAGAAGGAATCAATAGCAGAATAACTGAAGCAGAAGAGCGGATAAGTGACCTGGAAGACAGAATGGTGGAATTCACTGCTGCGGAACAGAGTAAAGAAAAAGAATGAAAAGAAATGAAGACAGCCTAAGAGCCCCCTGGGACTACATTAAACACAACAACATTCCCATTATAGGAGACCCAGAAGGAGAAGAGAAAGAGAGAGAACCTGAGAAAATATTTGAACAGATTATACTCAAAAAATTCCCTAACATGGGAAAGGAAAGAGCCACCCAAGTCCAGGAAGTGTTGTGAGTCCCATACAAGATAAACTCAAGGAGAAACACGCCAAGACACATAGTAATCAAATTGGCAAAAATTAAAGACAAAGAAAAATTATTGAAAGCAGCAAGTGAAAAATGACAAATAACATACAAGGGAACTCCCATAAGGTTAACAGCTGATTTCTCAGCAGAAACTCTACAAGCCAGAAACGGGTGACAGGATGTACTTAAAGTGATGAAAGGGAAGAATCTACAACCAAGATTACTCTACCCAGGCAAGGATATCATTCAGATTTGATGGAAAAGTCAAAAGCTTTACAGACAAGCAAAAGCTAAAAGAATTCAGCACCACCAAAACAGCTCTACAACAAATGCTAAAGGAACTTCTCTAGGCAGGAAACACAAGAGAAGAAAAGGACCTACAAAAACAAACACAAAACAATTAAGAAAATGGTCATAGGAATATACATATCAATAATTTCCTTAAATGTGAATGGATTAAATGCTCCAACCAAAAGACACAGTCTTGTTGAATGGATACAAAAACAAGACCCATATATATGCTCTCTAAAAGAAACCCTCTTCAGACCTAGGGACACATACAGACTGAAAGCGAGGGGATGGAAAAAGACATTCCATACAAATGGAAATCAAAAGAAAGCTGGAGTAGCAATACTCATATCAAATAAAATAGACTTTAAAACAAAGAATGGGGCTTCCCTGGTGGCGCAGTTGTTGGGAGTCCGCCTGTCAATGCAGGTGGCGTGGGTTCATGCCCTGGTCCGGAAAGATCCCACATGCCATGGAGTGGCTGGGCCCGTGAGACATGGCCACTGGGCCTGCGCGTCTGGAGCCTGTGCTCCATGATGGAGAGGCCGCGGTGGTGAGAGGCCTGCGAACCGCAAAAAAAAAAAAAAAAAAAAAAAAAAGAAAAAAGAATGTTACAAGAGACAAGGAAGGACACTATATAATGATCAAGGGATCAATCCAAGAAGAAGATATAACAATTATAAATAAATATGCACCCAACATAGGAGCACCTCAATACATAAGACAACTGCTAACAGCTATAAATGAGGAAATCGATAGTAATACAATAGAAGGAGACATTAACATCTCAGTTACATCAATGGACAGATCATCCAAAATGAAAATAAATAAGGAAACAGAAGCTTTAAGTAACACAATAACCAGATAGATTTAATTGATATTTATAGGATATTCCATCCAAAAACAGCAGAGTACACTTTCTTCTCAAGTGCACATGGAACATTCTCCAGGATAGATCACATCTAGGGTCACAAATCAAGCCTCAGTACATTTAAGAAAATTGAAATCATATCAAGCATCTTTTCTGACCACAACGCTATGAGATTAGAAATTAATTACAGGGGGAAAAAACGTAAAAAGCACAAACACATGAAGGCTAAACACTACATTACTAAATAACCAAGAGATCACCGAAGAATTCAAAGAAGAAATTTAAAAATACTAGAGACAAATGACAATGAAAACACGATGATCCAAAACCTATGGGATGCAGCAAAAGTAGTTCTAAGAGGGAAGTTTATAGCTCTACAACCTAGCACAAGAAACAAGAAAAATCTCAAATAAATAATCTAACCTTACACCTAAAGAAACTTAGAAAGAAAACCAAACAAAACCCAAAGTTAGCAGAAGGAAAGAAATCATAAATATCAGAGCAGAAGTAAATGAAATAAAAACAAATAAAACAATAGCAAAGATCAATAAAACTAAAAGCTTGTTCTTTGAGAATATAAACAAAATTGATAAGCCATTAGCCAGACTCATCAAGAAAAAGAGGGAGAGGACTCAAATCACTAGAATTAGAAATGAAAAAGAAGTTACAACAGACACAGCAGAAATACAAAGCATCCTAAGAGACTACTACAAGCAACTCTATGCCAATAAAATGGACAACCTGGAAGAAATGGACAAATTCTTAGAAAGGTATAACCTTCCAAGACTGAACCAGGAAGAAATAGAAAATATGAACAGGCAAATCACAAGTAATGAATTTGAAACTGTGATTAAAAATCTTCCAACAGGGCTTCCCTGGTGGCGCAGTGGTTGAGAGTCTGCCTGCCGATGCAGGGGACGCGGGTTCGTGTCCCGGTCTGGGAAGATCCCACATGC
>NW_006783631.1:5145801-5159924 GCF_000442215.2 Lipotes vexillifer | reverse complement strand
GCCATGGCCGCTGAGCCTGCATGTCCAGAGCCTGTGCTCCACAATGGTAGAGGCCACAACAGTGAGAGGCCCGCGTCCCAAAAAAAAAAAAAAAAAAAAAAAAAAAAAAAAATCTTCCAACAAACAAAAGACCAAGACCAGATGGCTTCACAGGAGAATTCTATCAAACATTTAGAGAAGAGATAAACCCAGTCTTCTCAAACTCTTCCAAAAAATTGTGGAGTAAGGAACACTCCCAAACTCATTGTATGAGGCCACCATCACCCTGATAGCAAAACCAGAAAAAGATAGTATAAAAAAAGAAAATTACAGACCAATATCACTACTGAATAAAGATGTAAAAATCCTCAATAAAATACTAGCAAACAGAATCCAACAACACATTAAAAGGATCATATACCCTAATAAGTGGGATTTATCCCAGGGATGCAAGGATTCTTCAATATATGCAAGTCAATCAATGTGATACACCGTATTAACAAATTGAAGAATAAAAACCATATGATAATCTCAATAGATGCAGAAAAAGCTTTTGACAAAATTCAACACCTATTTATGATAAAACTCTCCAGAAAGTAGGTGCAGAGGGAGCCTACCTCAACATAATAAAGGACATATACAATAAACCCACAGCAAACATCATTCTCAATGGTGAAAAACTGAAAGTGTTTCCTCTAAGATCAGGAACAAGACAAGGATGTCCACTCTCACTGCCATTATTCAACATAGATTTGGAAGTCCTAGCCTCAGCAATCAGAGAAGAAAAAGAAATAAAAGGAATACAAATTGGAAAAGAAGAAATAAAACTGTCACTGCTTGCAGATGACATGATACTATACATAGAGGATCCTAAAGATGCCACCAGAAAACTACTAGAGTTAATCAGTGAATTTGGTAAAGTTGCAGGACACAAACTTAATGCACAGAAATCTCTTACATTCCTATACACTAATGATGAAAAATCTGAAAGAGAAATTAAGGAAACACTCCCATTGACCAGTGCTACAAAAAGAATAAAATACCTAGGAATAAACCTACCTAGGGAGACAAAAGACCTGTATGCACAAAACTATAAGACACTGATGTAAGAAATTCAAGATGATACCAACAGATGGAGAGATATACCATGTTCCTGGATTGGAAAAATCAATATTGTGAAAATGATTATACTACCCAAAGCAGTCTTCATATTCAATGCAATTGCTATCAAATTACCAATGACATTTTTTTTGGAACTAGAATAAAACTTCTTAATATTTGTATGGAGACACTAAAGACCCCAAAGAGCCAAAACAGTCTTAAGGGAAAAAAAAAAAAGGAGCTGGCGGAATCAGACTCCCTGACTTCAGACTATACTACAAAGCTACAGTAATCAAGGCAATATGGTACTGGCACAAAAACAGAAACATTGATCAATGGAACAAGATAGAAAGCCCAGAGATAAATCCAGGCACCTATGGTCAACTTATCTATGACAAAGGAAGCAAGGATATACAAAGGAGGAAAGACAGTCTCTTCAATAAATGGTGCTGGGAAAACTGGACAGCTACATGTAAAAGAATGAAATTAGAACACTCCTTAACATTATACACAAAAATAAACTCAAAATGGATTAGAGAACTAAACATAGGAAAACATAGAGGAAAACATAGGAAGGGGAAAACATAGGAAGAACACTCTTTGACATAAATCACAGCAAGATCTTTTTTGATCCACCTCCTAGAGTAATGGAAATAAGAACAAAAGTAAACAAATGGGACCTAATGAAACTTAAAAGCTTTTGCACAGCAAAGGAAACCATAAACAAGACCAAAAGACAACCCTCAGAATGGGAGGATGTATTTGCAAATGAATCAGCAGACAAAGGATTAATCTCCAAAATATATAAACAGCACATGCAGCTCAATATTAAAGAAACAAAAACCCAATCCAAAAATGGGTAGAAGACCTAAATAGACATTTCTCCAAAGAAGACATACGGATTGCCATGAAGCACATGAAAAGCTGCTCAACATCACTAATTATTAAAGAAATGCAAATCAAAACTACAATGAGGCATCACCTCACACCAGTTAGACTGGGCTTCATCGGAAAATCTACAAAGAGAAAATGATGGAGAGGGTGTGGAGAAAAGAGAACTCTCTTGCACTGTTGGTGGGAATGTAAATTGATACAGCCATTATGGAGAACAGTATGGAGGTTCCTTAAAAAACTAAAAATAGAATTACCATATGAGCCAGTGATCCCACTACTGGACATATACCCAGAGAAAACCATAGTTCAAAAAGACACATGTACCCCAATATTCATTGCAGCACTATTTACATGGAAGCAACCTAAATGCCCATCGACAGACAAATGGATAAAGAAGATGTGACACATATATACAATGGAATATTACTCAGCCATAAAAAGGAACGAAATTGGGTCATTTGTTGAGATGTGGATGGATCTAGAGACTGTCATACAGAGTGAAGTAAGTCAGAAAGAGAAAAACAAATATCGTATATTAATGCATATATGTGGAACCTAGAAAAATGGTACAGATGAACCAGTTTACAGGGCAGAAATTGAGACACAGAAGTAGAGAACAAACGTATGGACACCAAGGGGGGAAAGTGGTGGGGGAATGGGGGTGGGGGCATGATGAATTGGGAGATTGGGATTGACATGTATAAACAGATGTGTGTAAAATTGATGACTAACAAGAACCTGCTGTATAAAAAATAAAGTCATTATCTTTATCAGAAATATGTGTCAACAAAATTGCCTGAGGTTATCAAAGTTTATGTCTCTACAATTTTGGAAATATGTTGGAATTTAAGATAAACAGAATAAAACTGTAATTGTTATATCAAAAAATAAAAAAGGGCTTCCCTGGTGGCGCAGTGGTTGAGAGTCCGCCTGCCAATGCAGGGGACATGGGTTCGTGCCCCGGTCCGGGAAGATCCCACATGCCGTGGAGTGGCTGGGCCCGTGAGCCATGGCCGCTGAGCCTGCGCGTCCGGAGCCTGTGCTCCGCAACGGGAGAGGCCACAACAGTGAGAGGCCCGCGTACCGCAAAAAAATAAAAAAAATAAAAAATAAAATTAATTAATTAATTAATTAAATAAAATAAATGACAGACCCAATCTAGATAGAAGCATCATATAGTGAATTAAAGAATATTTCCAAGTAGGGCTTTAAGCTAGAAATAAACTTTATAACAATATGAAATAATGAGTAATACTCCTTGCTATGGCCTTGTATTATCGAATTATGTCTGCTATTCTATCTTCCTCATTACCTCATACACCATGCATAAGCCAACAACAATAAAAAAACAAACGTGTATAAACAGTGCATAGCATAAGCAAAAAAGAAATGCTCTCCTCAAAATATGTCAAAGAAACAAAAGTATGAAAATATATACTTTTGATGAAACTGCATCCTACAATTATTACCAAATAGAACATCTATCTGCATTTGGTGAATAGTGACTTTTGAGCTTTCCTTGAGTAAAACAGTGTTTGACTTCTTTTTCTATCTAAAGGGTAGTTTCTGTGGGTCTTCTACAGCAAAAAAAAAAAAAAAAAAAAAAAAAAAAAGGAATGTTGAAGCCTCTGCCTCCCTGAAAATGAGACTGCTTGTAGTTACAGATGGAGACTTTCCCAGACTCCGTCCACTGAGGTTTCATGATACCCAAAACCAAATTTCATCCATGGCTCGCTGTATAGCTTCGTTATATAATCAAGACCAACATTATGAATTAGACATTAATACTCCATTTCCTTTGATAAAACTGACATACCAAAAGGTTAAGCAACTTGCTCAAGATTAAATAGCAAATAAAAAAAGATCTAAGCCCTGAAACCAAGTCTGTCTGATTCCCGAGTCCATGTTCTTCCTAATCAGTGACATCAACTTGATTTGCTTTTCTCTCCTGGTCTTCTGATGATAAATACACTGGTTTTGAGTTCACACTCTGTTAGTGGCAATTGCTCTCAGGCAGCTCACATGTGTCCTAATGGTGTGATGTGTAACCATCAGCCAAACACGTAGGAAAACTGAGCAGGTGAAAAAATCACATGAAGTGTGTTACATAGACACCAGAAGGGTTTCCATATTTACTCGTGGAATTCCCTCTGTAATTCTTCTGGGTTTTCCATCCTTTGTCCTCATTTTATAAGGGGGGAGGTCCTGGAAAATAAGTTAATAGAAATACTATTTGCCAAGTTTCATTAATGGCTTTACATTTAATGGCATAGATTCTGGAGCCAGATGGCCCAGCTTGCATCCACTGGACACAGCCGTAAAAGAGGTCTTGGATTAAAATACTGGATTTTAAAACACACCTCCCTGTTCTCCCTTATATTTAATTTTTGTGATTTAATATCCAAAACATGTTTTGATGGCCTTAATATCTTGGGGTCTCAGCTCAGGGATTTTAAAAGACTAAACTTTGTATTATAGTGGAAAACAATAATGGGGTAATGACAATAATGAGATAGGACTAGTTTTATGCCTTGTATACCTTATCATTTGCTATGAACTTGAGTTTCCACAAAGAAGAATACTACACTAAGTGTGTGCCTTAATAATTATATCACTTAATACATTCTATTACTATAAATGTTAGTTTTCCTTCTCTTTGCTCCCAAATTACATGGCAGAATTCTTACAGAATTCTAGAGCTCCTAGCAAATGGGCCAACAGAACCTGGTGCCTATTACTCTTTCCATGTTTCAGAATCATTGATTTTTTTTCCTAACCTATGAATTAGGTAAATCAACAGTATCTTTCTCTTTGCCTGTCACCAAAGGGTACTCATTTGGAGGCAAGTTACAAATAGCAAGTCATCCTAATATACTGAGTCCAAAGATCTGCTCTAAGTTGTGTACTTGTCACAGATTCTGGGATTTCTAGCATGCCTAAAGAACAGTGGGGCAAGCAATTGGAGACCACTTGCAGGAGAAAACAAGACTCACCCTGGAAAAGAACTCAGCCAGTGTAGAGAGTTCAGATATACAGACTTGACTGTGGGTCTGGGTTAGTGGGGAAACTTAATGTACAATATGATGTCTGTAAACCATCCTGGACTCTGTACCAGCTTCTACAGATCACTACCAGAGTACAGATCCCTATAGTGAGAGGAACACAATTAAGGTACGTGGTAACTGGAAAGTCCTTTTGACACAAAACTTTATAAAGCTCTAAGAATACATAACATATAGGAGAAAAGAATTTGAAAAAAATAGATATATATGTATGTATGACTGAATCACCTTGCTGTACACCTGCAACTAACACAGTATTGTAAATCAACTATACTTCAATAATAAAAAGAACACATGATTGTGTTGCATATAAAACAAGATGGTACCCCAAGTGGACATGACAATTTTTTCCCACAAATGGGTTTTTTTTACAGTATGTGGACATACAGAATAGGATCAGAAACCTCGTTGTATATTGATGGCAGAAGACACCTGGCCTTCGAGTATCAGTGCATGGGCTAGACTAGGAAGGATGTAGAGTAAGACAGCAGAGTAGCTGCTGGAACAAAAGAGGGAAAATATGGGATATACATGGTTGAGTGAACGACTCTCACAAACCCACATGTGATACCCCTTGAGGATGTCTGCAACCAGAGGAGCTTGAGAAGCTACAATATGAATGAAGATAGATACCTAGTTCTGTCTGTTACCATTTTTTTGATCCGGTTTATCCCCACATGGAAGCAGCCATAGAAATAAGTTTTCAAGAAGTTTATTGCCATCCATTTCCTTTGTGTGTGACCTTGCCCTTTGAAACTAAATTGATTCCTTAATAAAAAAAAACCTGCAGGAAGTTTTTCTACCTGCAGCAGGGCCTTAAATGGCTTGGAGCATGGGAGATATTTGGTCTCCTGAAGAGGTTCCTCATTTAATCTCTTTATGAAAGACATTTTGAAACACCTTTAATCCAATCCCACATTGGCACATAAGAAATGTGACCTCAACCCAAACATTGTGCTGGGTTCCCCATGCTGGCAACTCTGAGGGTCCACACCTGCTAAACCCAACTACATTCTTGGGGAAAAAGTTCCACAGAGACAACAACACCTTCCTTGGATCAGGATGTAGAAAACAATCACCCATTTTCATTGCTAAACTAGAGGGATATAAAGGGAAAATGGACCAATCTATTATTGCAAAACATAGATAAACGTATATCCATAGTCATTAGGAGGCCTGGGATTGCCTCTGGCTATGACACCACCTTTGTACCATCCTGACCCAGATTGTCTGGCTCTCATAGGGACACTATTTGCCCTTCCTTGTTCCAGATCTGACCTTGACTACATCCATCATCTGTCTCCAGAACTGTTCTCCTTATTTGACTGTAAACTCCTCTGCATGAAGGACTATACCTCACTTACCACTTGTTCAAGAATAAATGGTGATTCATCATTAATAAAATTAATGAATGGGCTTCAGCCTTAGTATCAATGTAAAGATGAGCAAACTCTTAATTATAGATTTTGTACAAAAGCCTAAGAGGACTTAAATATGGGCCGGCTGTTCCTCTGTGGTTCTATCCACTTACTTAGAACACATGGCTGATATGGCCTCTTCAAATTCTAACTTGTATCAAACTTTGTGTTCAAAACTTTTAAATTATCGCTCTGAATCCTTCTGTTTTCCACTTAGTGTTCAGCAATGGAACTTAGAATGTGGAATGCCCCTGACAGCTTCTCTCAAATTTTCTTCAGCTTTCAGTATTCACAGCTGCAGAGAACCCAGAGCTTTTCCTATTAACATGTCAATGACATCAAACAAAGAGCTTCCTAAGCAGAAGTTTAGGGGAGATTTCTAGTGAAGGGAAAATTGTCATAATGTTGGTAAGTGGGTGAGCTGCCACTGTCGAGGGGAAGGAATTATGGGTGAAAGGATATGCCTGACTAAATGCAAAGCCCATTAAGGCACATTGCAATGAAAGTTTATTCTGTAAATGCCACCCCTGGAAAATGAGCCTCCTGGGGGAAAAAGCCAAGCACCCTATCGTGTCCCTGGATGAATAGGAAGGACCACTGCTAGGTGGGGTTGCAGAGAGAGGAGAGTGAAATTCTACAGTGGCTTCTCTTCTCTCTCCTTTCCACTAGGGCCCCTTTCTCCACTTTACCTACTTCGGACCAGTACAATCAGTTCCAACACTCAGCTCAATCTCCTCAATGTGGGGAGAAGGTATACATTCTCACTTGTGTTCACTCCACCTGATATAAGTTTTAAACTCCAGGCCATCCTACTTATGTGTTGTTGGTTTCTATCCCTGTATAGTTTCTGGGCTCAAACTTGTATTCTTGAAGCAAAGTTAGTGAAGAGAGTGACAGTCATGTCTATCGATCACCTAATCTGTGACTGATATTAAGGTAAATGATGTATGTGCAATCACATTTAATTCCAGAAAGAAATTTATTTACCTCCTCTAGAGAAAGTAAAGATATTAATTTTAAGCCTCATAGATGTCTACCATTTGTTCCCAAATATACCCTTTAGTGGTCTTTCCTATAACCCAGTTATTTTTTCTGTGGGAAGTTCTTCATCCTCTCACATTTTATTCAGCATCCTGCAACATCCCCAGTCTCCCCTTCAGCTTTTGACCCCACTTCCAGTCTTAGTGGGTTTTTTTTTTTTCTCCTATCTGAAGCATAACTATGTGGAAACTCCACTTTCTATCCAATAGCCATCAATTAGACTTTCAATCAACAAAAATATATTGAACGACTGCCAGATCTTATTATATTAGGTGCTGGGAATATGAGGAATAATTAGATTTAGTCTCTACCACCCAGAAAGTAACAGAGACACGTAATCAAGTAAAAGATGGGCAGTGCTTCTCCGGCTCAGCGCTCATGCCATCTGCTTTGGCCTCCATCCCTCTATACTGCTGAGAGTTGCTGCTGCATCCTCCATTCCCCTGCATCACAGATGTTGGGGTTTGTTCTAGTCAGTGTTGGGATGTTCTTCCTGTTGAACAGCTTAGCAACAGCCTTCACTGTTCAGCCGTGTGGAAGAAAGGCTCTTGCTGCTCCAGCCAGGAGTCAGGACTCTGCCTCTGGGGTGAGAGAGCCAACTTCAGGACACTGGTCATCAAGAGACCTCCCAACTCCACATAATATCAAATGGTGAAAATCTCCCAGAGACCTCCATCTAAACACCAGCACCCAGCTTCACTCAACGACCAGCAAGCTACACTGCTGGACAACCTATGTCAAACAACTAGCAAAACAGGAACACAACACCACCCACTAGCAGAGAGGCTGCCTAAAATCATAATAAGTCCACAGACACCCCAAAACACACCACCAGACGCGGACCTGCCCACTAGAGAGACAAGATCTAGACTCATACACCACAACACAGGCACTAGCCCCCTCCACCAGGAAGCCTACACAACCCACTAAAACAATCTTATCCACTGGAGACAGACATCAAAAACAACGGGAACTACGAACCTGCAGCCTGCAAAAAGGAGACCCCAAACACAGTAAGATAAGCAAAATGAGAAGACAGAAAAACACACAGCAGATGAAGGAGCAAGATAAAAATGCACCAGACCTAACAAATGAAGAGAAAATAGGCAGTCTACCTGAAAAAGTATTCAGAATAATGATAGTAAAGATGATCGAAAATCTTGGAAATAGAATGGACAAAATAAAAGAAACAGTTAACAAGGACTTAGAAGAAATAAAGATGAAACAAGCAATGATGAACAGCACAATAAATGAAATTAAAAATACTCTAGATGGGATCAATAGCAGAATAAATGAGGCAGAAGAACAGATAAGTGACCTGGAAGATAAAATAGCAGAAATAACTACTGCAGAGCAGAATAAAAAAAAAAAAAAAAAGAATGAAAAGAAATAGAGACAGTCTCAGAAAACTCTGGGACAACATTAAACACACCAACATTCGAATTATAGGGGTTCCAGAAGAAGAAAAGAAAAAGAAAGGGACTGAGAAAATATTTGAAGAGATTATGGTTGAAAACTTCCCTAATATGAGAAAGAAAATAGTTAATCAAGTCCAGGAAGCACAGAGAGTCCCATACAGGATAAGTTCAAGGAGAAATACGCCAAGACACATATTAATCAAACTGTCAAAAACTAAATACAAAGAAAGCATATTAAAAGTAGCAAGGGAAAAACAACAAATAACACACAAGGGAATCCCCATAAGGTTAACAGCTGATCTCTCAGCAGAAACTCTACAAGCCAGAAGGGAGGGGCAGGACATACTGAAAGTGATGAAGGAGACAAACCTGCAACCAAGATTAATCTACCCAGCAAGGATCTCATTCAGATTTGATGGAGAAATTAAAACCTTTACAGACAAGCAAAAGCTGAGAGAGTTCAGCACCACCAAACCAGCTCTACAACAAATGCTAAAGGAACTTCTCTAGACAAAAACACAAGAGAAGGAAAAGTCCTATAATAACGAACCCAAAACAATTTAGAAAATGGGAATAGGAACATACATATCGATAATTATCTCAAATGTAAATGGACTAAATGCTCCCACCAAAAGACACAGATTGGCTGAATGGATACAAAAACAAGACCCATATATATGCTGTCTACAAGAGACCCACTACAGCCTTAGAGACACATATAGACTGAAAGTAAGGGGATGGAAAAAGATATTGCATGCAAATGGAAACCAAAACAAAGCTGGAGTAGCAAGTCTCATATCAGACAAAATAGACTTTAAAATAAAGACAATCAGAAGAGACAAAGAAGGACACTACATAATGATCAAGGGATTGATCCAAGAAGAAGATATAACAATTGTAAATATTTATGCACCCAACATAGAAGCACCTCAATACATAAGGGAAAAACTAACAGCCATAAAAGGGGAAATTGACAGTAACACATTCATAGTAGGGGACTTCAACATCCCACTTTCACCAATGAACAGATTATCCATCAGGAAAATAAATAAGTAAACACAAGCTTTAAATGATACATTAAACAAGATGGACTTAATTGATATTTATAGGACACTCCATCCAAAAACAACAGAATACACATTTTTCTCAAATGCTCATGGAACATTCTCCAGGATAGATCATATCCTGGGTCACAAATCAAGCCTTGGTAAATTTAAGAAAATTGAAATTGTATCAAGTATCTTTTCCAACCACAACGCCATGAGACTAGATATCAATTACAGGAAAATATCTGTAAAAAACACAAACAAATGGAGGCTAAACAATACACTACTCAATAACGAAGGGATCACTGAAGAAATCAAAGAGGAAATTAAAAAAATACATAGAAACAAACGACAATGGAGACAGAACGACCCAAAACCTATGGGATACAGCAAAAGCAGTTCTAAGAGGGAAGTTCATAGCAATACATGCCCACCTTAAGAAGCAGGAAACATCTCGAATAAACAACCTAACCTTCCACCTAAAGCAATCAGAGAAAGAAGAACCAAAAACCCCCAAAGTTAGCAGAAGGAAAGAAATCATAAAAATCAGATCAGAAATAATTTAAAAAGAAATGAAGGAAACAATAACAAAGATCAATAAAACTAAAAGCTGGTTCCTTGAGAAGATAAACAAAATAGATAAACCATTAGCCAGACTCATCAAGAAAAAAAGGGAGAAGATTCAAATCAATAGAATTAGAAATGAAAAAGGAGAACTAACAACTGACACTGCAGAAATAAAAAAGATCATGAGAGATTACTACAAGCAACTCTATGCCAAGAAAATGGACAATCTGGAAGAAATGGACAAATTCTTAGAAATGCACAAACTACCAAGACTGAATCAGGAAGAAATAGAAAATATGAACAGACCAATTCCAAACACTGAAATTGAAACTGTGATTAAAAATCTTCCAACAAATAAAAGCCCAGGACCAGATGGCTTCACAGGCGAATTCTATCAAACATTTAGAGAAGAGCTAACACCTATCCTTCTCAAACTCTTCCAAAATATAGCAGAGGGAGGAACACTCCCAAATTCCTTCTACAAGGCCACCATCACCTTGATACCAAAACCGGACAAGGATATCACAAAGTAAGAAAACTACAGGCCAATATCACTGATGAACATAGATGCAAAAACACTCAACAAAATACTAGCAAGCAGAATCCAACAGGACATTAAAAGGATCATACACCATGATCAAGTTGGATTTATTCCAGGAATACAAGGATTCTTCAATATATGCAAATCTATCAATGTGATAAACCATATTAACAAATTGAAGGAGCAAAACCATATGATCTTCTCAATAGATGCAGAGAAAGCTTTTGACAAAATTCAACACTGATTTATGGTAAAAACCCTCCAGAAAGTAGGCAGAGGGAACTTTCCTCAACATAATAAAGGCCATATATGACAAGCCCAAAGCCAACATCTCATCCTCAATGGAAAGCATTTCCACTAAGATCAGGAACAAGACAAGGTTGCCCACTCTCACCACTCTTATTCAACATAGTTTTGGAAGTTTTAGCCACAGCAATCAGAGAAGAAAAGGAAATAAAAGGAATCCAAATCGGAAAAGAAGAAGTAAAGCTGTCACTGTTTGCAGATGACATGATACTATACATAGAGAATCCTAAAGATGCTACCAGAAAACTACTAGAGCTAATCAATGAATTTGGTAAAGTAGCAGGATACAAAATTAATGCACAGAAATCTCTGGCATTCCTATATACTAATGATGAAAAATCTGAAAGTGAAATCAAGAAAACACTCCCATTTACCATTGCAACAAAAAGAATAAAATATCTAGGAATAAACCTACCTAAGGAGACAAAAGACCTGTATGCAGAAAATTATAAGACACTGATGAAAGAAATTAAAGATGATACAAACAGATGGAGAGATATACCATGTTCTTGGATTGGAAGAATCAACATTGTGAAAATGACTCTACTTCCCAAAGCAATCTATAGATTCAATGCAATCCCTATCAAACTACCACTGGCATTTTTCACAGAACTAGAACAAAAAATTTCACAATTTGTATGGAAACACAAAAGACCCCGAATAGCCAAAGCAATCTTGAGAACAAAAAATGGAGCTGGAGGAATCAGGCTGCCTGACTTCAGACTATACTACAAAGCTACAGTAATCAAGACAGTATGGTACTGGCACAAAAACAGAAAGATAGATCAATGGAATAGGATAGAAAGCCCAGAGATAAACCCATGCACATATGGTCACCTTATCTTTGATAAAGGTGGCAGGAATATACAGTGGAGAAAGGACAGCCTCTTCAATAAGTGGTGCTGGGAAAATTGGATAGGTACATGTAAAAGTATGAGATTAGATCACTCCCTAACACCATACACAAAAATAAGCTCAAAATGGATTAAAGACCTAAATGTAAGGCCAGAAACTATCAAACTCTTAGAGGAAAACATAGGCAGAACACTCTATGACATAAATCACAGCAAGATCCTTCTTGACCCATCTCCTAGAGTAATGGAGATAAAAACAAAAATAAACAAATGGGACCTAATGAAACTTCAAAGCTTTTGCACAGCAAAGGAAACCATAAACAAGACCAAAAGACAGCCCTCAGAATGGGAGAAAATATTTGCAAATGAATCAACTGACAAAGGATTAATCTCTAAAATTTACAGGCAGCTCATGCAGCTCAATAACAAAAAAATAAACAACCCAATCCAAAAATGGGCAGAAGACCTAAATAGACATTTCTCCAAAGAAGATATACAGACTGCCAACAAACACATGAAAGAATGCTCAACATCATTAATCATTAGAGAAATGCAAATCAAAACTACAATGAGATATCATCTCACACCAGTCAGAATGGCCATCATCAAAAAATCTAGAAACAATAAATGCTGGAGAGGGTGTGGAGAAAAGGGAACACTCTTGCACTGCTGGTGGGAATGTGAATTGGTTCAGCCACTATGGAGAACAGTATGGAGGTTCCTTAAAAAACTACAAATAGAACTACCATATGACCCAGCAATCCCACTACTAGGTATATACCCTGAGGAAACCAGAATTCAGAAAGAGTCATGTACCAAAATGTTCATTGCAGCTCTATTTACAATAGCCCGGAGATGGAAACAACCTAAGTGCCCATCATCGGATGAATGGATAAAGAAGATGTGGCACATGTATACAATGGAATATTACTCAGCCATAAAAAGAAACAAAATTGAGCTATTTGTAATGAGGTGGATAGACCTAGAGTCTGTCATACAGAGTGAAGTAAGTCAGAAAGAGAAGGACAAATACCGTATGCTAACACATATATATGGAATTTAAGAAAAAAAATGTTATGAAGAACCTAGGGGTAAAACAGGAATAAAGACACAGACTACTGGAGAACGGACTTGAGGGTATGGGGAGGGGGAAGGGTGAGCTATGATAGGGTGAGAGAGAGACATGAACATATATATACTAACAAACATAAGGTAGATAGCCAGTGAGAAGAAGCCGCATGGCACAGGGATACCGGCTCGGTTCTTTGTGACTGCCTGGAGGGGTGGCATAAGGAGGGTGGGAGGGAGGGAGACGAAGAGGGAAGAGATATGGGAACATATGTATATGTATAACTGATTCACTTTGTTATAAAGCAGAAACTAACATATCATTGTAAAGCAATTATACCGCAGTAAAGATATTAAAAAAAAAAAAAAAAAAGACCAAAAGACAACCCTCAGAATGGGAGAAAATATTTGCAAATGAATCAACTGACAAAGGATTAATCTCCAAAATTTTCAGGCAGCTCATGCAGCTCAATAACAAACAAATAAACAACCCTAGAGGGGTGCGGAGGGCAAAGCGGGGAGATTCCCGCACGGAGGATCGGTGCCGACCGGCACTCACCAGCCCGAGAGGCTTGTCTGCTCACCCGCCGGGCCGGGCGGGGCTGTGAGCTGAGGCTCGGTTTCGGTTTCGGTCGGAGCTCAGGAAGAGGACTGGGGTTGGCGGCTTGAACATAGCCCGAAGGGGTTAGTGCGCCACGGCTAGCCGGGAGGGAGTCCGGGGAAAAGGCTGCACCTGCTGAGGAGGCAAGAGACTTTTTCTTGCCTCTGTGTTTCCTGGTGCGCGAGGAGAGGGGTTTTAAGAGCGCTGCCTAAAGGAACTCCAGAAAC
>NW_006783631.1:5077649-5145373 GCF_000442215.2 Lipotes vexillifer | reverse complement strand
AGCACAGGTCACTGCCCCCACCCCTCTTCCGGGGAGCCTGTGCAGCCCGCCACTGCCAGGTTCCCGGGATCCAGGGACAATTTCTCAGGGAGAACACACGGCGGGCCTCAGGCTGGGGCAACGTCACGCCGACTTCTGCCGCCGCAGGACCGCTCCGCACTCCGTGCCCCTCCCTGCCCCCGGCCTGAGAGCGCCAGAGCCCCCGAGTCAGCGGCTCCTTTAACGCCGTCCTGTCTGAGCAAAAAGCAGACGCCCTCCAGCGACCTACACGCAGAGGCAGGGCCAAGTCGAAAGCTGAGCCCCTGTGAGCTGTGAGAACAAAGAAGAAAAAGGGAAATCTCTCCCAGCAGCCTCAGAAACAGCGGATTAAAGCTACACAATCAATTTGATGTACCCTGCCTCTGTGGAATACATGAATAGACAGCGAATCATCCCAAATTGAGGAGGCGGACTTCTAGAGCAAGATCTATGATTTTTTCCCCTTTTCCTCTTTTTGTGAATGTGTATGTGTATGCTTCTGTGTGAGATCTTGTCTGTATAGGTTTGCTTCCACCATTTGTCCCAGCGTTCTATCCGACCATTTTTTTTTTTAATTTTTTTCTTAATAATTAATTTTAATTTAAAGAACTCTGTTATACTTTACCTTCTTTCTATCTTTCCTTCCTTCCTTCCCTTTTTGAGACAACGAATCGTCCCAAATTGAGGAGGTGGACTTGGAGAGCAAGTTTTATGATTTTTTCCACTTTACCTCTTTTTGTGAGGGTATATGTGTATGCTTCTATGTAAGATTTTGTCTCTATAACTTTGCTTCCACCATTTGTCCTAAGGTTCTATCCTTCCCTTTTTTTTTTCCTCTAAATAATTATTTTTTTAATTCAATAACTTTATTATACTTTATTTTATTTTACTGTATCTTCTTTCTTTCTGTATTTTTTCCTTCCTTCCCTCATTCCTTCCTTCCTTCCCTCCTCCCTCCCTCCCTCCTTTCTTTCCTTCTTGCCTTCTTCCTTTCTTTTCTTCTTTCTTTCTTTCTTCCTTCCCTCCTTCCTTCCTTCCCTCCTCTCTTTCTTTCTTTCTTTCTTTCTTTCCTATTTCCTCCTACTTATACTAATTCTCTCTACTTTCTCTCCCTTTTATTCTGAGCCGAGTGGATGAAAGGCTCTTGCTGCTCCAGCCAGGAGTCAGGACTCTGCCTCTGAGGTGGGAGAGCCAACTTCAGAACACTCGTCAAGAAGAGACCTCCCAGCCCCACATAATATCAAACGGCGAAAATCTCCCAGAGATCTCCATCTCAACACCAGCACCCAGCTTCGCTCAACGACCAGCAAGCTACAGTGCTGGACAACCTATGCCAACCATATAGCAAAACAGGAACACAACCCCACCCACTAGCAGAGAGGCTGCCTAAAATCATAATAAGTCCACAGACACCCCAAAACACACCACCAGACGTGGACCTGCCCACTAGAGAGACAAGATCTAGCCTCATACACCACAACACAGCCACTAGTCCCCTCCACCAGGAAGCCTACACAACGCACTGAACCAACCTTAGCCACTGGAGACAGACATCAAAAACAACGGGAGCTACGAACTTGCAGCCTGCAAAAAGGTGAACCCAATCACAGTAAGATAAGCAAAATGAGAAGACAGAAAAACACACAGCAGATGAAGGAGCAGGATAAAAACCCACCAGACCTAACAAATGAAGAGGAAATAGGCAGTCTACCTGAAAAAGAGTTCAGAATAATGATAGTAAAGATGATCCAAAATCTTGGAAATAGAATGGACAAAATGCAAGAAGCAGTTAACAAGGACCTAGAAGAAATAAAGATGAAACAGACAATGATGAACAACACAATAAATGAAATGAAAAATACTCTAGATGGGATCAATAGCAGAATAAATGAGGCAGAAGAACGGATAAGTGACCTGGAAGATAAAATAGTGGAAATAACTACTGCAGAGCAGAATAAAGAAAAAAGAATGAAAAGAACTGAGGACAGTCTCAGAGACCTCTGGGACAACATTAAACGCACCAACATTCGAATTATAGGGGTTCCAGAAGAAGAAGAGAAAAAGAAAGGGACTGAGAAAATATTTGAAGAGATTATAGTTGAAAACTTCCCTAATATGGGAAAGGAAATCGTTAATCAAGTCCAGGAAGCACAGAGAGTCCCATACAGGATAAATTCAAGGAGAAATACGCCAAGACACATATTAATCAAACTGTCAAAAACTAAATACAAAGAAAGCATATTAAAAGCAGCAAGGGAAAAACAACAAATAACACACAAGGGAATCCCCATAAGGTTAACAGCTGATCTCTCAGCAGAAACTCTACAAGCCAGAAGGGAGTGGCAGGACATACTGAAAGTGATGAAGGAGAAAAACCTGCAACCAAGATTACTCTACCCAGCAAGGATCTCATTCAGATTTGATGGAGAAATTAAAACCTTTACAGACAAGCAAAAGCTGAGAGAGTTCAGCACCACCAAACCAGCTTTACAACAAATGCTAAAGGAACTTCTCTAGACAAAAACACAAGAGAAGGAAAAGTCCTATAATAACGAACCCAAAACAATTTAGAAAATGGGAATAGGAACATACATATCGATAATTACCTTAAATGTAAATGGACTAAATGCTCCCACCAAAAGACACAGATTGGCTGAATGGATACAAAAACAAGACCCATATATATGCTGTCTACAAGAGACCCACTTCAGACCTAGAGACACATACAGACTGAAAGTAAGGGGATGGAAAAAGATATTCCATGCAAATGGAAACCAAAAGAAAGCTGGAGTAGCAATTCTCATATCAGACAAAATAGACTTTAAAATAAGGACTATCAGAAGAGACAAAGAAGGACACTACATAATGATTAAGGGATCGATCCAAGAAGAAGATATAACAATTGTAAATATTTATGCACCCAACATAGGAGCACCTCAATACATAAGGCAAAAACTAGCAGCCATAAAAGGGGAAATCGACAGTAACACATTCATAGTAGGGGACTTCAACACCCCACTTTCACCAATGGACAGATCATCCAAAATGAAAATAAATAAGGAAACACAAGCTTTAAATGATACATTAAACAGGATGGACTTAATTGATATTTATAGGACACTCCATCCAAAAACAACAGAATACACATTTTTCTCAAGTGCTCATGGAACATTCTCCAGGATAGATCATATCTTGGGTCACAAATCAAGCCTTGGTAAATTTAAGAAAATTGAAATTATATCAAGTATCTTTTCCGACCACAACGCCATGAGATTAGATATCAATTATAGGAAAAGAGCAGTAAAAAATACAAACACATGGAGGCTAAACAATACACTACTTAGTAACGAAGTGATCACTGAAGAAATCAAAGAGGAAATTAAAAAATACCTAGAAACAAATGACAATGGAGATACAACGACCCAAAACCTATGGGATGCAGCAAAAGCAGTTCTAAGAGGGAAGTTTATAGCAATACAAGCCCACCTTAAGAAGCAGGAAACATCTCGAATAAACAACCTAACCTTGCACCTCAAGCAATTAGAGAAAGAAGAACAAAAAAACCCCAGAGTTAGCAGAAGGAAAGAAATCATAAAAATCAGATCAGAAATAAATGAAAAAGAAATGAAGGAAACAATAGCAAAGATCAATAAAACTAAAAGCTGGTTCTTTGAGAAGATTAACAAAATTGATAAACCATTAGCCAGACTCATCAAGAAAATAAGGGAGAAGACTCAAATCAATAGAATCAGAAATGAAAAAGGAGAAGTAACAACTGACACTGCAGAAATACAAAAAATCATGAGGGATTACTACAAGCAACTCTATGCCAATAAAATGGACAATCTGGAAGAAATGGACAAATTCTTAGAAATGCACAAACTGCCAAGACTGAATCAGGAAGAAATAGAAAATATGAACAGACCAATCACAAACACTGAAATTGAAACTGTGATTAAAAATCTTCCAACAAACAAAAGCCCAGGACCAGATGGCTTCACAGGCGAATTCTATCAAACATTTAGAGAAGAGCTAACACCTATTCTTCTCAAACTCTTCCAAAATATAGCAGAGGGAGGAACACTCCCAAACTCATTCTACGAGGCCACCATCACCTTGATACCAAAACCAGACAAGGATGTCACAAAGAAAGAAAACTACAGGCCAATATCACTGATGAACATAGATGCAAAAATCCTCAACAAAATACTAGCAAACAGAATCCAACAGCACATTAAAAGGATCATACACCATGATCAAGTGGGGTTTATTCCAGGAATGCAAGGATTCTTCAATATACGCAAATCTATCAATGTGATTAACCATATTAACAAATTGAAGGAGAAAAACCATATGATCATCTCAATAGATGCAGAGAAAGCTTTTGACAAAATTCAACACCCATTTATGATAAAAACCCTGCAGAAAGTAGGTGTAGAGGGAACTTTCCTCAATATAATAAAGGCCGTATATGACAAGCCCACAGCCAACATCATCCTCAATGGCGAAAAACTGAAAGCATTTCCACTAAGGTCAGGAACAAGACAAGGTTGCCCACTCTCACCACTCTTATTCAACATAGTTTTGGAAGTTTTAGCCACAGCAATCAGAGAAGAAAAGGAAATAAAAGGAATCCAAATCGGAAAAGAAGAAGTAAAGCTGTCACTGTTTGCAGATGACATGATACTATACATAGAGAATCCTAAAGATGCTACCAGAAAACTACTAGAGCTAATCAATGAATTTGGTAAAGTAGCAGGATACAAAATTAATGCACAGAAATCTCTGGCATTCCTATATACTAATGATGAAAAATCTGAAAGTGAAATCAAGAAAACACTCCCATTTACCATTGCAACAAAAAGAATAAAATATCTAGGAATAAACCTACCTAAGGAGACAAAAGACCTGTATGCAGAAAATTATAAGACACTGATGAAAGAAATTAAAGATGATACAAACAGATGGAGAGATATACCATGTTCTTGGATTGGAAGAATCAACATTGTGAAAATGACTCTACTTCCCAAAGCAATCTATAGATTCAATGCAATCCCTATCAAACTACCACTGGCATTTTTCACAGAACTAGAACAAAAAATTTCACAATTTGTATGGAAACACAAAAGACCCCGAATAGCCAAAGCAATCTTGAGAACAAAAAATGGAGCTGGAGGAATCAGGCTGCCTGACTTCAGACTATACTACAAAGCTACAGTAATCAAGACAGTATGGTACTGGCACAAAAACAGAAAGATAGATCAATGGAATAGGATAGAAAGCCCAGAGATAAACCCACGCACATATGGACACCTTATCTTTGATAAAGGTGGCAGGAACGTACAGTGGAGAAAGGACAGCCTCTTCAATAAGTGGTGCTGGGAAAACTGGACAGGTACATGTAAAAGTATGAGATTAGATCACTCCCTAACACCATACACAAAAATAAGCTCAAAATGGATTAAAGACCTAAATGTAAGGCCAGAAACTATCAAACTCTTAGAGGAAAACATAGGCAGAACACTCTATGACATAAATCACAGCAAGATCCTTCTTGACCCATCTCCTAGAGTAATGGAGATAAAAACAAAAATAAACAAATGGGACCTAATGAAACTTCAAAGCTTTTGCACAGCAAAGGAAACCATAAACAAGACCAAAAGACAGCCCTCAGAATGGGAGAAAATATTTGCAAATGAATCAACTGACAAAGGATTAATCTCTAAAATTTACAGGCAGCTCATGCAGCTCAATAACAAAAAAATAAACAACCCAATCCAAAAATGGGCAGAAGACCTAAATAGACATTTCTCCAAAGAAGATATACAGACTGCCAACAAACACATGAAAGAATGCTCAACATCATTAATCATTAGAGAAATGCAAATCAAAACTACAATGAGATATCATCTCACACCAGTCAGAATGGCCATCATCAAAAAATCTAGAAACAATAAGTGCTGGAGAGGGTGTGGAGAAAAGGGAACACTCTTGCACTGCTGGTGGGAATGTGAATTGGTTCAGCCACTATGGAGAACGGTATGGAGGTTCCTTAAAAACTACAAATAGAACTACCGTATGACCCAGAAATCCTACTACTGGGCATATACCCTGAGAAACCCAAAATTCAAAAAGAGTCATGTACCAAAATGTTCATTGCAGCTCTATTTACAATAGCCCGGAGATGGAAACAACCTAAGTGCCCATTATCAGATGAATGGATAAAGAAGATGTTGCACATATATACAATGGAATATTACTCAGCCATAAAAAGAAACGAAACTGAGCTATTTGTAAGGAGGTGGATAGACCTAGAGCCTGTCATACAGAGTGAAGTATGTCAGAAAGAGAAGGACAAATACCGTATGCTAACACACATATATGGAATTTAAGAAAAAAAAATGTTATGAAGAACCTAGGGGTAAAACAGGAATAAAGACACAGACCTACTGGAGAATGGACTTGAGGATATGGGGAGGGGGAAGGGTGAGCTGTGATAGGGCGAGAGAGAGACATAGACATATATATATTAACACACATAAGGTAGACAGCCAGTGGGAAGCAGCCACATGGCACAGGGATACAGGTTCGGTGCTTTGTGACCACCTGGAGGGGTGGGATAGGGAGGGTGGGAGGGAGGGAGACGCAAGAGGGAAGAGATATGGGAACATATGTATAACTGATTCACTTTGTTATAAAGCAGAAACTAACACACCATTGTAAAGCAATTATACCCCAATAAAGATGTTAAAAAAAATGTAAAAGATGATACAGTGGAGTATATACATGAAAGAAGCAAAAGCAGGTGAAGGTTCTGTGGGGTCAGAAGCTTAACATTTTGGGATGTACTCTCCAAGAAAAAGAATACAAAACTCCAAATTAAGAAATCACTTTGAATGTCAATGATAAAAAATTCATATATTAATTACTTTAAAAATGAACGAATGTCATAAAAATCACAAAATCTAGAAAACAGCATAGCTTTAAGTAACTAACTGACATAACTCTATAATACATACCTTTGCCTACATTTATAGTTGTAAATATTTTATTGCCTTTTTGGATGACATCAATTTTGTAACATTATAAAGAGAATAGAAAGATTATTCAATATTTCTTCTAGCAGCTTGATCCAAGTAATTTTTTAAATTTTCTGAAAGTTTAGAAAAGTTTTTTTTTATATATATTTCTTTCATCTACCAAGTTCTTGTTGATAATACGACATACATTTTTAGTATGGCTTTCAACTTTAGGGAAAAATATATCAACCTTTCTTGTTATATGAACTATGAAATTTGGGAGAACTTCCCTAGACTACCCTCCTGCTCCTCATGGATCAAACCTGGTTCCCACTTAGCTGCATACATACTTCGTTTCTGGCACTAAAAGACACATCTATTTGGTGACACCCCTTGATCACTGTGTCTTTTTTGTCACTTTGTCAATTGATCTAACATGGCGAGTGTCTGAGCTACTCACAGCTGCTGTTTCTATGCAGTATATTAAAGTGACAGTTGAATGGTTCTAAATATACCAAACTATATACATTTCTGACTCAACTTCCCCTTATCTGGATCCTAGAAATGCCCATGCCACTCTGATTAGCGGGGAAAAATATCAAAGATACATAAGACCATGGTTAAAACACCTCTTTCCTGTAAAAGGTGTTCACTGCCTGCAGTGCTGGGATGCTGGCTTGGTGGGGCTCCTCTTTTTTTGTTCCCAGCATCACCCTCCAAAGGCACAAGGGCATCATGTATTAGAGCAAGGGAGGGTACCCTCTAAAGAGAATCAGGCAAGTGCATCAGTCGCCCTGCTACTGCAGGAGAAGGGTGATGCTCTTAGATTCAGGCTGTGGTGGGGTTAAAGCAGAGACCCGAGACTAGGAGCCTCTGTTGTTCATCTCAGCCTTCTCTCCATCCCCACCAGCCCGTCCATAGGCTGTAATTTCTTGTTCGATCTCTTGGGAAGTTTACAAAGCAGGACTTCTGGCTTGTGTGTCCAACAAAAAGGAAAACCTACAGTTCCCCAACTCCCTTCTACTGTCTTGGTATGATTCTTTCTCATTATTGTAGCTTTTTCTAATATTGCTCTTTGATTTGTGGCCCTGCTCTAGTTTCCCTCTGAGGATTACTGCTGCTTTTGCTAGTTTTCTCAGTTTGAGTTTTAATTCTTACTGTATTGGGAGGAATTTCTCTAAGGATCAGTTTCTGGAGCCTGTTTAGAGATTTGACAATTTTTTTTTTTCAGGATCTGTTCTTTCTTAACACTCACAGGAAATCAGGATATTTCTGTGTCCCATTCTCCCTGGCAAGGTAGCATTGCTGGTTGTATTCTAGGGTTACCCCACCTCCCATCACAGGCACCCAGCTCCACTGTGTACAAATGACTATTTTCCACTGAAAATCCAAATTCAGTACAATCATGAAAAGAAGACTGTAGGAAAATGGAACAAAACAAAAGGGAATAAGAGGATCATTCCAAAATCAATAAAAGCAATAACAGAAAGTCAGAAACTTAAAGATTCAGCTCATGGTCCACCTCTTCTTTGTTGGTTTGCTGATCCTTCATCCTTAAACTATCCTCTCTCCTCACCCCAGGCTTTTCCCCTGAGTATCACTCTTAGATGAAGCAGGTGATGCTGTGAGTAGTGTTAGAACACTGCCAACTTTTCAGCTAATACATTCACTGAGATAAGGGAAGGAATTCTCACTGTTAGCTCTACCATGTGTTGAGAGGAAGCCACTGCATCTGTTCAGATTGAAAAGACAGAACTCAGACCAAATGCTAGGTTAATGAAAAGTGCTCTGGACCATCTCTGCAAGTGAGACATTCCCAGTCACTAGAGGGGATCAGGCAGAGCCTGGGCACTACTTGTCAGGAATACCATGGAGGGAATTTCTGTGGGTGGAAGTCTGGACTAGATGATAGATATGGTCTATTTCAATGCACAAATATTCTTTTATTTTTCAAGGTGCCTTGAAATCCAATAGAAATATGAAAAAATTTTCAATGGAATGCTCTAATTTTCCAAACTACAACCAAACCCTAATATGTATGTTTTATTCAATTATTTGAAAAATTCAATGGTAAACACACACATTGTAGATAAACTAAATACTGAGTTGGAATTGGGACCAAACTTCATCTTTTCTTAAATGATCATAATATGATCATTTAAATAACTAAATTAGTTAAATTAGTTATGTTAGTTAAATGATCATGATGTTATGTTATTTAATTTAGTTATTTATGTTAAAATAAAAATCTTAATATTCACTAAGCTGAATCTGAATTAAACCAACGTCCTTAATTGGATCCTCAGTTTACTGTAAAAGAAAAAAGAAACTAAGAACTAAGTGACATTGTTGGTGGGCTTATTAAGTGGGATAAAGTATGTGAAAATTGTGACAAAGGGTCAGGTGCAAGGAAAGAACACAATTAAGATTTCTTCCCATCTCCTTTCCCTTCCTTGATTGCTTTCTTGGGATATGGGGTGTTTATGACCTCAGTCAAGGGGAAAGTATTTCTATAATGTCCATCTCGTCTACGTTGGAATGGCATTTCTCCTATTCACAGATAATGTCTCCCCAGAGATTTGAACTTTTCCTGTATAAAATATGTCCTGAAAATGCTATTTATTATTTGATTAAAATATCTTCTACACTCACCCTACGTATAGTCAGAACTTGTGAACGTATTTCGCTGATTTTCACGTAGCTCACATAGTTGGAAGCCCGTTGAGACCCTTTTGAGAGGTGTTTGGGCAGAAATTAGTAGGTTATATACATTAATGGTTGGACAAAGGGGAAAAATAAACCTCTGTACAGCAGCAGCCTGAAACAACCACAAAAGGGAAGTCTAGACACCATGGCCGCACAGTCCTATCTGACATTTGACTCACCCATAGTGCCTGTCCTTAGACCTGAGCTCCATGTGGTGCCCAGTCAAGGCTGGCAGGTGTCTCCTACACAGAGAGTGAAGTGGTTGCCTGAGCATTGCTTCAGTACAGGCACTGATGATGCGCCAGGGTGACATGTTACAGAGGACAGAGGATGTCTTAGTTGGCATATGATTCACTCAGAGTAGTTGCCAAGGCTACTGCAGCCACATGGGTTGGTAGTAAGAGTAATAGTTATTATGTATCAGGCACAGTGGTACTCAGCTACTTACAGACATCACATAATTCCCATCATGCTTGGCCCCATTGTTGCCCCATTTACAGATGAGCCCTCTAAGGCTTAGATACCTCAGAGGATTTGTCTGAATATAGCATTAAAGGCAGAAGCAGATGTCAGATTCAGGTCACTATGTCTCCAAAAACCTCTGCTCTGTTCTATTAGACTGTGTTGTCCGTGGGAAAATTAATACAGTATAATCATTCAGCCTAAGCATTGAGAGTCCCTTACTGGAATTCTGCAATGCTGATTTACTTTCAGTTAACTTTTCCCCACATTGGAATGCAACATTATTTGTGCATATCACAAACCACCTTAAAATTGCATTTAGAAGGCTACTTTCTCAGCTGACAGGTTGTCCCTTAGCTAAGAAAAGGTAACCTCAGGGTCTCTCTTCTGTAAAGCAATAGGAGTTGGCCAATTTGCTTAGATGCAGCTAACTACCCAAAGTCTTTTCTTTTTATTATTATTTTTTCTTTTTTTTTAAAGTCTTTATTGAATTTGTTACAATATTGCTTCTGTTTCATGTTTTTTCTTTGGCCACGAGGCATGTGGGATCCCGACCAGGGATCAAACCCCCATCCCCTGCATTGAAAGGTGAAGTCTTAACCACTGGACTTCCAGGGAAGTCCTTTGCATTCTTCTTTCAAATAGTTTATGAAAAATTATTGTATGAGAAAACGATTGGAACAGCAGCAGAGATAATCTTGAAGTATGTCTTGGAATTAAGTTTTGGTAAATAATGATAATGATAATACTACTAACTAAGCAAACACTTGAATGCTTCCTAAATGGAAATTTTTCATGGGTGAACACATATCCATCGAGCTATGATGTCATTTCACTTAAACACACTTTTTTTATAGCTTTGTTTTAGTAAATGGAAAATAATGTAAAGTCCAGGGTTTTCATTATTTCATTTCCAGCTTTCCTTTTTTTACCTCTGTTTTGTCAACAGTAAATTTCTCCTATGACAAATATCCACAGATTCATCATACAATCCAAGGGTGGGGAGCCAGGAAAAATAGGCTATATATTGACTGTACTATTCACTTAGACTTCTGAATTATTGAAATCACTTAATCTCTGTGCCATAGTTATTCTTTTACAAAATGGAGACATATGTCCTGTCCTAACACAACCAGGGCTATTATGAGAATCAGCTGAAATGAAAGTGATTTTACAATTTAAAGGAATTATGCTAATATGAGGTGTTGTTCTTAAGCAAAATAAATGAGCAAAGACAAAGGACAGGGTCATATACTTCTAACCTCTTTTCTCTAGCTACATATAATGGTTATTAATAATTCAACAGCCCAGAATTGTTATATTCTTTACTTCAGTATAATAGAGTGTAGAATAAGAATAAGGTCATCTTTTATTTGTTCTTGTAAATAAATGGAATTCATGGTTACAGTTGATTATTTCGGGTGAGTACTCCATTAAATGTCTGCATGACCACGAATCCAGTCAGACCTCAAGCAATGTAGCAGGTTTATCACTTTTAAGGCAACCTCATTTGAATAATTAGAAACTATATGGAAGGTTAAATGAAACATCAAGGCTTGAACATTTCTTTTCTATCAGTGGTACCATCTGTTATTATAAAGCATTTAATCATCAAATATAGGTGGGAATATACTATGTGTCACACCTTGGAGCAGGTACTAGGGCAAATAATTATGAGCAAGAATTGCTCCTGACCTCATGGGGCTTATGATCTAGTGTACAACATAGACGTGAATCCTGTACTCTTATCAATTAAGGTAAAAATTACAATAGAAAATCTACTACAGACAGCCGTGTATAGTATTATGAGAAAGATCACTTAATTGGAAGATTTGACTCAGTTGGGAGGGCCAAAGTGTCCATCTCTGAAGAAGCTACAGCTGATTCAAGCTCTGAAGAAAGGGTTAGTGTGAACTAGATGTAGAAGGGGGACGGGAACAGCACATGCTAAGCTCAGGTAACAGGTGAGGGCAGTGGGTATGAAAATTCCCAGGGAGTAAAAGCCAGTATGTCTGGAATAAAGAGATTAAGTGAGAGAGACTAATGTGTACAATGAGGCTGGAGATAAAGCAGGAGGCCAGATTATGCAGAGCTTTGTGGTTATAGTAGGAACTTGGACTTTATCCTACACATAATGGGAAGTCATTGAGGTCAGTAAAGGGCTATACTCTGAGGGATGGTATGATCAGATTTGCAATTTTTCAAGTACATATCTGGCAGGATGACTACTGGATTAGAGGAGAACCAGTGTGTGTATGGAAGACCAATTTGGAGACTGTTGTGGCTGTCTGAACCTAAGATGATGGTTCTTTGGAGTAGGGGGTTTTACCACTTAAGACAGGTTTATGCTGAAATAAAAAACAACCCTCAAAATTCAAGGACATAAAAAATCAGACAGAAGTTTATCAGTCATTTATTTAGTATCTTCCATGGACCAGAAAACTGCCCAGGGCTGCTCTCCCCTGGGCACAATACTTCAGTTTGCTCTGACCTCATGGCAACTACCAGTGCTTCCACAAATCCTAGATAGAAGAGAAAGCCTGGAGAACTATATACTGACTTTTATGTACTTCC
The DNA here is from genome assembly GCF_000442215.2 of Lipotes vexillifer. Classification (NCBI taxonomy): domain Eukaryota; kingdom Metazoa; phylum Chordata; class Mammalia; order Artiodactyla; family Lipotidae; genus Lipotes; species Lipotes vexillifer. The sequence goes on along the minus strand of NW_006783631.1, from coordinate 5,132,594 downwards.
TCAAGGAAGTGACTATGTAACTCCTGCTCATGTTTCATTAGAAAAAAAATAAGTCACTTGCATCATGCCTTACATCAAGTAGGTAGGGAATGCTCCATGCAGGAAGCAATAAGCTAGCAGCCAGTCTGTAGCCTTTCCTTGAACCCAGTGGTTTTCAACTGGGTGTGATTTTGCCCCCAAGGAGACATTTTGCAATGTCTAGAAACAGGTTGAGTTTTTACAACCAGGTGATTGAACTAAACATCCTACAATGCACAGGAAAGCCCCCTATCTGGCCAAATATCACTAGTGCTAAGATTGAGAAATCCTGCTTTAGCCTCGTGAATAACAGAAAATTTAAAGCACAGTTGTATCTTCCTTGCCATTGTAAATCAAGGAATATGTAAAAGTGTATGGTACCCTCCTGAGCTTGCTAAGTACTAAAGCATCTGTATCTAAGGTTGTTCAGTGAGGAACCTATATTAATGAGATGCAGCTGCACTGGGCCCTGGGTGCTAGTCACTTATTCCCGAAAGAGCTATATACTTTTCAAGGGATAAAATGTTAAAAATGCCACAGTTGATGGCTTCCCTGAGATGAGGGTGTCCATCCACACCTTCTCAGTACGACCTCTCATGAAACATTCATGCCAAGTGCAAAGCAACATTGAGAAATGGGAAACTTCCTGGAGGTTATGATCCCTTTGTTGTTGCTTTACATGCTGTATTGTTCTTGTCTTATATCCTTTCTAAATGCTATGTATATTTTGTGCTGGGTGAAGCCTATTGTATCTTACAAGTGTGGTTATCAATCCAGGCCCAGGACCACTGCTCCCTTTTGGAGAGGGCACACTGTACTAGAACTCCAACTCTTGGTAAACAGCTATAGCATCTACCTCAAGTGTTTGGAATTAAGATGAAAAGAATGAGCAGTTTGAGACATATTTAGGAAGTGATACAGATACTGTTGTTCTCTCCCAGAATCTATTTTGCATCATCTTCTTTGCCAGCGAAGACTGGATTTTGTTCAGGTAACTTCTCTCCCCTCCATGCTTCAGGGTAAGCTGGTCCCAGATCCCTTGCCAGTAATTGATTTAGGTATCGGCATGTAGTATAATTCAAACAAATTGTATGTATGGGAGAAGCCAGAGAGGCTTCTGGGAAAATGTTTCTGCATTCTTAAAAAGAGGTGTTTAAAAAGAGATGACCTTTTTTTCCACTGGGCATTGTTGAATTTATATGTGAAACTGAGATGCACTTCAGCAATCTTACAACTATAATAGAAATAGTCTGAGGACAAGGCAGACATGTTAATGACAGCAGAGAGAAAAGTGAAGAAAAATATTGGTTCCTGATGAATTACCTCTGACTTCACCAACCCTTGAGCTGTCTTACGCTAGGGCTTATTATTATCTGACATTTAAAAAATAATAATTTTAAGTAAATTTAAATTGACATATTTTTCTGTTAGGTGGAGCTAAAGCATCTGAAGTGATACAGAATTTAAAATCTATAGGAATATAATGGAATAGACATGAGGAGTGAAGAACAGAATATTTAGACTTCTGGGTGGTGATGGGGGTTATGGTGGTCTCAGTAGATATGTACAGGAGATGCAAGGTTTAATTAGGAACATCAGAAATTTACTTTTGGATATGTTGAGTGTTAGCTGCCATAAATGATATTAGGAGAGATTTCTAGTGGACAGTTGAATATTTATGCCTGTAGTTAAGAGATCTGGGGTGGAGATATCCATTTGTAAGTTATCTGGGCAAAGGTGATGATTTGTGGGTGTGGGTGCCTAGCCTAGATAAAATGTACCAAGACAGTAGCCTAAGACAGATGCCTTCAAAACTTCAGCCTATATCAACATCCACCTAGAAAAGGAGGAGCTTGTGACAGTGGCTAAGAGGAGTAATCAAAAAAACAGAATGTAACCAGAAATATACTGTGTCACAGAAATCCAGAGAAGAGAGTGTTTCAAGGAATGGGAGAGGTTGACAATAGAAAATGTTATAAGAAATAAAAAAGGCAAAAAGTCAAACATTTCTTTTTAATTTTAAAAATATTGAAAATGAGAATTAGATTTATAAGATTTATCATATTTGTGTAGTGCAATTTTTTCACAAGTATTGTCTCTTTTGAGTCTCCTGACAACTTAGAAATGGTTAGAATAATTATTGTTGAATCAGTTCTGCACAGGGACAGTGATACTTAGATATGCTAAGTGATTTGACCCATGTAGTAATGGAGTAGTTAGACTGGAATTCAGACTCACAGCTGACTAACTCTTGGTTCAGGTCTTTTTCCATACTGCCCCCAAATCCTACTACCATTTGCCCCTTTGCCTGCAACAGTGAATTAATTCTGAGTTCCCCAGGAGGAAAAGAAGAGACAGACAGATAGACAGACAGGCAGACAAAGTAGATATACATTAAACACATAATAGTTTCAGGCACTCTGCAACCTGATTTACAGGAAGGAAAAATGTCCTGATATGTCTTTCAACCATACATCAGCCATGTAAGGACAAAGCCAGCAGTCTGACAGGATAGGATTCTGAGAGACTGAGAGCTGAGGACAGAGACAGATGGAGTGAGATGTGTTCACCATTTGCGGTGGGGGGCAAGACTTTTATTGTTTAGTGGACCCTTTGGAAACATTGGTTACATATGCTCAAAGCAACTATGTGAAATAAGTATTGATAAATGTATTAGTGTGCTAAGGCTGTCCTAACAAAGTACCACAAACTAGGTAGCTTAAGTAACAGAAATGTCTTGTCTCACAGATCTAGGTGATCGGAAGTGTTGGTTTCTTCTGAAGACTTCAAGAGAGAGAATCTGTTCCATGCCTCTCTCCTACCTTCTAGTAGTTTGCTGGCAATCTTTGACATTTCCTGGCATGTGGAAGTATCAGTCTTATTTCTGTCTTTATCTCCACATGGCATTCTCCTTCTGTGTGTTTCTCTGTCCAAATTTTCCCTTTATAGAGAAGGACACCAGTCATATGGAATTAGTGTCCATGCTTATGACTACATCTTAACTAATTGTATCTGCAATAACTCTTTCCAAATAAAGTCACATTCTGAAGTACTGGGGCTTAGGACTTCAGCATATGATTCTTTTTTTTTGAGGACACAGTCCAAACCATGATAAACTTCTCTTAACAATGAGTAAAAATGAAATCTATGGTTATCTGATGATATGTATACACAAACACACATATATACACACACATACACACACATGCATATACATATATATACACATACACACATATACACACACATATATATACACATATATACACACACATACACATATATACACACACATATACACATACACACATATATACACACATAAACACATTTATACACATACACACATATACACAAATATATACACACGCATGCACACACATATACACACATATTTACACACACATGCACACATATATATACACAAACACACACACGCACCCACAGGTGTGTATGTGTGTGAGACCTCAAGTCTCCCAGGTCAGAGGTACCCTGAAACACATGGTGTTATTATTCACATGGAAAACAGTAGCCAGAGCATTATCATGCTGCTGCCATGCCCTGATCCCCTCAGGGTGACGTACTAAAGTCAGGGTTTTAGCTGAACACACATACACCTCAGAAAGGAACCATAAAATTTGGAGACTCTGAACTGTGATGGTTCTCCTTGCACATCTGCCCATCCCACCCCATGGAGAAAGATTACTAATTATCCTGAAACATAAGAAATTCTTCTCTAAGGGAGAAGGCAAAGGCATCTCTAGGCTTCTTGTCCTGGAATATAAGCCAGTGTCTCTAGAGAGGGGAATAAGAAGGTTTTACCTTCACTGCCCTACGGCTTTTCGAGGCTCAGAGAGTCTCTGCATCTCTCTGGAGGGATACATTATCTTTAGCTTCCAAGGGTATTTACTATTCAGACATGTCTTTTGTTCAGAAGGGCTGGACCATGCAGGAACATGAGAAATCCAATGAGAATTTTTTCCCAAAAGTTCATTATAAGAGCTCAATTGTGAAGGTGATGATATTGATAACTAGGATAATGTTTGCAATGAATTTTACATACATCTTTTAAAGGACTTAACATATTACATTTTAGTAGCTTATTTACACGTGTCTCTTATTAGATTATAAAATTCTTAAGATCCTAGACCAAGAATTCTATTTAAATATTGTCAATCACTAGTAGAACACTTGCTAGCTTATAAGCATTCATTTAATTATTTTTTTGTTTGTTTGTTTGTTTGTTTTGCTGTACATAGGCCTCTCACTGTTGTGGCCTCTCCCATTGCAGAGCACAGGCTCCGGACGCACAGGCTCAGCAGCCATGGCTCACTGGCCCAGCCGCTCCGCAGTATGTGGGATCATCCCGGACCGGGGCACCAACCTGTGTCCCCTGCATCAGCAGGCAGACTCTCAACCACTGCGCCACCAGGGGTAAAACAGAACTTTTCACATGTTTTGCTCTGTAACATGTATATTTACTGTCACCTTTTGACCTTTCTAACTTGGAAGGTTAAATGTAATAATGTATCCATTATTTGTCTTCCTTCAATAGCTTTATCATTGCACTGATTCAAATATACCTAAGACTTTTTAATCTTCAAGTTTCTTTCTTTATTTACTTTCCTTCCAGTACTGGGTCTGCCTCTTTCTTCATTTTATCCCTCTTTAATCTCCTAGGCCAAACATTCATGTTTTTAGAACAAATGTTCTAGGTACTTAAAATTAAGTGAATTATTTTTGATTGAAGAAAATGGTATTGTGCAAAATCAAATTAACCTGCTTGTTTAAATGGTTCTTGAATATGAAGAGATGTATTTCTTTACCAAATGAAAAAGGATCGAAATTTTATTTCAACTCTATCACAAGTTTTAAACAGCACCCTGAAGCAATCTCATTTTTATCCATATTTTGGCCATTTCTAAAGCATTTGTGAGTTGTAATCCTCAATAGTATTTCAAGTATACGGTGGTCCATATGGAAGTAACTCGCTTGACAAAGTGAGTAACTTTTGGACACAGCTGCTTGGGCTGTATCTACCAACCCATTTGCAGGTGATAGCCAATCTCTGCTGATTTTCTTTGTATCATTAAGGTGTGTTGCATGGAAATACAAGGAATGGAGGAATGAATCCTCACTCTTGCAACTGCAACTCCAAAATGCTAGTGTGCTTATTTATTTAGAAAACATCTTTTTATATATTTCAGGTTTTGGACTGGGGCCCTTAAATAATCTAAACACCACTCATTTAAAAAAATTATAAAGGCACTCTGTAACAATCTAAGAACAAACATAAAGCCACTGAGGGCTACTATAGAGTGACTTACAAGTTAGCTAAAAGAGGGGTGAAATAAGTGAAGAATGTTTACAAGAGATATATGCTTGTGGACATTTTGCCAATGCCTCAAACTCAAAGAGCATATCTGAAGGAAAAAATAAATTTAAAAAGATATATTGTTTTGGGGTTCAATTTAATAAGCTTTTAAATTTACAGTTATCCACTTAGTTTGACTGAAAACATTGTATTAATTCACGCATAATACAGATTTTTTGTTTCCTAACCATAGATGGAGAAAGACAAAATATATATTCTCTCCTCTATAGAGTCAGCAATTTTAGCTCTGGTTATAGAATAAACCTGTATTTAACTCTCAAGTCTTACTTGGAGAGGGACCATGGAATATTACACTTAACATCTCTAAGAGTCAGATTATGTTTCAATCAAATGGCAATAGAATAAAATAAAATAGAAGCTATTAGACTATACTACAAAGCTACAGTAATCAAGAAAATATGGTACTGGCAAAAAAACAGAAACATAGATCAATGGAACAAGATAGGAAGCCCAGAGAAAAACCCATGCACCTATGGTCAACTAATCTATGACAAATGAGGCAAAGATATACAATGGAGAAAAGACAGTATCTTCAATAAGTGGTGCTGGTAAAACTGGACAGCTACATGTAAAAGAATGAAATTAAAACACTCCCAAACACCATGCACAAAAATAAACTCAAAATGGATTAGAGACCTAAATGTAAGACTGGACACTATAAAACTCTTAGAGGAAAACATAGGAAGAACATTCTTTGACATAAATCACAGCAAGATCTTTTTTGATCCACCTCCTAGAGTAATGGAAATAAAAACAAAAATAAACAAATGGGACCTAATGAAACTTCAAAGCTTTTGCACAGCAAAGGAAACCATAAACAAGACGAAAAGACAACCCTCAGAATGGGAGAAAATATTTGCAAACGAATCAACGGACAAAGGATTAATCTCCAAAATATATAAACAGCTCATGCAGCTCAATATTAAAAAAACAAACAACCCAATCCAAAAATGGGCAGAAGACCTAAATAGACATTTCTCCAAAGAAGACATACAGATGGCCAAGAAGCACATGAAAAGCTGCTCAACATCACTAATTATTAGAGAAATGCAAATCAAAACTACAATGAGGTATCACCTCACACCAGTTAGAATGGGCATCATCAGAAAATCTACAAACAACAAATGCTGGAGAGGGTGTGGAGAAAAGGGAACCCTCTTGCACTGTTGGTGGGAATGTAAATTGATACAGCCACTATGGAGAACAGTATGGAGGTTCCTTAAAAAACTAAAAATAGAATTACCATATGACCCAGCAATCCCACTACTGGGCATATACCCAGAGAAAACCATAATTCAAAAAACACAAGCACCCCAATGTTCATTGCAGCACTATTTACAATAGCCAGGTGATGGAAGCAACCTAAATGCCCATCGACAGACGAATGGATAAAGAAGATGTGGTACATATATACAATGGGATATTACTCAGCCATAAAAAGGAACGAAATTGAGTCATTTGTTGAGACGTGGATGGATCTAGAGACTGTCACACAGAGTGAAGTCAAAGAGAAAAACAAATATCGTATATTAATGCATATATGTGGAACCTAGAAAAATGGTACAGATGAACTGGTTTGCAGGGCAGAAGTTGAGACACAGATGTAGAGAACAAACATATGGACACCAAGCAGGGAAAACCACGGTGGGGTGCGCATGGTGGTGTGATGAATTGGGCAACTGGGATTGACATGTATACACTGAAGTGTATAAAATTGATGACTAATAAAAACCTGCAGGAAAAAAAAAATGTTATTAGAGTTCAGTACATGCAGTAAGCAAGTATTATTTTACGTATTATATACACACACACCCTTGAATATGTGTGTATATATATATATATATATATATACATATATATGTAGCTGAACCATGATTTAAAATGTATTCATTCTCTGGATGTGTTTATCAAAAATTTGAAGGCCACTCTTCTGAAGGGCTTAATTAATGCAGAGCAAATTTTTTGAATAATTTGAAGTTATTTGCTGTTTGTGGTGGTGGTTTTAGTTTTGATTTATAGGACATGGAACTATGGGCACTGGAGCTACTTGGAAATGTGATCTTAAAACACTGGATAAGTTTGTAGCCAGAAGGTTAGCATTTCCAAAAGGGTTCATATTTTTCCATTGGAAATACTGTTCCCTTTAGCAAGGATTATTGGCTTATTCTGAAAACAGGCAGCATCCTTCTGCTTTAATGACACATAGCACTTAGAAAGGGTTTGCCTATGAAAAAGCCATGTTGATTGGAGTGACTGCTTGACTGAAAACACACAGTTGGAACCACCTACAATTTTACTGCTTTACTTCAAGGAGCCCAGGATTACTTGGAACACACCTAGAAATAATTTTATTTCTTTCCTTGACACTTATTCAGAGGTGGATTTTCCAGGCAACTAATAACCTTAATTTTCAAGGTCCCTCACCTGATGGGCTTCACTTAAAGTCATAAACCTAATTGTGATTTTATGATTTTGTATTTTCATTAAACGAGTGTCCTAGATTTGAACAAGCTTCAGGTCTTGGAAAAACTAGATCCATCTCTGTACTAATTATAGACTAACTGGCAGTATTAAGTTATAAAGATCTTGCCTTCTATGTATTTAAAAGCCCCAAATTTTATATAGTTAGGGAGTTGTTTGGATATATAGTAAAGAGGAGACATTTTGGAAATGGATCAACCTTGTTGATCTTGAGCAAGCCATTGATTTTTCTGAAAATCTATCAATATTTCCTTAACAGCAAAACAGAAATAGTAACTCATAGGGTCATTTTGAGGATGAAACGTAACCTCCCACAAATATGGTGGTGACAAAATGTCGACATTTTCCTCCAACCTCAGGCCGGAAATAGATCCTGTGTAGAACTGAGTTGATTCACTGTTCCTCAACCTTCTTCTGTTAAAGACCCCAGTCCAGTAAAAAGTAGAACTGAGTGAGAGAAAAAAGAAAGGAAGTGGGGCGGGGTGGGGTGGGGTGGGGGCGTGGAGGATGCAGGGAGGGAGGGAGGAAGAGAGGAAAAGAAAAAAGAAAGAAACCAAAGGAACATGAATCACATTTCCCCCCCTTAAATCCTGTCCTCAAAGCTCCTAATCCAGTGCTCTGTTCCCTGCTAACATGAAGGCATCAGTAAATTTTGATAATTCTCTGACATACAGGTATGTAAAAGCATTGTAGTGCCTGAAATTACAAGTGTTCCATTGGCTGTATCCAGTGACACCAGCACCATTTTAATAAATTCAGAAGGAAAAGCAGATACTTGCTCTACCACTATATAAAATCGATGCTTGCCACCATGAGGCTAAAACAATCACATGAATGACTGAAGTTCTCTCTCCTCACATATTTGTTTTGCCATCATATCAATCTCAACTCCACCCTTTCTATTGTCAACATAAAAAAGATCTCAAAACATTGGAACATCTTTCCCTGCAAAATTGGTTTCATAACATTAAGAATATAGAAAGCAACAAAAAAAAAAATGAATTTTATTGTGATAGATTCTGTAGGGCAGGCTTTCTCTCTCATTTTTCCAAATTCATCCCCCAAACCATGAAATACTGACAGTTAAGGAAGGCAGGTTAATGGAGGACTGTTAAATGTTTAGAGAGTGATCATCGATTTCCCATTATTGGCAGACAAGTTCCGTGAGAGCCATGTCATAAATTCTCCTGCGCCCAGCAGCCTGAAGAAAGCTGCTCCTGGACAACATTATAGCTCGACAGCTACGAGGAGCCTGTTGTACCCTTTGCCACTGCTCAGAAAGTTGGCACGACAAAAGAATAATTGAATTGGTAATGCAGCAGTACATGGCATAGACCACCATTCTGAAACAGTAATGTTTAAGTCATGGATAATAAAGTGATTCCTTCCAGGGTAATTTATGGCACAGGTACATTAGCAGAGCAGGCTTCCCTAAGTGTGTAAATGCACTGCACCTCTGACCCTGGAGAGCTCAGTCAGGTCTCACAGCTCATTTAAAACCCTTCCTTTGTGACTTCCACTTACTGCAGTAGCAGGGGTGAGGGGGGAATTTGTTTTGTAAATTTTTGAATTTTATTTATGTTTTTATACAGCAGGTTCTTATTAGTCATAAATTTTATACACATCAGTGTATACATGTCAATCCCAATCTCCCAATTCATCCCACCAGTACCAACACCCCCACCGCTTTCCCCCTTTGGTGTCCATACGTTTGTTCTCTATACCGTGTCTCTATTTCTACCTTGCAAACTGGTTCATCTGTACCACTTTTCTAGGTTCCACATATATGGATTAATATACGATATTTGTTTTTCTCTTTCTGACTTAATTCCCTCTGTATGACGGTCTCTAGATCCATTGACATCTCTGCAAATGAAACCCAGTTTTGTTCCTTTTTATGGCTGAGTAATATCCCATTGTATATATGTACCACATCTTCTTTATCCATTCATCTGTCGATGGGCATTTAGGTTGCTTCCATCACCTGGCTACTGTAAATAGTGCTGCAATGAACATTGGGGTGCATGTCTTTCTGAATTATGGTTTTCTCTGGGTATATGCCCAGTAGTGGGATTGCTGGGTCATATGGTAATTCTATTTTTAGTTTTTTAAGGAACCTCCATACTGTTCTCCATAGTGGCTCTATCAATTTATATTCCCACCAAGAGTTCAAGAGGGTTCCCTATTTTCTGCACTCTCTCCAGCATATGTTGTTTGTAGATTTTCTTTTGATGCCCATTCTATCTGGTGTGAGGTGATACCTCATTGTAGTTTTGATTTGCATTTCTCTAACGATTAGTGATGTTGAGCAGCTTTTCAGGTGCTTCTTGGCCCTCTGTATGTCTTCTTTGGAGAAATGTCTATTTAGGTCTTCTGCCCATTTTTGTATTGGGTTGTTTGTTTTTTTTTTTAATATTGAGCTGCATGAGCTGTTTATATATTTTAATCCTTTGTCTGTTGATTCCTTTGCAAATATTTTCTCCCATCCTGAGGGTTGTGTTTTCATCTTGTTTGTAGTTTCCTTTGCTTTGCAAAAGCTTTTAAGTTTCATTAGGTCCCATTTGTTTGTTTTTGTCTTTATTTCCATTACTCTAGGAGGTGGATCCTAAAAGATCTTGCTGTGATTTATGTCAAAGTGTGTTCTATCTTTTCCTTTAAGAGTTTTATAGTGCCCAGTCTTAAATTTAGATCTCTAATCCATTTTGAGTTTATTTTTGTGTATGGAGTTAGGGACTGTTCTAATTTCATTCTTTTACATGTAGCTGTCCAGTTTTCCCAGCACCACTTATTGAAGAGACTGTCTTTTCTCCATTGTATGTCCTTGCATCCTTTGTCATAGATTAGTTGACCATAGATGTGTGGGTTTTTCTCTGGGCTTTCTATCCTGTTCCATTGATCTATATTTCTGTTTTCATGTCAGTACCATACTGTCTTGATTACTGTAGATTTGTTGTATAGTCTGAAGTCAGGGAGTCTGATTCCTCCAGCTCCATTTTTTTCCTTCAAGATTGCTTTGGCTATTCAGGGTCTTTTGTGTCTCCATACATATTTTAAGATTTTTTGTTCTAGTTCTGTAAAATTATGCCATTGGTAATTTGATAGTGATTGCACTGTATCTGTAGATTGCTTTGGGTAATATTGTCATTTTCACAATATTGATTCTTCCTATCCAAGAACATGGTATATCTCTCCATCTGTTTATATTTTTAATTTCTTTCATCAGTGTCTTAAAGTTTTATTCATATAGGTCTTTTGTCTTCCTAGGTAGGTTTATTCCTAGGTATTTTATTCTTTTTGTTGCAGTGGTAAATGGGAGTGTTTCCTTCATTTCTCTTTCACATTGCTCATCATTAGTTTATAGGAACACAAGAGATTTCTGTGTATTAATTTTGTATCCTGCAACTTTACCAAATTCATTGATTAGCTCTAGTAGTTTTCTGGTGGCACCTTTAGGATTCCCTCTATATAGTATCATGTCATCTGCAAACAGCAGCAGTTTTACTTTTCTTTTCCAATTTGTATTCCTTTTATTTATTTTTATTCTCTGGCTGCCATCTTAGGACTTCCAAAACTATGTTGAATAATAGTGGTGAGAGTGGACATACTTGTCTTGTTCCTGATCTTAGAGGAAATGCTTTCAGTTTTTTACCATTGAGAATGATGTTTGCTGTGGGTTTGCCATACATGACCTTTATTATGTTGAGGCAGGTTCCCTCTAGTCCCACTTTCTGGAGAGTTTTTAACATAAATGGTGTTGAATTATCTCAAAAGCTTTTTCTACATTTATTCAGATGATCATATGGTTTTTATTCTTCAGTTTTTTTAGTATGGTGTACCACATTGATTGATTTGCATATGCTGTAGAATCCTTGCAGCCCTTGGATAAATCCCACTTGATCAGGGTGTATGATCCTTTTAATGTGTTGTTGGATTCTGTTTGCTAGTATTTTGTTGAGGATTTTTGAATCTATATTCATCAGTGATATTGGTCTGTAATTTTCTTTTTTTCATAGTATCTTTGTCTGGTTTTGGTATTAGGGTGATGGTGGCCTCATAGAATGAGTTTGGGAATGTTCCTTCCTCTGCAAGTTTTTGGAAGAGTTTGAGAAGGTTGGGTGTCAGCTCTTCTCTAAATGTTTGATAGAATTCACTTGTGAAGCCATCTGGTCCTTGAATTTTGTTTACTGGAAGATTTTTTATCACAGTTTCAATTTCATTACTTGTGATTTGTCTATTCATATTTTCTGTTTCTTTCTGGTTCAGTCTTGGAAGGTTATACCTTTCTAAGGATTTGTGCATTTCTTCAGTTTGTCCATTTTATTGGCATAGAGTTGCTTGTAGTAGTCTCTTAGGATGTTTTGTATTTCTGCAGTGTCTTTTGTAACTTCTCCTTTCTCCTTTCTAATTTTACTGATTTGAGTCCTCTTTCTCCTTTTCTTGATAAGTCTGGCTAAAAGTTTATTAATTTTATTTATCTTCTGAAAGAACCAGCTCTTAGTTTTATTGATCTTTGTTATTGTTTTCTTTGTTTCTATTTCATTGATTTATGCTCTGATATTTATGACTTCTTTCCTTCGACTAACTTTGGGTTTAATTTGTTCTTCTTTCTCTAGTTCCTTTAGGTGAAAGGTTAGATTGTTTACTTGAGATTTTTTTTGTTTCTTGTTTCTTTTTCTGGAAGGTTGCCTATCTCCACTTCATTTAGTTGTTTTTCTGGGATTTTATCTTGTTCCTTCATCTGGTATATAACCCTCTTCCTTTTCATCTTGTCTGTCTTCCTGTGATTGTGGTTTTTGTTCCACAGGCTGCAGGATTGTAGTTCTTCTTGCTTCTGCTGTCTGCCCTCTGATGGATGAGGCTATCTAAGAGACTTGTGCAAGTTTCTTGATGAGAGGGGGTGTTGGTGGGTAGAGCTGGGTGTTGCTCTTGTGAGCAGAGCTCAGTAAAACTTTAATCTGCTTGTCTGCTAATGGGTGGGGCTGGGTCCCCTCCTTGTTGGTTGTTTGGCCTGAGGTGACCCAACACTGGAGCCTACCCAGCTCTTTGTTAGGGTTAATGGTGGACTCTGGGAGGACTCATGCCAAGGAGTACTTCCCAGAATTTCTGCTGCCAGTGTCCTTGTCCTCATGGAGAGCCACAGCCACCATCTGTCTCTGCAGGAGACCCTCCAACACTAGCATGTAGGTTTGGTCTGTCTCCTAGGGTGTCACTGCTCCTTCCCCTGGGTCCCGATGTGCACACTAATTTGTGTGTACCCTCCAAGAGTGGAGTCTCTGTTTCCTCCAGCCCTGTCAAATTCTGCAATCAAGTCCCACTAGCCTTCAATGTCTGATTTTCTAGGAATTCCTCCTCCCGTTGCTGGACCCCCAGGTTTGGAAGCCTGACTATTGGCTCAGAACCTTTACTCCAGTGGGTAAACTTCTGTGGTATAAGTGTTCTCCAGTTTGTGAGTCACCCACCCAGCAATTATGGAATTTGATTTTATTGTGATTATGCCCCTCCTACCATCTCATTTTGTCTTCTCCTTTGTCTTTGGATGTGGGTTATATTTTTTGATGAGTTCCAGCGTCTTCCCGTCAATGATTGTTCAACAGTTAGTTGTAATTCTGGTGCTCTCGCAAGAGGGAGTAAGCACATGTCCTTTTATTCTGCCATCTTGCACCAATCTCAATTTTTTTCTTATAATGTTTTATTTTTTCATGCTCTATGGCATCTGGCTGCAAGAATAAAGGGATGTTTGCTAAAACAGCTCAATGTTGAGCATCAAGCTGCTGAAAAGGAATCATCATATTTCATAATTTCTTATCCCTATTGAATTGGAGTCATCATTTCTGGTCATATTGCTGAATCTGACCCACTCAACAGTGAAAGTTACCAACAGGTTAGGAAATCTTGAAAAGATGTTTCTTTCTCATTTACTAAATCTACACTTCTGAACTACTTATAACAGAGATTTTATTTGAGGAATAAAAGAATTCTTACTTATGATGAAAAAAGTACCAAGGACTTGCTAGTTACCTTTACATCAGTAAAGAAGAATGTGCCAACAATATAGAAGAAAATGGGAGGGGATGAGGGAAATGGCATTGTCTTAGGAAGAGAAGATAATGATTAAATACAGACAAGAATGTCGGGGAGAATGTCCATTGGATTCTCTTGTCAGTTAGGCTGTGTTGATATCAATGGTTATGGAAAACAAAAGTGGATTAAAATAAAGGCTCACAGTTCTTATACCACAGTGATAGTAATAGTAGCTGCTGTTTACCTAGTTCTCACTCTGTATCCAATACTGCCCTAAGCATTTTGTATACATTTTCTTATTTTATCTTACTGATAACTCTGCAAGGTTGATCATGTTTTTGTCCTCATTTTATAGATAAGGAACTAGAAGATCAGAAAAGTTAATTAACTTGATGAAAGTCTACCACTGTCTGAGCTGGAAAGCAAGCCCAGTTGCATTTTATTCCAAAGGATCAAAACACTATTTTTATCAAGCCAAATAAAAATCAAATTAAATACACTTAAGGAGAAAAGAATTTATTCTTTTAGCAAGCCTAAAGGAAGACTCTTTCTATACCAAGAACTAGTCCAATCACCAGCAATAAAGATAGAACAAACATTGTCCCTGGGTTCAAATTGCTCACAGCCTAGTGAAGGAAACAGAGTCATAAACAAATAATCATAGGTGTGCTTTAATTTTTGTGTACAATGGATGGTGTGTTATCAATCTAGGTTATTTTGGTACTAGCAAAAGAAATTGACTGTGGTAACTAAAGCAGAAAATAATTTAACTAGGAAATAGAGTTATATTGATTGGAGTAATCAGCTCTAGATACTGCAAGAAAAACTACCCCTAAATCACAGTGGCTGAACCCAAGGAAGTTTTGACTATTGCTTATGTCCTAGTCTGATGCAGGTGGGGTATCTGCCAAACAGTGACCCAGGGATTTAGACTTTTTTTTTAATTTAAAGTAAGTTGATTTACAATGTTGTGTTAGTTTCAGGTGTAGAGCAAAGTGATTCAGTTATATATATATATATATATTCTTTTTCAGATTCCTTTCATTTATAGATTAATACAAGGTACTGAATATAGTTCTCTGTGTTATACAATAGTTCCTTGTTGTTTATCTATTTTATAAATAGTAGTGTGTATCTGTTAATCCCAAACTCCTAATTTATCCCTCCTCCCCTCATTTCCCCTTTGGTAACCATAAGTTTGTTTTCTGTGTCTGTGAGTGGGTTTCTGTTTTGTAAATAAATTCATTTGTATCATTTTTTTAGATTCCACACATAAGTGATATCATATGATATTTGTCTTTGTCTGGCTTACTTCACTTACTATGAAAATCTCTAGGTCCATCCATGCTGCTGTAAATGGCATCATTTCATTCTTCTTTGTTTATGAGTCAGTAATATTATATTGAAGGATATAGGAGGCACACTGGTTCTTAACTGCTTGGCCCAGAAGATAAAAAACATCACTTCTTCTCACAGTCCACTGGCCAAAACAAGGCACATAGCCCTGAAATAACTGCAGTGAAGTATGGAAAATGTGGAGGAGCATGTGGAACACTTGGAGCACTAAGTCTCTCTGGTTTATATCGAACAGTTGGGAAGGCGAGGGTGGCAAGCATGGAACACTCTGGGGAGCTTGGCTGTCTCATCAGGAAACCACTGCTGTGGTGAATGAGCTCCAGTGGTTTTCCTTTCTTTATACTCCTCCACTCAAAAATTCTCAGTTCTTGCCTAGACAAAGATAGATCACCTTGATTTACAGCCCACCATGACTGCTTGTGAAGTAAGAGTTAATCCCAAAAGGAAAACAAGGAGGAATAGGAATTATGAGAGGAATAAGAATTATTAAGTGAAAAGAAGGAAAGGGGAAAATACCAAGGCATTCAAAGACACAGCAGAAATGTGTGGCCGGCACAGGAAGTTCCCAGCAATTTTTGGCAATGCAGAGTATTGAGTTCAATGGAAGGGAAGTATCTGGAGAAAATGGGAAGTGGCTGATCCTAGTGAGTGTCCTTTGAGCATTTAATTCAATCAGCTAGTAAGAAAATGGGTGCAAACTTATGTTGGGGACCCCAGATCAGTGCAATGCCTGCTGCAAAAACTAGCACCACTTTGTTCTTCTCACAATCTGAAGATTGGACAGAAATCCAAGGAGAACAACACATCTGCCCATTCTTTGCCAAAACACATCACACATTTACACACACACATACACACATTCACACACTTACATCCGCCACATACATACTTACATATGTCCCCCATTGGCACATCCACATATGTGCACACACACTTATCCATGCTCCCCACACACTCACATACACACTCACTTATGTCCACACAAACACACACTCAGATGTGCCACACACACTCCCATATGCCTCCACACACATGTTCCACACACACTTCATCTGCTCATACACACATAAGCATTCACACAGTTACACTCACATATACCCACACACAAATTCTTGCATGGAAAAGTGGAAGCAAAATAGACATGAGTCTCCAATTTTGTCACTACACTCATAACATGATATGGACAGTTGTGGAGACTTTGTAAAGATTTAAAAGGAGATGCAGATGATTGATTAAATTAACTGAAAGTGAAATGACTCTGGAATTAGCATTTAATGATGTATGGAGGGTGGGGAGAAGCCCTGGACTAGAATCGACCTACATGGGTTCATTTCTGTCTGTCACTACTCATGGTGTCACCTCTGATGAATTGCTGGAATTTTCCTAGACTCAGTTTCCTCACTGTTATCAATATGTGAACAATATTATATTTTTCTAGTTGTGGACTCTAAATGTGATTGTGTGAAAATGATTGAAAAATAATGTACATTCCACAGAAGTTCACAATTTAAGGGGAACACTCATCCATTTGTCCTGGACCCTAAAATAAATTTGAACCTCTAGTCTAATAGACATGGTTCTGAGATAGGGTGTGGGAGGGAAGGAGCAGCCTTGAGAAGACAGAGTTCCTGTATCTACTTCCAGACTGCACTTGCTTACTACCTAGC
Source organism: Lipotes vexillifer (assembly GCF_000442215.2). Classification (NCBI taxonomy): domain Eukaryota; kingdom Metazoa; phylum Chordata; class Mammalia; order Artiodactyla; family Lipotidae; genus Lipotes; species Lipotes vexillifer. Next base: position 5,115,656 of record NW_006783631.1, on the reverse strand, counting down.
AGTGCCAATCACATAAGGTGCTGTTAATCAGCATGATGTCCTCAGACTCATCAGTAGTAACTCATAAGTAATTACTCATCAGTAGTAACTCATTGATTCATTCAAAGTGAATCAATTTGTAAACATATCACTTTTGAAATGAAACTTCAAAGTACTATAATAGCCCTTACTAATGGCAAAGGTGTCGTTGATTCATACTAGTTTCAACTAGATATTATGCACAGGAAAAGATAAAAATGAATAAGACTGTTTAGCCCAAGGAAAATAATATAAAGTGTCAATTATACATTTTCACTAGGTAAAGGATCCATCTCTATGTTAAGGGAAGAATAAGATAAAATAAAAACATAGCTTTGTTTTACTTCAAAAAAAAAGTCAAGTTAGACAGAAGGAGGAATTGTAAACACTTGCTAATCAGAATAAATACTAAAGAGATAAAAGGTGTCAAGCAGAAAATACTGTGGACTGGGGAAAAGCAGGTTATATTCTTGCCTCACTAGAGGAAAGTGTGTCTTTGGATAAGTCATTTGATTGTGCATGGTCTCAAATCCCTAAATAATTAAATTTAAGGGCTATATGAATATCATATTTCTTCTCACAACCTAGTCCTTATCCTGCAATATTAATTTTCACTAACTGCACATCATCTACCCAGTCAGCCAGATTCAGATGTCAGAGCCACTCTACTTTCAATCTCTTCCTCATTCCAGCCAAGCTGATGATGGTCTAGCCCTCTCTCTCTTCCTCTTTTTAATTTTAAACTTCTCAATTTTAAATTGAGATACAATATTATATTAGTTTCAGGTGTACAACATAGTGGTTTGATACTTTTACATATTAGGAAATGATCACCATAGTAATCTACTTATCATCTGTCACCATACAAAATTATTACAATATTATCAACTATATCACCTGTGCTGTACAGCAGGGGTCCCCAACCCCCAAGAACCGGGCTGCACAGCAGGAGGTAAGAGGTGGGTGAGCGAGTGAATCTTCATCTGTATTTACAGCCGCTCCCCATCTCTCACATTACCACCTGAGCTCCACCTCCTGTCAGATCAGAGGCGGCATTAGATTCTCAGAAGAGCACGAACACTACTGTGAACTGTGCATGTGAGGGATCTATGTTGCACATTCTTTATGAGAATTTAATGCCTGATGATCTGAGGTGGAGCTGAGGCAGTGATGCTAGTGCTGGGGAGCGGCTGCAAATACAGATGATCATTAGCAGAGAGGTTTGACTGCACAGAGGTCATAATAAATCATTTGCTTGCAGACTCATATCAAAACCCTATCAGTGAGTGGCAAGTGACAATTAAGCTGCATCTGGTGGCAGGCTTTAAGTCAGAATCCTACAGTTACTTTAGTCCACTTGTGGCCCACCCATTATTTTATTTACCACTTCCCTCTGCTCCTCTTTCCTGCATTATGCACTTGTCTCAGTCACAGTTTTGGTAAGCTCACAAGCTAACCCTAGCCAAAATGAGTAAAAAACAAACGTCACTGGACAGTTTCTTTGAAAAGGGGGAAAGACCCAATGATGAGACAGAAGAAGACTCTAAGACTGCCAACAAAAAGAAAGTTGCATTTAGGGCTTCCCTGGTGGCGCAGTGGTTGAGAGTCCGCCTGCCGATGCAGGGGACACGGGTTCGTGCCCTGGCCCGGGAAGATCCCACATGCCGTGGAGCGGCTAGGCCCGTGAGCCATGGCCGCTGAGCCTGTGAGTCCGGAGCTTGTGCTCTGCAACGGGAGAGGCCACAACAGTGAGAGGCCCGCGTACCGCAAAAAAAAAAAAAAAAAAAGAAAGTTGCATTTAAAAGAAAATACCAAGAGTCCTACTTAGATTAAAGGTTCATTGCAACAGGTGCTTCACATTCTCCAAGCCCACTTTGTATAATATGTGGTGACAAGCTATCCAACGAAGCCATGACACCTTCAAAACTGCTTCACCACATGGAGACCAAGCACCCTGAATTGAAATACAAGGCTTTGGAGTTTTTCAAAAGAAAGAAACATGAACACAAACAACAAAAGCAATTATTGAAGGCCACCACTTCATCAAATGTGTCTGCATGGTGAGCATAATTTTTAGTGTCTAACCACATTGCTAAAGCGAAGAAGCCCTTGGCTATTGGTGAAAAGTTGATAATGCCTGCTGCTAAGGACGTTTGTTGTGAACTTTCAGGAGAGACTGCAGTTGAAAAGGTGGTATGTGTTCCTCTTTTGGCTAGCACCATAACTAGACAAATTGAGGAAATATCAGAGGATATTGAGGTTCAATTGTTAGAGAGGATTAATGAGTCACCGTGGTATGCAATCCAGGTTGAGAGTCTACTGATGTTGACAACAAGGCAACAATGCTTGTCTTTGTGTGATATATTTTTCAGGAGGATGTTCATGAAGCTATGTTATGTGCACTTTTGTTGCCAACCAACACCACAGCTGCAGAACTATTCAAGTCTTTGAATGATTACATATCAGGAAAATTGAATTGGTCATTTTGCATTGGTTTATGCACGAATGGAGCAGCTGCCATGACTGGATGGCTTTCTGGTTTCACTACTTGGTCAAAGAGGTCTCTTCTGAATGTGAGTCTATGCACTGTGTCATCCATAGAGAAGTGCTGGCTAGCCAAAAAATGTCACCTGAACTTAACGTTTTGCAGGATGTAATTAAAATTATCAACCATATTAAAGTGCATGCCCTTAACTCACATCTGTTTGCACAGCTCTGTGAGGAGATGGACGCAGAGCACACACGTCTTCTCTGATACACAGAAGTGAGATGGCTTTCTAAAGGTAGATCACTGGCCAGAGTTTCTGAGTTATGAGAGCTGCTCCAGAGATTTCTTTTAGAAAAACAGTCACCACTGGCAGCACATTTCAGTGACACAGAATGGGTCGCAAAACTTGCTTACTTGTGTGACATATTCAACCTGCTCAACGACATCAATCTATCACTTCAGGGGGGAATGCCAACCGTGCTCAAGTCAGCAGATAAAGTGGCTGCATTCAAAGCCAAACTGGGATTATGGGGGCGACGATTGAACACTGGGAGTTTTGACATGTTTCAAACACTAACAGAGATTCTGAAAGAGGCTGAGCCAGAGCCTTCCTCTCCCAGCTGGTGCATGATCACCTATCTCAACTTTCAAAAGCGTTTGAGCATTACTTCCCAACCACAAAAGACCCCCAAACTGGGAAGGAATGGATCCGTGACCCATTTGTGGATAAGCCAGGTGAATCAACTTTCTCCATGCTAGAAGAGGATCAACTGCTTGAGATCACAAATGACGGTGACCTTAAAAGTATAACTGAGACAACTTCAAATCTCCATACATTCTGGATTAAAGTCAAGGCAGAATATCCTGAGATTGCCACAAAAGCACTGAAAAGCCTGATTCCATTTCCAACACCCTATCTTTGTGAAGCAGGGTTATCTGCAGTGACAGTAACAAAAACAAGATTACAGTGTAGGCTGGACATAAGCAAAATATTTCGGGTGTCACTGTCTCCCATCCCCCCAAGATGGGACCATCTAGTTGCAGGAAAACAAACTCAGGGGTGTCACTGATTCTGCATTATAGTGAGTTGTATAATTATTTCATTATATATTATGATGTAATAATAATAGAAATAAAGTGAACAGTAAATGTAATGTACTTGAATCATCCCCAAACCAACCCCACCAATCCCAGCCCAGTCTGTGGAAAAATTTTCGTCCATGAAACCGGTCTCTGGTTTCCATGAAACCGACCACTGCTATACAGTACATCCCTGTGACTTATTTATTTTATAACTGGAAGTTTCTATCTCTTAATCCCCTTCACCTAATTCACCCATTCCCCTACCCCTTCCCTCTGGCAACCATCAGTTTGTTCTCTGCATCTGAGTCTGTTTCAGTTTTTTGTTTTGTTCCTTTCTTTTATTTTTTAGATTCCACATATAAGTGAAATCATACAGTGCTTGTCTTTCTCTGCCTAACTTACTTCACCTAGCATAGTATCATCTAGGTCCAACTATGCAGTCAAAAACTGCAAGATTTCATTCTTTTTATGGCTAGTTAACATTCCATGGTATATATACCACAATTTGTTTATCTATTTATCTATGAAAGGACACTTAGGTTGCTTTGATGTCTTGGCTACTGTAAATAACACTGCGGTGAACATAGGAGTACAAATATGTTTTCAAATTAGTGTTTTCATATTCTTCAGATAAAAACTCAGATGTGGAACTACTGAATGGTATAGTAGTTCTAATTTTAATTTTTTGAGAAAATTCCATACTGTCTCCCATAGTGGCTGCACCAATTTACAGTCCCACCAACAGTGTAGAAGTGTTCCTTTTTCTCCACATCTTTGCCAATACATATCTTTGTTGTCTTTTTGATTATAGCATTCTGACAGGTGTGAGGTGTTATCTTATTGTGGTTTTGGTTTGCATTTCCTGGATGATTAGTGATGGTGAGCATATTTTCATGTGCCTGTTGGACACCTGTGTATCTTCCTTGGAAAAGTGTTTATTCAAGTCTTTGTCCATTTTTAAATCTAGTTGCTTGTTTGTTTCATATTGAGTTGTATGAGTTCTTTATATATTTTGGATATTAAAACTTTATCAGATGTATTGTTTGCAAATATATTCTCCCCTTCAGGAGGCTGCCTTTTCATTTTACTGGTGGTTTCCTTCACTGTGCAAAAGTTTTTTACTTTGATGTAATTCCATTTGTTTATTTTTTGCTTTTGTTTCCCTTGCCTGAGGAGACAGATCCAAAAAAAAATATGTCAAAGAGCATACTACTTCTGATTTGTTCTAGGAGTTTTATGGTTTCAGCTCTCACATTTAAGTCTTTGATCCATTTTGAGTTTATTTTTTGTATACACTGTGAAAAGGTAGTCCAGTTTGATTCTTTGGCAGGTAACTGTCCATTTTTCCCAACACAATTTATTGAAGAGACTGTCTTTTCCCTCATTTGTCATACATTAATTGACCATATCATATAAGATCAATTAATTGACTTTATCATATCAATAAGGTTTATTTCCAGGCTCTCTATTTGGCTCTATTGATCCATTTATCTGTTCTTGTGCCATTACCACAATGTTTTGATGACCATAGTTTGGTAGTATAATTTGAAATCAGGGACTGTGATACATCCAGCTTTGTTCTTCTTTCTCAAGATTGTTTTTGCTATTCATTGTCTTTTGTGGTTCTGTACAAATTTTAGGGTTATTTGTTCTAGTTTTGTGAAAAATGCTATGGGTATTTTAATAAAGATTTCATTGAATCTGTAGATTGCCTTGGGTATTACAGTCATTTTAACAATATTAATTCTAAGCAAAGAGCACAGTGTACCTTTCCATTTGTTTGTGTCACCTTCAATTTCTTTCAGAAGTGTCTTACAGTTTTCTGAGTACGGGTCTTTTACCTCCTTAGGTAGATTCATTCCTAGATATCTCACTGTTTTTGATGGGATTGTAAATCAGATTATTTTCTTAATTTTTCTTTCTGATTGTTTATTAGTGTATAGAAATGAAACAGGTTTCTGTATATTAATTTTGTATTCAGCATATTACTGTATTTATTGATGAGTTCTAGTAGTTTTATGGTGGCATCTTTAGGATTTTCTGTGTATAGTATCATGTCAGCTGCAAAAAGTGACAGTTTTACTTCTTCCTTTCCAGTTTGGAGTCTCTTTCTTTTCCTCATCTCCTTGCTGTGACTAGGACTTCCAATACTATCTTGAATAATAGTGGTGAGGGTGGGCATCCTTCTCTTGTTTCTGATCTTAGAAAAGATCATTTTAGGTTTTCACTCTTGAGTATGATGTTAACTGTGGGCTTGCCATATATGGCCTTTATTATTTTCAGGTATGTTTCTTTTATATCCATTTTGTTGAGATTTTTTTTAATCATAAATGGATGTTGAACACTACCTTTACTATTTGTTTACCTTTTCTGGTGAGATTTTCACTTATTTTTTGTTATTATTAATTAGTGCCTTTTCTTTTTAGCTTAAGATGTCCCTTTAACATTACTTATAAAGCCAGTTTAGTGATGATGAGCTCCTTTAGCTTTTGCTTATCTAGAAAACTCAATCTTTCCCTCAATTCTAAATGAAAACCTTGCAGAAGTAGACTTCTTGGTTGGAAAATTTTTCCTTTCTGCACTTTGAATATGTCATATCCTTCCTTCTGGCATGGACAGTTTCTGCTTAAAAATCTGCTTATAGCTTTTTGGAGTTTATCTTGTACATAATATGTTGCTTTTCTCTTGCTGTTTTTAAAATTCTCTCTTTAAACTTAACTTTTATCATTTTAATTATAGTGTGTCTCAGTGTGCCCCTCTTTGGATTCATCTTATTTGAAACTCTCTGGACTTCCTGGACCTGGATGTCTATTTATTTCCCCAGATTAGGAAAGTATTCAGCCATTATTTCTTCAAACAACTTTTTTCTGGCCCTTTCTCTTTCTTTTCTCCTTCTGGGACCCTTCTAATGTGATGTTATTTCACTTGATGTTGTCCTAGAGGTCCCTGAAGGTATTCTCACTTCTTTTAATTCTTTTCTCATTTTGCTGCTTTGTCTGTGTGTTTTCCATTGCTTTGTCTTTTGGCTTACTGATTTGTGTTTCTGTTTTATCCACTCTGCTGTTGAACCTCTCTAGTGTATTTTTCAGTTCACTTATAACTTCTATTTGGTACTTTCTTGTATTTTCTATATCTTTTTTGAAGTTCTCACTGTGTTCACCCTTTCTTCTCTGAGATTGATAGCATCTTTATGACCATTCAATTGAATTCTTTATCAGGTACTCTGCTTATCACCATTTCATTAAATAAAGATCTTTATCTGAGGGTTTGCCTTGTTCTTTTGTTTGGAACATATTCCTCTGTCTCCTCATTTTGCCTGTTTCTCTGTGTTTGTCTGTATTAGGTGAAATGGTGACCTCCCTCAGTCTCCAAGGAGTGGTCTCATAGGAACTGTTCCGTGTTGCCCAGAGTGCAATCTCCTCAGGCCACCAGTGCCAGGAACACTATGGGCATAGTGTGGGCTGTGTGGGCTGTATGTGCCCACCATTTGTAATAGAGCCATGGCTGCTGCATGAAAAGAGTGGGATTTGAGTCACTTACCGATCCCAGTTGCAGCTTGGTCTCTGTGCAGGTCAGTCAGGGGTCAGGGAACCCAGTCCTTGAGAACTGAGGCTCAGCTGTTTCCTGGGGAGAGCAGGGTGCAAGTGCAGCTCAGCTGTTTTGCAGGGAGGGTGCAGCTCAGGGCACTGGCACAGGCAGTTGCTACTTCAGTTCTGCCAAGGTGATAGGGTGCAGAGAAGTCGACAAACCTGGCTGTGGTCCAGGGTTGGCAGAGCACACCCTCCAGGGCAGGATCGGGAGAAGGCACTAAAAATTGTGTCCATTGGCTCCACCTCCTGAAGTTAGGATGAGATTGCAAAAATGGTGTCTGGCAGTGCTCCCACCTCTGGATAAAGTCCCTGCAGCAACTGCTTTAAAATTAGTAAGTGGGTCTCCCTCATTTATGCTATAGTAGGTTTTCAACCTATCACTTCTGCACTGGGTCTCAGGGAGAGTACATTTTCAGACAAGCCCTTTAGGAGTGGGATCTCTGTTTCCTACATTTCTGTGCTTCTCCTGGTCTGTTCCCCTTTGATTTTCAAAAACGGACATCTGGGGGGCCCATTTTTCCAATTCTGTCCCTCAGAGTCAGGATGCCTGATGTGTGGTACAATTCTTTCACTCCTCAAGGGTTCCAGATTTGGGGAATCCCTCCAGTTGTGGGGTCACCACACCTGGGGTGGGGTCCTGGGCAAGGCTGTGTCTCCACCTGTCGAATCCTTCTCAATGCTTTTATTTGGTCTTTTGTTGTGGATAGGCTCTTCCTCCAGTTCTCAGATCCTTTTCAGAGGAAAATTATTTGTAGCTGTAGATTTACTGTGTCCATGGGAGGAGGTTTTCTATTGTGTTCAGGGTCTTCCTCTGCTGCAATCCTGAACTGCACTCTTAGCTCCCTCTCTTGATTCCTCTCCCACATTCCTGCATTCTCACCTCCACTTAGGGTCTTCATAATCTCTTTCTGGGCCAAGGCCGATGTCTTGGGTGCAGGTCTCCCTTCTGTGTTGTTCTGCAGTTCAGTCTCCCTCAATCACTGCTTTCTGGAAGTTTAATCTTCTACCACAGAGCTACAGTTATATTCACTTCCATGAGAGAAGCCTATCCTGGCTTTATCAAATAAAACACTGCCTTTTTACTGCTAACTTTGGGACTATTTGAAAACTTATTCCATCGTATCTTTCTAGCAGCATATCTCAATTCAGCTGCTTTTCTTCACATTCTCTATGACTCAACAAAATTGATCTATTGATTGAAGGGAGGGAGGGAGGAAAGAAGGAAAAAGGAAGAAAGAAAGAAAGAAAGAAAGAAAGAAAGAAAGAAAGAAAGAAAGAAAGAAAGAACTGAAGAAAAGGGATATAGAATTGATGAACTGTAGGAGAACTTCAAGCAGCCTAATATTATCGGAATCCACAAAGAAGATGAGAAAGAGGGGGGCCAGAAAAAAACTATTGGGAGAAACAATGGATAAAAATGTCCCAAATTTAATGAAAATAAAAGCTCATAGATTCATGAACTCAATGAACTCCAAGTAAAAGAAACATTATGAAAACTACACAAAGGCATATCATAAGCAATTTGTTGAAAACTAGTGATAAATAGAGAAATCTTCAAATCATCCAAAGGAAAGTATACAGTTTGTGCAAGGAACAGATATAAGACTGACTCCTCATCCTTTTCTCCTGAGAACCCTGATGTCTTACTTTAACTTCCAGTCATTTCCCTGCCAAATATAGTCCTTTCCTGTTCCCCCTCAGACACTAAAAGGTGAAGAGTAAAAATTAACATCACATTTAGGGGTTGAAATGAAGTCCAAACTGGTTTTCAAAGCGTGGTTCATGATTTAAAGGGGTATGATATGATTTCATGATTTTTATTTTAGCATGTCTTTTCTGCCAACCTAGGCATTTCCTTTTATTAGTGGTATGTTTTCTCATCACAATATGTCATTCACTCAATAGATGTTTTATGAAAATCTGTTCTGTGCAAGGGGCTCATCTAGGGCTTATTACAAATTGCATTTTAATCTGAGGCAAGACCAAAATGAGAGGGAAACAGAATGGGTACCAAATCTCAGCTTTACACTTGGTACTGCTGACCATTTAACTCACTTCCTACCCATGTGGTCAATGAGCAGAGTGGAGCTAAGTTGTATCTGAGGTCTTCCTGATCATGAGTATTTTACAGGTCCTGACTTATTCCTACTGCTTCACTTTACATTTTTCAGAGGTTTATAAATAAAAGCTAAATACACATAAAAGAATAGTGGCAGTAATTTTAAAACCTTTTTCCAAAAATTGCTGGGCATCTGCATGTATAGGACATGATGCTGAACACTGGAATTCACAGATGAATAGAGCTAAGACCCTTTCCTTAAGGAGCTCAAAGTTTGGGGAAAGTGGTTTGCCAGTGTGCAAAAGGAAATAAATAAAGCAGCTAGAAACTTGGGAAAAAGTAGAAATGAATTAAAGTCAATTTTGGACTTGAATCAAAGGAGACGTGTTTGTGTTTGGAGCCAAAAAAAACAGGTTCAGGTTTATATTTAGAAAGAGTACCCTACCTGCATGACCCTGAGCAAGAAAATAGAAGATCATTCAAACGTGAGTCCCTGACTTCAAGTCATGGATTCAAGACACAGTAAAAAGCAAAAGTCCAACATACAATGTTTGTCAAACCAGTTGATGTGATCATCTAAAAACCTGGTAAAATATGGAAGTCTATGAGGATCTCACATCCTTCAACACTATTTCTATGTAACATTAAAAATCTACAACGTAGATTGGGGTTCAATTTCTAAAGGAATCAAAATGTGTATAATATAATGATAGGCATACCCTGAAATTCATCATAGGATGGTCTCTGGGAATCTAGTCTCAAAAATGGGGTACTGAAATTCATCTTCTTATGCCTGCTATTCATGCTTTAGAGCCTAATTCCTTTGTCAGATACAGCAGGACACAAAAATCATTAATTGAACATCTATTTTTCACAAGGTATTGGGGATACAAAGGTGAAGTAAGTCTCCTTTCCAGAAGTTCAGAATCTATAAGGATGGCATGTAAGCATTACAATTCCATGGTTAAGTGCAGGCTCATAATCTATCTGAAACCTTTACATCAGATTTGTTTTGGAATCCAGAACTTTTCAATTTTTAGAAAAGGTAATACAGTGTTTATATGACATAATGTATCATACTCTTTGTCTAAAGCAGCACTCAATAAGAAAACATGCTGACAATTCTTCAGGGAATCTATGAATATTCACACAAAATATGCTAAAAACTAAAAATAGACTCACATCTGTTCAGATCATATTGGCTCCCAAATGAGTTCAGGTCAGCTTGAGTTTCACAACCCAGTCAAGAGCTTCAGGAGACTTTAGACATGAAGATAAAAGAACGAAGATCTGAACTGGAAAGTCCAGTGGGAGGGACTGATTAACCCTGCTTGGGAATGTTAAAAGGTTTTCCTTCTGGAAGCTCTCCTGGAATTTGGACCCTCATCTGCTCATCTGCATTATATATTCAGGACTCTAAATTTTTTGACTTCCATTTTTCTTATATCTTTCTCAGCATATAGATTGATTTGGAACATATTGGGTGCTTAAGACTTTCTTAATTAACAAATCTAAGCACATACATGACACAGGCCCAAACGTAAATGCTTGTGAGAAACAGTTATTATATTAAGTGAATAAACCAGAAATAATTCCACCTTTTATAGTATATTTAAAACAACTTTAAAATGCAGTGAAAGAAGTGTAGAGCCATGAAAATATTTCTACTTTTTTGGATGGTTTTCTCTAATTTCTTTAATAAACATGCATTTTTAAATAAACTTGGAAAAATTCTGGAGTCCTACTGAACTTGAAATGACTTTATTTTTGTATATCTCCACCATGATTTTCTTTAGATTTATTTGGTGCCAGAAATTTGTTTTTAGGAATCTCATATTTTCAATAAGGTGACTAACAGCCTCTAGAACCTTATGCAAAATTCTGAGCTTCAAAATTCACAAGGTTTCTCATGCTGTACTCTGGCAAAGGGGAACACGTTTCCCATGTATTTTGTACAAGACAGAGTGATGAATGCTGTTTCTGGTAAGACTGAAATGTGTAGCAACATCCAAATCTTCTCATTCCACATATTTTATACAGTGAAATGGGAGTGAAGTCCATACTGCAGAGAAGTCCATACTGTTTCCTTGTTGTGGTTGTTACTAGCCTTGAATTTGGTGTAAAGCAAATGTCTATCTTAACATGATTGTAGGAGTTATGCCAATACATGTTTTAAACCCTGGTCTTATCACATGAAGGATTTTTATGATGATTTTTTTGCTTTCTTATTGTGGTAAAATACACACAAATTTACATCCTAACCATTTTAAAGTGTACAGTTCTCTAGTATTTTTTTTTCCTTTTTTTTTTCTTTTTTTTTTTTTTGCGGTACGTGGGCCTCTCCCTGTTGTGGCCTTTCCTGTTGTGGAGCTCAGGCTCCGGACGCGCAGGCTCAGCGGCCATGGCTCACGGGCCCAGCCACTCCACAGCATGTGGGATCTTCCCGGACCAGGGCACGAACCCGTGTCCCCTGCATTGGCAGGCAGACTCTCAACCACTGCACCACCAGGGAAGCCCCAGTTCTCTAGTATTAAGTACGTTCCCACTGTTGTGAAATCATCACCACCATCCATCACCAGAACTATTTTTCATCTTGCAAAACTGAAACATTGTACCCATGAAACCATAATTCCTCATATTTATATTAATTTTTTAATTTTATATGTGGTAACATACATATAACACAAAATTTGGCATCTCAACCATTTTTAAGTGTACAATTCGCTGTCACTAAGTACATCCAAGTTACTGTGTTCTGTATATGTCTTTTACGTCTAGTTGGTTTATTGTGTTGTTCAAGTCCTTATTTCCTTACTTATCTTATGTCTGGTTGCTCTGTCCATTATTGAAAGTGGGATGTTGAAATCTCCAACTATTATTGAAAATATGTCTATTTTTCCCTTTAGTTCAGTCAGTTTTTGCTTCATATATTTTTTAATCAATTAATTTATTTATTTAATTATTTTTTGGTTGTTTTCGGTCTTCACTCCTGTGCGAAGGCTTTCTCTAGTTGCAGCAAGCTGGGGCCACTCTTCATTGCAGTGTGCAGGCCTCTTACTGTCGCGGCCTCTCTTGTTGTGGAGCACAGGCTCCAGACGCGCAGGCTCAGTAGTTGTGGCTCACGGGCCCAGTTGCTCTGCAGCATGTGAGATCTTGCCAGACCAGGGCTCGAACCCATGTCCCCTGAATTGGCAGGCAGATTCTCAAGCAGGGAAGCCCTGCTTCATATATTTTGATGATCTGTTACAAAGTGAGTAAATGTTTACAATTGTTGTATCTTCTTGCTATATTGAATCTTTTATTAAGATATATTGTCCTATTTTGTCTCTTAAGAATTTTTTATTTAAAGTCTATTTTGTCTGATATCAGTATAGCTACCTCTGCTGTCTTTTGGTTACGATTTGCATGGAGTATCTTTTCTAGCATTTCACTTTCAACCTACTTTTATGTGCCAATCTAAATTAAGTCCCTTACAGATGGTATGTAGCTGGATCATGTGTATGTTTTATCCATTCTGAAAATCTCTGTCTTTGGTTGGAGAGTTTACACTTAAAGTAATTACTGTTAAGGGAGGACCTACTTCTGCTTGATATAATATTCTAAGTGTATGTACACATATGTGAATGAGAATAAAAGAAGGAAAATCACAAAAACTTTGATAAAATGTTTGCATTTTAAAAAGTACCATAAGTCTCTGTACTATTAATTTCACTAATGCTACTTGCATCTTCAACGTAATGTAGAACTTTAAAAACACAGAGACCTTGATTTGCTAAAACAAAGTCATTGAATTCGTTTATAAATCACATTTATTTTAATATTTTACTTAAAGAACTGACTTTAAATACCAGCAATGAAGAGTATAAAGTTTTCAAAGCAAACCAACAATGAGAATAGAAAAAAACAACACATTTTATGACTGGTATAACATTTTATGGTATCATATGACTAGCATATTAACTCTTTCCAATGTAAATTTCAGTTCACCCTTATGATGAAAGATCTTTGATGATCTCTGCCCTTGTCAGAAGTTCTTCAAGGTTTATAAGAATATGTTTCTTACTAATTTTATTTATTTATTTTTTACATGTCCAGTATAGAGAACAAGGGCAATTCTAACCTTGTATGTTATTATATGTTATAGAAGGAGGATCTTACAAGTAAGTGAGTTAGGTATTCTTCTCTATTGTGAGACTTAGGAGCCACATTTACCCCATAATAATAATTTAAAAAAAACATATATCTGTTTTTGTACCTGAAATTCCCCACCATTATAGAAATATTTCTTTTCCTCTCTCTCAGTAAAATGTCTCTTTAAAAGTATCACCTCCCATGGAGTGATAAGGAATCAAACTCTTGTCATCCATCTTGTCAATTAGAGGAAATAGTGTAAATGATAGGAGAGATTCCATTTTATCACAGAGGGATAAAGAAAGGCTTCCAGCTTAGATATAGATGATAAATTATGCTCCAGCTTTCTGCATAGTCCCTCACACCAAGCCGGAAACACTAGATAAAACACAAGGTGTCAGAATGGATGCCTGTAGGAACAAAACTTAAAGGAAAACTTGGAAGACTAAAGATGGTTGGATCTCACTGTAAGGAAGAATAGTGTCTGGAAGAGGGACAGAGATAGGGGCCTGAGCCCAGCTGAGTAGGGCACCTGTTAAAATTTGGAGCAACAAATTTTGTCTCTGACAGTGCACTCTGGGCAAGAGCTGATTAGAACCCTTTTGGTGGCATGTAAGGACACAGGCTGGTGTTGATGGCCAGGGAAACACTCAGAATAGGGGGACCTACAAACAGGTACATAAGTGTGCCAACACTTGAAGGTCCACCTTTTCCTGGTCCCTGGTGAGAAAGCAGTAGCAGGAAGACAATGGCAGGAAGGAAGAAGGAAGACAATGCCAAAATCATGCTGAGAACAGGTGCACATAGACCAGCTAGTGTGCATCTACACCCCTTCCCCTTGGACCAGGCTCTTGAAACTAAGGTTGAGTTCATCAGACAAGAGTGGTACCTTCAGACATGGGAGGAAGTTGACCTGGGTGCAAAATTGTCATGAAAAAAGAGATGTTTGAGTCCACACTACAGTACTGAGTTCAGACATCTGTTTTGCTTTCTAGCTGTAAATTTTACCAAAAGGAGGACAATCCTAGACAGCTGACAGTCTAGAGAGAACAAACGTGAGCTTGGGGCAAAACAATTAAAGTATTGATGAAGGTCAAACATTGGGAAAAAAGGCAAAAAGAGACCTATCTGTAACAGAAAAGACAAGTGCAATATGGCAGTTTGAGGAGGGATTTTAAACAACTATTATTATTATCTCAGAAAATTTTTAAAAGGCATTTGCAAGCATGGAATAAGAACAAGATGTGTGCATGAGAAATGATTGGTGATATTGCCTTAAAAATAACAACTTCAAAAGAATTATAGCACCAATTAGTGCCGTCCCTTACATCACCACTCCCATTTCCCAATGGCCCATAATTTCCACTGGGACATGTGTGGTTCTCAAAGAGCCTATGGCCTTGAAAAACTGAACAATATGTGTTGCTTCCCTGTCCACAGTGACTGATCTCTGTGTTGGCGTGTAACCTAAGGTTGTCAAATTCAAGTGACTGTCAGTATTCAGTGGGGAAGTTGTGGAACACAGATGTTTCTAGATTGCTCTGGATGATGTTGTTTGAAGCCTAAAACCATCTTCCTATAATAATGGAAGTGAGTCTGAGCATCAAGTCTACATATAAAGATCAGAGCTAAGAGCCCTCTTCATACTATAGCTGAAGACATATTTGATTGCATATGTCATTAAATTCCTTTCCATCTTTAAGATGAAACTGGATTTTTTTCTACCTACAAATAAAGTTCTCAAAATGATAACAATGAGTTAAATGATAGAATAAATGGATTCAGAGAGCAAATTAATAAACCAAACATTAAGATGAACGAGGTCTTTTCAAAAGTAATATCAAGAGATAGAGAATGAAAAATTTAAGTGATAAGCTAAGAAAAATGTGAAAGCAAAAGAGCCAATCTGTCTAAAGAGGAGAGGAAATAGGGACAAAGGAAAAACAAAATATTTTTAAATTATTATATGTGTTTTTAAATGACACTAGATTTTTGTTGAAAGTGCCAAGCTTTTCCCCTACAAAGTGATCAAACTCACCAAGAATACCTGCAACAATCTGAAAATCAACATGAGGGTTTGGGAAGGTTAAAAATAGGTGAGTGACAAAGCACGATAAAAACAATTGCTGCTTCCCATAAAAAAGTATACAGGTATCGATAATCTTAAATAATTAGGGGAAGTGTGGGTACATAAAGGCTTTAAAACTTAAGTGTTACTATAAAAAAAACACACACACACACAGAGCTTACAAATCAGCAGTAGAAAAAGAAAAATATCATCTATGCAATAATAATTAGAAAAAGAAATCAAAACCAAAAAAAGCATGATAATTACAAAATATGAAGGGAGATGGCAAAATAAGTTCATTTTTATCTGTTATTATGTTATACACAAATATATTTATTAAAAGGATGCAGTCATAGGTTTTAATAAAATAGAACTAATGATATGTATTTAAAATATGAAGAAAAAATATTACAAGAAATTTGATTTAAAAGGATTAGGAAACAAAGGAATAGCTAACAAATGTTAAAATAATGCAAGCTGGTCATTTTAATATGAAAAAATAACACTCAAATAAAAATGAAAATGTGACAGAAAGGCAAGTTGCACACTGATTAAAGGAAAAATCTATACTAAATGGAGACAATAATTAAAATCATATATCACATAAATATATAGCCTTGAACTATGTAATATATCATATGACAAAGTATTAGGAAAAATATGTAATTTACAAGTGTATTTGGAAGTTACATACACACCCCTCAAAACACAATATCCTCAAAATTATCCTAGGTTATGTAGGATTTGACTAGCATGCTTAACAAGTACAATTTAATTGATGTGTTTCCATTTTTTTGTACTATTCATTAGGACTCTAGATTCCTCTCAAAAGCATGGGGAACAGTAGAATAAGCCACACGGGACATCTCAATACATTTCAACATCCAAATATTTTCTCTGACCACAATCCAATAAATTTGAAAATTAGTAGCAAATGGATAATTAAAACAGTTTATAAAACTTAAAAGCATACTCCCTTTAAACAATGGATTAAAGATGAAATGACAAAAAATCCTCTAAGGTACTTAGTGCTAAATAGCAGTTAAATTTCAAAATATCAAAATGTTTACTTAGAGGGAAAAATAATAATTTTAAATGTGTCAGAAAACAATGTCAAAAATGAATGAACTTATGCATTGGCCTCAAAAAAGTAAATACATTAAAAACATAAACTTAAAGAAATAAGGAAAGGAATCAAGAAAGATATCACAAATCCACAAAACAGAGAACAACAAAACAATAAGAATGATTACAAACATACAATATGATAAACTTCTGAAAAGATAGATCATTAAAACACAAGTAAACATTCACAACAGAGAGAGGGAGAAGTTACAAAAACAAGAGAGAGGGGATGGGGAACTAACCACAAACATAGAAGAGACTCAAAAATATTATAAGAACATTTTGGAAAAGAATAAACCACGAATCAAAGCTCTATTTGACATGGATAAATATATAAGATCAAAGACACAGTAACTTCCAAAATTGGCACAATGATAGAAAAATTAAACAGAAAAGTAACTATTAAAACAGAAATTGTCAACAATTTCCCAACTCCCCACATTCCCAAGCCTAAATGGCTTACTGGTGGATTTTCCCACACATCAGAGGACAAAGGCACACTCACAAACAATTCATTATAAAAATTAGAGAAAGGGAAAAACTTCCCAGATTTTTAAATAAAAATAGTATATCATTTTTTTTTATTGGAGTAAAATTGCTTTACTATGTTGTATTAGTTTCTGCTGTAAAGTGAAGTGAATCAGCTATATGTATACCTACATCCCCTCCCTCTTGGACTTCCATCCCAGCCTTCCCCCCAATCCCACCCATCTAGGTTATCACAGAGCATGGAGCTGAGCTCCCTGTGCTATACAGAAAGTTCCCACTAGCTAGCTATTTTACACATGGTAGTGTATTTATGTCAAGCCTAATCTCCAAATTCGTTCCACCTTCTCCTTTCCCCAAAGGCGAAGGTGTCCACATGTCCATTCTCTAGGCCTACATCTCTATTCCCGCCCTAAAAAGAGGTTCACCTGTACCATTTTTATAGATTCCACATATGTGTTAATATATGATATTTGTTTTTCCCTTTCTGGTTACAACACTCTGTATGACAGAGTCTCATCCACATCTTTACAAATGACACAGATTCATTTCTTTTTATGGCTGAGTAATATTCCATTGTATATATGTACCATATTGTCTTTGTCCATTCATCTATCATTGGACAGTTAAGTGTTTCCATGACCTGGCTATTGTAAATGGTGCTGCAATGAAAAATGGGGTACATGTGTCCTTTTGAATTATGGTTTTCTCAGGGTATATGACCAGTAGTGGAATTTCTGGGTCATATGGTAGTTCTATTTTTAGTTTTTAAAGAACCTCCATACTTTTCTCCATAGTGACTATATCAATTTACATTCCCACCAACAGTACAAGAGGGTTCCCTTTTCTCCACACCCTCTCCAGCATTTATTGTTTGTAGAATTTTTGATGATGGTCATTCTGACCAGTGTAAGGTGATACCTCACTCTATTTTTGATTTGTGTTTCTCTGATAATTAGTGATGTTGAGCATCTTTTTATGTGACTCTTGGCCATCTGTATGTCTTCTTTGGTGAAATGTTTATTTAGTTCTTCTGCCCATTTTTCTTTTTTTTTGTGGTACGTGGACCTCTCACTGTTGTGGCCTCTCCCGTTGCAAAGCACAGGCTCTGGACGTGCAGGCTCAGTGGCCAAGGCTCACAGGCCCAGCCACTCCACGGCATGTGGGATCTTCCCAGACCGGGGCATGAACCCATGTCCCCTGCATTGGCAGGTGGACTCTCAACCACTGCACCACCAGGGAAGCCCTTTCTGCCCATTTTTTAATTGGGTTTTTTGGTTCTTTGATATTGAGCTCCATGAGCTGTTTGTATATTTTGGAGATTAATCCTTGTCTGTTGCATCATTTGTAAATATTTTCTCACATTCTGAGGGCTGTCTTTTTATCTTGTTTATGGTTTCCTTTGCTGTGCAAAACTTTTAAGTTTAATTAGGTCTCATTTGTATTTTTGGAAGAGTTTGAGAAGGATTGGTGTTAGTTCTTCTCTAAATGTTTGATAGAATTCACCTGTAAAGTCATCTTGTCCTGGACTTTTGTCTGTTGGAAATTTTTAATTACGGTTTCAATTTCATTACTTGTGATAGCTCTGTTTATATTTTCTAATTCTTCCTGGTTCAGTCTTGGAAAATTGTACCTTCCCAAGAATTTGTCCATTTCTTCATGGTTGTCCATTTTACTTGTATTAGTCTCTTATGATGCTTTGTATTTTGTGGTATCTGTTGTGAATTCTCTTTTTTCATTTCTAGTTTTATTGATGCGTCCTCTCCCTTTTTTTCTTGATGAGTCTGGCTAAAGGTTTACCAATTTTGTTTACCTGCTCAAAGAACCAACCTTTAGTTTTATTGATCTTTGTTATTGTTATCTTTGTTTCTCTTTCACTTATTTCTGCTCTGATCTTTATGATTTCTTTCCTTCTACTGACCTTGGATTTTCTTTGTTCTTCTTTCTCTAGTGGCTTTAGGTGTAAGGTTAGGTTGTTAATTTGAGATTTTTCTTGTTTCTTGAGATGAGATTAAATTGCTATTAACTTCCATCTTAGAACTGCTTTTGTTGTGTCCCATAGGTTTTGGGTCATCGTGTTCTCATTGTCATTTGTCTCTATGTATTTTTAAATTTCTTCTTTGATTTCTTCAGTGATCTCTTGGTTATTTAGTAGTGCACTGTTTTGCCTCCATGCATTTGTGCTTCTTACAGTTTGTTTTTTTTTTCCTGTAATTGATTTCCAATCTCATAGCATTATGGTCAGAAAAGATGCTTGATATGACTTCAATTTTCTTAAATTTTCTGAGACTTATTTTGTGACACAAGATGTGATCTATTCTGCAGAATGTTCCATGTGCACTTGAGAAGAAAGTGTATTCTGCCAGTTTCGGGTGGAATGTCCTGTAAATATCAATTAAATCTATCTGGTGTATTGTGTCATTTAAAGCTTGTGTTCCCTTATTTACTTTCTGTTTGGATGATATGTCCATTGGTGTAATTGGGGTGTTAAATTTCCCTACTATTATTGTGTTACTGTCAATTTCCTCTTTTATGGTTGTTAGCATTCGCCTTATGTATTGAGGTGCTCCTATGTTGTGTGTATAACATTTACAATTGCTATATCTTCTTCTTGGATTGATCCCTTGATCATTATGTAGTGTCCTTCCTTGTCTCTTGTAACATTCTTTATTTTAAAGTCTATTTTATCTGATATGAGTATTGCCACTCCAGCTTTCTTTTGATTTCCATTTGTATGGAATATCTTTTTTCATCCCTTCACTTTCAGTCTGTATGTGTCCCTAGGTCTGAAAGTGAGTCTCTTGTAGAAAGCATATATATATGCCTATATATATATATATATATATAGGTCTTGTTTTTTGTATCCATTCAGCCAATCTGTGCCTTTTGGTTGGAGCATTTAATCCATCTACATTCAAGGTTATTATCAATATGTATGTTCCCATTACCATTCCCTTATTTGATTTGGCTTTCTTATTGTGGGTCTTTCTCTTCTCTTGTGTTTCCCACCTAGAGAAGTTTCTTTAGCATTTGTTGTAAAGCTGGTTTTGTGCTGCTGAATTCTCTTAACTTTTGCTTGTCTGTAAAGCTTTTGATTTCTCTGTTGAATCTGAATGAGATCCTGGCTGGGTAGAGCCATCTTGGTTGTAGGTTTTTCTCTTTCATCACTTTAAGTATATCATGCCACTCCCTTCTGACCTGCAGAGTTTCTGCTGAAAAATCAACTGATATCCTTATAGGAATTCCCTTGTATGTTAATTTTTGCTTTTCTCTTGCTGCTTTTAATATTTTTCTTTGAATTTAATTTTTGTTAGTGTGATTAGTATGTGTCTTGGTGTGTTTCTCCTAGGGTTTATTCTGTATGGGATGTGCTCCCTGGACTTGAATGACTATTTCTTTTCCTATATTAGGGAAGTTTTCAACTATAATCTCTTCAAATATTTTCTCAGATTATTTCTTTTTCTCTTCTTCTTCTGGAACCCCTATAATTTGAATGTTGGTGTATTCGATGCTGCCCCAGAGGTCTCTGAGGTTGTCTTAAGTTCCTTTCATTCTTTTATCTTTATTCCGCTCCTTGGCATTTATTTCCATCAATCTTCTTCCAGCTCACTTATGCATTCTTGTGCCTCAGTTATTCTGTTATTGCTTCCTTCTAGTGTATTTTTCATTTCAGTTATTGTTGTTCATCTCTGTATTTTTGTTGTTGTTATTGTTGTTCTTTAGTTCTAAATCTTTTTAAAACATGTCTTGTATTTTGTTTGTCTGTGCCTCCATTCTATTTCTGAGATTCTGGATCATCTTTACTATCATTACTCTGAATTCTTTTTCAGGTAGGTTGGCTATTTCCTCTTCATTTATTTGGCCTTGTAGGTTTTTACCTTGCTCCTTCATCTGTGACATAATTTTTTGTCATCTCATTTTTTTGTTTTTTTTTGGATGGGTGAGGTTGTGTTCCTGTCTTACTCTTTGTTTGGACTGAGGCTTCCAGCACTGGAGTTTGTAGGCTGTTAGATAGAGCTGGGTCTTAGTGCCAAGAAGAGGACCTCTGGGAGAACTCACTCCAATGAATATTCCCGGGGGTCTGAGGTTCTCTGTTAGTCCAGTGGTTCAGACTCAGAGCCCTCACCACAGGAGTTCTGGCCCAACCCCCAGCTTGTGAACCAAGATCCCACAAGCTGCATCAGGCAGCAAATAAATAAATAAATAAAGGAAAAAATGAGCAGAATAATAACAAGGGTAAAAAATAAAATAAGATTAGAAAACTAACAGATATGTTAGGAAGAATTAAAAAATAAACATGTAGATGAAACATCAACTGAAAGTTAAAACAGAACCACAATAGTATAAAAGAAGAGGAAAAAAAAGCCAGCAAAGGCCTTGACTGAGCGGGGTGGGGCTTAGGCATGAGTGGGATTTAGGCAGTGGGTGTGGCCTATGCCTGGGACCCACAGGGCTGGAAAAAGACCTGGGGGATCTGGGGCATGGGGCTTAGGCTCAATACAGCAGGAAGGGCCCAGGAGTGCCTCTGACCTTGGAGGGTGGAGGACCAGGTCCAGGATCCCAGCAGGCTCACTGGGCCTGATTGGGTGGGGGAAATCCTAGGCACATTCCCCACAACCTCCCATCCCAGAGGACCCCTCTCTGTTGGCCTCTCTTTTTCTTCCCGTCCTCCCTTCCTCTTATGCCCTTAAGACCCACGTGACCAGAGGGGACCACAGAATGCAGAGGACCAGACCCAGAAGCCCAACAGTCTTCCCAGGGCCATGAGTGGGGGAAAAGCCCACATCACTTCCTCTAATCCCATGGCCCCAGACGGTCCCCTCCATCTGCCTCTCCTCCTCTTCCCCCTGCTCTCTCCATCCTATGTCCCTAGGACCCCTGCAGCCAGAGGGGGCCTCAGAGGACAAAGGATCAGGCATGGGATCCCAGCAGGCTTCCTGGGCCAAGTGGGTGGGGGAGATGCAAGGTGCACTCCACCTTGATCCTCTGAGCCCCCAGGGGCCCTCAAGGCATGGGAACCCCTCCTCACTCCCAGCCACCCCCCAGGGGCACTGTCCAGCTTCCACTTCTCCTCCCTCCTCACTCCCCCTCACTCCCCCCATGTCCAATCCAGTCACTCAGGGGTTCCTCCCAACTCCATGGGCGTCAAGGTCACCCACCAGCCTCTGGCAGGCATCCTAGTTGTGGGGAGATATGAACTCTGCATCCCTCCCCACCGCCATCTTGACTCCACCCAAAAAATTAGTATATCATTGACACAGGTCAGATAATGAAATTCAAAGAGATTAAAAAACTGTGAACTCATTTTCCTTTTGAGCATAGATGCAAAAATCTTAAATAATATATTGTAGTTGATGCAATGCAAGAGTATATTAAGCAAAACGTAATTTCAAATTCATATAGATTTACCTTAGCAATGCAAAATTAAAGAAATAATTACATGCTTATCATTTATCTCACCAAATTAACAGATTTATGGAGAAAAACAACATCCCACCAAAGAGGGCAAAAGACATTTGACAAAGTATATATTATATATATTTGTTAATATATATTAATGAATTTAAAATACCTAGAGGTAAGTAGGAATATAATAAAATTTCCTTAATCTGACAACTGTATTTACAAAAACTTTACAGCAAACATCAAGTTTAATATAGAAACTGAAGAAACATTTTATTTAAAGTAAGAAAACAAGAATTCCTGCAGTAAGAGAAAATAATTATTAAGATTGAAACAAAAGAAGTAAATTTCTGTAGGTGCAGATGATATGATCACTTACAGGAAAGCAAAACTGACAACACATTAAAACTAGTAAAGTAAGTTCAGCCAAATTGCTATGTAATGGAACAACATATCAAATTCAGCAGTATTTCTCAACACCAATAATTTTTTAAAAAGGAAAAGTGTAATATCATGTACAATATCAGCAACAAAATAAACAATATGATATTGAGGAATTAACCTAAAAACAATTAAAAAGTGGATAGAAACTCTATAAAGAAAAAAATTCAATCTATTAACATAAATGAAAACCTGGATAACTAGAGAGATTACACTGTGTTTGTATATGAGAAGGCTTAATGTAAAGATGTCAACTTTATTCCAAGTTAATCTATAAACTTAATGTCCTTCCAATAAAAATCACAATGCAATATATTGTGACTTTGAAACACTTAACTTTGAAATATTTATGAAATAATTGAACATAAAAAATAAAAAGTAATTTCTTCACACTGTCTCTATCAAATTATCAGACTCATTTTTAGGCCATGATAAGTTAAACAATACATTTTTGACACAGAATTTTTTTTTAAAAAAGACAAAATATCAGACATGTGTGTAGGCAAGCTTGTTTTTTCCCTCCAGTTTTACTGAGATATAATATACATACAACACTGTATAAGTTTAAGGTGCATAGCATAATGATTTGATTTATATACATCAAGAAATTATCACAATATATTTACTGAACATCCATCCTCTCATATAGTTATAAAATTAAAGAAATAGAAAACAAAAATTTACTTTGTGATGAGAATTCTTTGGATTTACTCTCTCAATAACTTTCATATATAATATACACCAATGTTAATTATGTTTACATCACATCCCTAGGACCTATTCATCTTATAACTGGAAGTTTGTACCTTTTGACTACCTTCATCCAACTCCCCCTCTTCCCAACCACCACCTCTGGTAACCACAAGTCTGATCTCTTTTTCTGTGAGTTTCATGGTTAGTTGGTTGGTTGGTGTCTGAATTATAACTGACCTACAACTCTGTGTAGTTTCTATTACACAACACAGTGATTTGATATTTATGTACATTTCAAAGTGATATATATACATCTTCTTTATCCATTCATCTATTGATGGTCACTTAGGTGGCTTCCATATCTTGGCTATTATAAATAATGCTGCAATGAACATAAGGGTGCATATATTTTTTCAAATTAGTGTTTTCATTTTATTCAGCTATATACCCAAGAGTGAAATTGCTGAGTCATATGGTAGTTCTATGTTTAATGTTTTGAAGAATTTCCATACTGTTTTCTATAGTCCCTGGCTGCAGGGCCCAGGGGTCCCAGAGCTGGTGATAGCCCACTGGTGAGTGAGGCTGAGGCCCAGGGTGTCCTGGGGCTAGTGCCAACTCACCAGTGGGTGGATCTGGATGCCAGGGTCTCTGGGACTGCTGGGGCTGCTGCGGCTAGTGCCAGAAAACTGGTGTGTGGGGCAAGATCTTGCACCCTCTTGTGGACGTGGCCAGGTCCCAGAACAGCTGTGGGCTCAGGGGGTCTTAAGACAGACTGCTTGCTAGTGGGTGGGGCTGTACTCAGTTTTATGCCTATGAATTGGAGAATGTAGATGAAACTGACAAATTCCAAAGAAGCAAACTGCTGAAACTGGTTCAAGAAGCAATATTCATTCTGAATAGAAAAGTTAAAAATTTTAATTAATAATCAAAATGATACTCATAAAGAAATGCCTAGGTATACGTAGCTTTACTGGTGATTTCTACCAAACACTTAAAAAAAACACTCCAAACACTCCAAAAAAATTGAAGAGAAGATAAAACATCTCAACTTATTCTATGAGGTCAGTATTTTCCTGATTCCAAAAACTCACAAAGACATAATGAGTAAAGAAAATGACAAACCAATACCTCTTATAAAATATGGACCACAGAAATCTACAACAAGCTACCAGAAAATCAATTTAGCATTGTATAAAAAGAATTACATACTATTACCAAGTAAAATTTATCCCAGGGATGCAAACACAGTTTATCATCCAGAATCATCTTAACAGAATAAAAATCAAAAAGCATATGATTACCTTAGTAAGCTCTGACACAACACAACAGACTTTCATGGTAAAAACACTAAACAAATTATGAATAGAAAGGAACTTTCTCAATCTGATACAGGTCATCTATGAAAAGCCCACAATTAATATCCTACTTTATAGTGAAATTCTTGATGAGTTCCCCAAAAGATCAGAGACAAGATAAGGAAGTCTATTCTTGATGTTTCTGTTCAACATTGTACTGTAGGTTTCAGCCAGAGCAGTTAGGCAAGAAAAATAATTAAAAAGCATCCAGGCTGAAAAAGATGTAAAACTATCTCCATTCACAGATCACATGATAATATATGCAGAAAATCCTAAGGAATCCAGTAAAAAAAAAACTATTAGAACTAATAAATAAGTTCATCAGCATTGCAAGATACAAGATCAATATACACAAATTGACAGTATTTCTATAACTTGCAGGGAACAACCTAAAAACATGTTAAGAAATTAATTCCATTTTAAATAGCATCAAAAAGAATAAAATACTTAGGAATAAATTTAACAAAAAAAAAAATGAAAGATCTGTACACTGAAAACTACAAATGTTTTTGATAGTAATTTTTAAAAGATCTAAATAAATGGGAAAGTATCTTATACTCATGAATTGGAAAACATATTATGGTACTACTCCCCACATTTACCTACATATTTAATGTAATTCCTATCAGAATCCTAGTTATCTTCTTTGTAGAAATGGACAAGCTGATTCTAAAATTCATATGGAAATGCAAATGACCCATAATTGCCAAAACAACTTTGAAAAATAAATAAAGCATTTCATAATGATAAATTAGTAATTGAAGAGAAAATACAAATAACTCTCAAATATTCTTTGATTGTTTAGCAAGTGGAAAAGGCACTAAATGAAGAGAGACTTCAGTCAAGGATACGTACTGCAATCTTTACAGTGAATATTAAATATATATATTTATATATTAGAATTATATTAGCTAAAATTATGGAATTAGCTAGATTTATAAAGTCAATTGGAAGATGATATGACATGATAAAACATTATTTGATTCATCTGAGAAAGAAGGTAAGAACAAAGAAATAAAGGCAGAAAACACAAATAGGACAAATAAAAGACAATTAATAAGATGAAAGATTTAACCTCAAATATATAAGTAATTACACCAAAGTAAATGTACTAACCATTGCAAATGAAAGAACAAGATGGCTGACCTGGAATAACTAAAAGATACCCAACTCTATATTGTTAACAAGAGATCCACTTATATAAAGACAGAAGTATGTTGACAGAAGTATGTTAAAAGCAAAAGTATTGAAAACCCTATACTGTGAAAACAGTAAGTTTATACTTCTGATAAGAATGTAAAATGGTACAAACACTTTGGAAAATAATTTAGCACTTTCTTGAAAGCTTAAACTTTCAGCATCCATATTAAAAAGCCATGTCACTTATCTATTTACTAAAAAAATAAAAAGCTTATGTCAATACATATTTTGCACATATATTTATAGAAGTTTTTTTGGGTGATAAGCAAAAACTGGAAACAACATAAATATACATAATAATCAGATGAATGAATACTTAAGTTGTGGTTTATCACTACAATGGAATACTACTTCTCAATAAACAGGAATGAACTATTTATACACTCAATGACATAAATAAATTGTAAACTAATTAAGCCAAATGAAAAAAGACAAAAAAATCATACATACTGCATATACATACTGTGTGATTTATACATGCTATATGATTTCATTTATATAAATTTATATAATATTCTAAAAATGTTTTTAAAATATCTATAGAGACAGAAAGCAGATCAGCGGTTGCATGAGAATAGGGTGGGTGAAGGGAGGTGAGCAGGAAGACCCTGGAAGTCGGGATTACAAAGGGGCTTGGGGACTTTTGAGTGTGATGGCTATATCAATTATCTTGACTGTGGTGTTAGTTTCATGGATACGCATAGCACCTACTTCAGTAAGTCAACATTTATCAAATCAAATAATTTAATTATGTGCAGTTTATTGATGTCAATTACACTTCAGTACTGCTGTTAAAGATTTCTGATTAAGAAACATAAACAGACTGGCCGGGTCCAGCCTTGGACTGGGTTTGACTGGAATTGGGCTGGGCCACTGTGAGGCCATAGGTGAATTAAATTTTATTTTAAGGTTGCCCTGCAGATAACCTGACCAATAATGATCTTGAGTTACTGTGGCCACAACAGAGAATTTTTAACCGAGAAAACCTTCCCTTAGGAGGGGCCCCCGAGGAGAAGAGCCTCAGCTGGTCACTCTCTATGAAGGGTGGAGGGAAAATTATTTTACTCGCCTACAGTTTCCAGTGACCAAGTGGTACCCTCTGGGATGCCCCGCTCACTCTGGAGCCTGCAGACAGCATCCCAGGAAAACTGGCAAAGCCGGGAAAGGGGAGGAAACATTTATCCTGCCTCGGATGAAATATCAGAAAGCTCTATGAATTTACAGCACAAAACAAGACAAACAGCCGTGTGGATGAAAGGCTTTTGGTGCTGCAGCCAGGAGTCAGTGCTGTGCCTCTGAGGTGGGAGAGCCAACTTCAGAACACTGGTCAACAAGAGACCTCCCAGCTCCACATACTATCAAATGGCAAAAGTCTCCCAGAGATCTCCATTTCAACACCGACACCCAGCTTCACTCAACGACCAGCAAGCTACAGTGCTGGATACCCTATGCCAAACAACTAGCAAAACACGAATACAACCCCAGAGAGGCTGCCTAAAATCATAATAAGTCCACAGACACCCCAGAAAACACCACCAGACATGGACCTGCCCACCAGAAAGACAAGATACAGCCACATCCACCAGAGCACAGGTACTAGTCCCCTCCACCAGGAAGCCTACACAACCCACTGAAACAACCTTAGCCACTGAGGACAGACACCAAAAACAATGGGAACTATGAACCTGCAGCCTGCAAAAATGAGACCCCAAACACAGTAAGATAAGCAAAATGAGAAGACAGAAAAATACACTGCAGATGAAGGAGCAAGATAAAAACCCACCAGACCTACTAAATGAAGATGAAATAGGCAGTTTACCTGAAAAAGCATTCAGAATAATGATAGTAAAGATGATCCAAAATCTTGGAAATAGAATAGACAAAATCCAAGAAACATTATCAAAGACCTAGAAGAACTAAAGGTGAAGCAAACAAAGATGAACAACACAATATATGAAATGAAAAATACTCTAGATGGGATCAATAGCAGAATAAATGAGGCAGAAGGACGGATGAATGACCTGGAAGATAAAATAGCAGAAATAACTACTGCAGAGCAGAATAAAGAAAAAAGAATGAAACGAACTGAAGACAGTCTCAGAGACCTCTGCGACAACATTAAATGCACCAACATTCAAATTATAGCAGTTCCAGAAGAAGAAGAGAAAAAGAAAGGGACTGAGAAAATATTTGAAGAGATTAAAGTTGAACACTTCGCTAAAAGGGGAAAGGAAATAGTTAATCAAGTCCAGGAAGCACAGAGAGTCCCATACAGGATAAATCCAAGGAGAAATACGCAAAGACACATCTTAATCAAACTGTCAAAAATTAAATACAAAGAAAGCATATTAAAAGCAGCAAGGGAAAAACAACAAATAACACACAAGGGAATCCCCATAAGGTTAACAGATGGTCTTTCAGCAGAAACTCTGTAAACCAGAAGGGAGTGGAAGGACATATTTAAAGTGATGAAGGAGAAAAACCTGAAACCAAGATTACTCTACCCAGCAAGGGTCTCATTCAGATTTGATGGAGAAATTAAAACCTTTACAGACAAGCAAAAGCTGGGAGAGTTCAGCACCAACAAAGCAGCTTTACAACAAACGCTAAAGGAACTTCTCTAGGTAAGAAACACAAGAGAAGGAAAAGACCTACAATAACGAACCCAAAACAATTTAGAAAATGGGAATAGGAACATACATATTGATAATTACCTTAAATGTAAATGGGCAAAATGTTCCCACCAAAAGACACAGATTGGCTGAATGGATACAAAAACAAAACCCATATATATGCTATCTACAGGAGACCCACTTCAGACCTAGAGACACATACAGACTGAAAGTAAGGGGATGGAAAAAGATATTCCATGCAAATGGAAACCAAAAGAAAGCTGGATTAGCAATTCTCATATCAGACAAAATAGACTGTAAAATAAAGACTATTAGAAGAGACAAAGAAGGACACTACATAATGATCAAGGGATCGATCCAAGAAGAAGATATAACACTTGTAAATGTTTATGCACCCAAACTAGGAGCACCTCAATACATAAGGCAAATACTAACAGCCATAAAAGGGGAAATCAACAGTAACACATTCTTAGTTAGGGACTTTAACACCCCACTTTCACCAATGGACATATCATCCATAAGGAAAATAAATAAGGAAATACAAGCTTTAAATGATATATTAAACACAATGGACTTAACTGATATTCATAGGACACTGCACCCCAAAACAACAGAATATACATTTTTCTCAAGTGCTCATGAAACATTCTCCAGGATTGATCATATCTTGGTTAACAAATCAAGCCTTGGTAAATTTAAGAAAATTGAAATTGTATCAAGTGCCTTTTCTGACAACAAGGCTATGAGATTAGATATCAATTACAGGAAAAGATC
The DNA here is from genome assembly GCF_000442215.2 of Lipotes vexillifer. Classification (NCBI taxonomy): domain Eukaryota; kingdom Metazoa; phylum Chordata; class Mammalia; order Artiodactyla; family Lipotidae; genus Lipotes; species Lipotes vexillifer. Next base: position 5,086,109 of record NW_006783631.1, on the reverse strand, counting down.
TGCAAAAAACACAAACACATGGAGGCTAAACAATACACTACTTAATAACGAAGTGATCATTGAAGAAATCAAAGAAGAAGTAAAAAAATACCTAGAAACAAATGACAATGGAAACATGATGACCCAAAACCTACGGGATGCAGCAAAAGCAGTTCTAAGAGGGAAATTAATAGCAATACAAGCCCACCTTAAGAAGCAGGAAACATCTCGAGTAAACAACCTAACCTTCCACCTAAAGCAATTAGAGAAAGAAGAACAAAAAAACCCCAAAGTTAGCAGAAGGAAAGAAATCATAAAAATCAGATCAGAAATAAATGAAAAAGAAATGAAGGAAATGATAGCAAAGATCAATAAAACTAAAAGCTGGTTCTTTGAGAAGATAAACAAAATTGATAAACCATTAGCCAGACTCATCAAGAAAAAAAGGGAGAAGACACAAATCAATAGAATTAGAAATGAAAAAGGAGACGTAACAACTGACACTGAAGAAATACAAAAGATTATGAGAGATTACTACAAGCAACTCTATGCCAATAAAATGGACAACCTGGAAGAAATGGAAAATTTCTTAGAAATGCACAACCTGCCAAGACTGAATCAGGAACACTAGCAAACAGAATCCAACAGCACATTAAAAGGAACATACACCATGATCAAGTGGGGTTTATTCCAGGAATGCAAGGATTCTTCAATATACACAAATCAATCAATGTGATAAACCATATTAACACATTGAAGGAGAAAAACCATATGATCATCTCAATAGATGCAGAGAAAGCTTTCAACAAAATTCAACATCCATTTATGATAAAAACCCTGCAGAAAGTAGACATAGAGGAAAATTTCCTCAACATAATAAAGGTCATATATGACAAAGCCACAGGCAACGTTAACCTCAATTGTGAAAATCTGAAAGTATTTCCACTAAGATCAGGAAAGAGACAAGGTTGCCCACTCTCACCATTCTTATTCAACATAGTTTTGGAAGTTTTAGCTACAGCAATCAGAGAAGAAAAGGAAATAAAAATAATCCAAATCAGAAAAGAAGAAGTAAAGTTGTCACTGTTTGCAGATGACATGATGCTATATATACAGAATCCTAAAGATGCTACCAGAAAACTACTAGAGCTAATCAATGAATTTGGCAAAGTAGCAGGATACAAAATTAATGCACAGAAATCTCTGGCATTCCTATATACTAGTGATGAAAAATCTGAAAGTGAAATCAAGAAAACACTCCCATTTACCATTGCAACAAAAAGAATAAAATGTCTAGGAATAAACCTACCTAAGCAGACAAAAGACCTGTATGCAGAAAATTATAAGACACTGTTGAAAGTAATTAAAGATGATACAAATAGATGGAGAGATATACCATGTTCTTGGATTGGAAGAATCAACATTGTGAAAATGACTCTACTACCCAAAGCAATCTACAGATTCAATGCAATCCCTGTCAAACTACCACTGGCATTTTTCACAGAACTAGAACAAAAAATTTCACAATTTGTATGGAAACACAAAAGACCCTGAATAGCCAAAGCAATCTTGAGAATGAAAAACGGAGCTGGAGGAATCAGGCTCCCTGACTTCAGACTATACTACAAAGCTACATTAATCAAGGCAGTATGGTACTGGCACAAAAACTGAAAGATAGATCAATGGAACCGGATAGAAAGCACAGAGATAAACCCACACACATATGGACAACTTATCTTTGATAAAGGTGGCAGGAATGTACAGTGGAGAAAGGACAGCCTCTTCAACAAGTGGTGCTGGGAAAACTGGACAGCTACATGTAAAAGTATGAGATTAGATCACTCCCTAACACCATACACAAAAATAAGCTCAAAATGGATTAAAGACCTAAATGTAAGGCCAGAAACTCTCAATCTCGTAGAGGAAAACATAGAACACTTTATGACATAAATCACAGCAAGATCCTTTTTTACCCACCTCCTAGAGAAATGGAAATAAAAACCAAAGTAAACAAATGGGACCTAACAAAACTTCAAAGCTTTTGCACATCAAAGGAAACCATAAACAAGACCAAAAGACAACCCTCAGAATGGGAGAAAATATTTGCAAATGAAGCAACTGACAAAGGATTAATCTCCAAAATTTACAAGGAGCTCATGCAGCTCAATAACAAAAAAACAAAATTCCCAATCCAAAAATGGGCAGAAGATCTAAATAGACATTTCTCCAAAGAAGATATACAGACTTCCAACAAACACAGGAAAGAATGCTCAGCATCATTAATCATTAGAGAAATGCAAATCAAAATTACAATGAGATATCATCTCACACCTGTCAGAATGGCCATCATCAAAAAATCTAAATACCATAAATGCTGGAGAGGGTGTGTTGAAATGGGAACCCTCTTTCACTGCTGGTGGGAATGTGAATTGGTACAGCCACTATGGAGAACAGTATGGAGGTTCCTTAAAGAACTACAAATATAACTACCATGTGACCCAGCAATCCCACTACTGGGCATTTACCCTGAGAAAACCATAATTCAAAAAGAGTCATGTTCCAAAATGTTCATTGCAGCTCTATTTACAATAGCCCGGAGATGGAAACCACCTAATTGTCCATCATTGGATGAATGGATAAAGAAGATGTGGCACATATATACAATGGAATATTACTCAGGCATAAAAAGTAACGAAATTCCGCTATTTGTAATGAGGTGGATAGACCTAGAGTCTGTCATACAGAGTGAAGTAAGTCAGAAAGAGAAAGACAGATACCATATGCAAACACATATATATGGAATTTAAGAAAAATAATGTCATGAATAACCTAGGGGTAAGACAGGAATAAAGACACCGACCTATTAGAGAACGGACTTGAGGATATTGGGAGGGGGATTGGTGAGCTGTGACAAAGCAAGAGAGAGGCATGGACGTATATACACTGCCAAACGTAAGGTAGATAGCTAGTGGGAAGCAGCCACATAGCACAGGGAGATCACTCGGTGCTTTGTGACCGCCTGGAGGGGTGGGACAGGGAGGGTGGGAGGGAGGAAGACACAAGAGGGAAGAGATATGGGGAAATATGTATATGTATAACTGATTCACTTTGTTATAAAGCAGAAACTAACACACCATTGTAAAGCAATTATATCCCAATAAAAATGTTAAAAAAAAGAAACATAAATATAGTTAAAGGAGTAATAACTTATAAAAAGAGTATACCCCTGCTGACTAATCATAAAGAACATGTGCCAGGTGGGGCCATGTATATATATGTGTGTATGTAGATCTTAAATTATTTAGGGAGAAAAGAGAAGGTAACCAATTTTTTAAATTTGAGCAAAAAATATGAACAGATATTTAATAATGGTGAAACCCAAATGGCTACAAAGAATATGAATTAAAAAGTTCCACCTCACTGGCTAAGAGAAAAATCTACTTAAAAGGAATAACAAGCAACCACTGTACAGGAAATCAGAAAGGTAAACATTTACAAGTAAAATAATTTCAAATTTTGACAATGTGGGAAACCCTCACCTATTGCTTATGGGAGTGAAGATTGGTGCAGCTATTTTGCAGACAAATCTGGAAGTATTTGCTTAAAATAAGGTAAACTTTATCTTACAGAAATTTCACTCCTGATATATACTCTAGTAAAACCTCTCATTTGGTACAAAGAGAGTTATTTAATGTGGATATTTATCAGAGCCTGATTTGTAATGACTGTAAGTGGAAAGCAAGTCAAATGGGAATGAGGGAATAATATTTTTAAACTATCATATGCAATTGGTGGAATATAATACAACAGTCTAAGGAAAGAACTAGGTCTAAATAAATCACAGGGATGAATCACAAAAACATTATAAGCAAAAAAATCAGAATTACAGTACTCCTTAAACAGATTAGTAAAACTTGCCCCCTCCAAAAAAACAATACTGTAAATAGCTCATAGATGCCTAAATGCAAATAATTTTATGAGAAGTGGAAGGAAGGACACACATTAAATACCAAGCACAGATGCCAGTGGAGAGGAGTAAAATGTGGAGGGTTTAGAATTGGAAATAAGAGGTACAGAGAACCAAATTTTAAGAATAAATTTAAAGTAAATAAATAGAAGAGAGTATGAGCTTAGATCAGTGATGAGATGTATAAACTACTGTGAACCTGATATCCAAAATTAATACGTTAATTTGCTGAAAATATGATGTTGTATGTTTTCTTTCTTTTCTCTTTAACATGAAGTATTAGTTCTTTTACAGTATTACTATGTCAAGGGCACAGTGGGCATGAAGATGGTGGGTAAATCAACATGAGATGTAACAAGGCAATCAAAAGACTCCAATTTACTTAAAAGAGAGCACTTTAAGTTTTTTTATTGAAGTATAGTTGATTTACAATGTTGTGTAGGTTTCAGGTGTACAGCAAAGTGATTCAGTTCTATATTTAGAATTCCTGAAAAAAACAAAAAGATGATAGAACCCAAAGTAAAGAGAAAGAGATTAGCCTTAGATAGGAGGATTATGCATTGTTTATGTTGCATGGTGACTTTTAACCATTTCTGCCAGGTTAATGAATACACTTTGAGACTATTCCCAATTATCACCATAAATCCACCAAGATATATTATTAGTTCTGCAGATGATGAAACCAAAGCCAAGAAAGTATAACTAACCAACCCAGGTGACACACAGAGGAAAAGTAGAACAAAAATGTGTTTCTAGCCAAAAGCCCAGTATAAGTTCTCTACACAAGGATTGGAAATACTTTACTATAAAGGGTCAGACAGTAAATATTTTAGGCTTTGCAGGTCATGTGACCCTGTCACATCTATGCAATTCTGTTGCTGTAGCTATACACAAATATGGCTGTGTTCTAGTTAGATTTCAGTTATGGACACTGGAATTTGAAAATCACACAGTTATTATCACTGTGAAATATCCTTTTTTTTTATTCTTTTCTGTCACCTAAAATTATTTCACCTATGCTTGACTATTTTAAAATAATAAAAATAGTAACATACAGTTTAAACTTTAAAAAATTAAAATATTAAAACCATTAATAGCTCCTGAGCCTCACAAAAACAGGCAGTGGGGCAGAGTGACACATGGTCATAGTTTGTTGACCTCTGCCCTGGACCATATTTTCATCATGGTGTCTTAAAATTGTTTGCTTCATCCTTTAGCAAATCCCTTTGGTCTTTCTAGATTCTAATCACCTATGCATTTTTGCAGTCATGTTTATATTCATCCCTCGCACATATCTGTACTAATATTTTTGGCATTCTAAATCAACTCTTCTTTTTCTCTCCCTTCCGCTCTCTCTTTCCCTGTGTTTTCCCTTATTCTCTGTCCATCACTTCTTAGATCTTTCTTACATCTTTGCCTTTTTGAGCACATTCCACGATCCTCGGGGGTCCCATTGCACCCCATGCCAAAATGACTTCGGTCTGCGCAAGAGTGTTGTGTGCTCATATGCTGTTTGAATGTCTTCCTCCTGCTCATAAGCTTCTTTTTTCACGTATTAAGATAACTTTCCTTTACGCATATCTAGTCCCAAAGTTCAAAGCAGGAGGAAATATGTAATTATAGCATGCCTCATGTCCCATCTCAGCAATATTTCTGATCTCAGGAGTTCATTTGTCATGTCGCTGGCCAGGAGGGAAGTGTGCCCCCTGGTACCAAGGCTTTGATAGATCTCAACAGACAGCTATATTCCTGGGGGCCGTTTCATCTCAAGTGCATGACTGAATTAGTATCCAAACTCTCCCTTTGACACTTGGGTATAAATATTACAAGATACACATTAAAACGAACTTTCCTTTAAGCTATGATATTTCTGAAAACTGACTTGATTCTGGATTTTCTTTCATCCAGAAACATTTTAGGGAAACCTTTTGTTCAGGACTTAAGGACTGAATGGATGCTTCTGTTTTTTGGGCTCTTGCCCTGAACTGGGTCTCTCTTAACTCTGTCTTAATTATCTTTCCACTGAGCTGCAGGCTCATACAAACTTCACTAGTTTATGCAACTACTTAACTCCCTAAGGCTTTGATTCCTTGAAAACATACATTTAATGCCATAAGTATAATGTCTGTAAAAATAAATCATGCCAGGATGTGAAAAAGAGCCATGAAATCAAATTTGATCCATCTGCATAAAGAACTCGTATCATATTTCAGATGAACAAGTCCACTGCAGTATTCTAAGGACTCAGATCTTTTTAAAAAATAATTTTATTTCTATCTCATATACAAGTTTTGAGAAACTGCGACATAGAGTTACATGGAGATACATTGAGACAGATAGAGGAAATACAGAAAGAGAAAGACGGATGTTGAATGGGCACAGGAGACTGAACAGTGAGAACAGTTTTGTTCCCACATGACAGCTTGGAAACCCGTGGATTCCTGACATATTTTTAAGTCGACATCTGAAAATTTTTATTATAATTCTCATAATTACCAAAGATGTGTTTTCCAACATATTACATGTTTTATAATGCTTTAAATATATTTTGATTAAAATCTGCAGATTCAGCCCATTAATTACCGTCCTCACTGTCAAACCAATCAGCCTAAGAGGCTTAAATTGTGAGAGAAAAAGCCTCAGTTCATTTTTAAAATTTAAATAAACTCGTGAATACACATCCCCTCCATGAAATTCTCACTGCTGAGTTTTAATTCTAAGATGCTAGCTAGCTAGCAGTGGGATGTAGTGTTGCCTGGGTGCTTCCTGGCTGAAACAAAGGTCTCTTCCTTGAGAGGGGAACAGTTTTGAGGTGTCCTTTTGTTGAGTGCTCAGGAGGTTTTTATGCTCTGGATCACAGCACTTTAGTAAATTCCAGATAGCTGAGGGAGATGCTTCCTTATTTTCCCTGGAAACTGGAAAAAGGATTTAGTAAAGGGGAATGAAGAAAAGAACAGACAGATGGGTTCCCAGACAGAATAATCTTAGAGAAGGGTACAAATGGAAGCTGAGTATGCAGAAATTGATTTTCTTTCATCTATACATGCTCCTTAGAAAATATTTCTATGTCCATAGGGATATGTGTGCCCAGTTTAAAGATTACTGATTATAAATCTCTAAAGAAGACAGCAAGAAATAATAAAAAGGTGAGATAAGAGATAAAATACCAATCATCAGAGAAGCCAACAAGTTCCTCAGCCTTCCAAGTACCATCAGAGAGCACCTAGGTGATATGCAGGTTGCCCTATTCCACAGCAGATGAAATTTATAGTGGGGAGTGAAGCTTCTCCTAAGAACGAAGCAACTGGGGGAATGAGGCTGGAACCAGCAGAGGGAGGAGTGAGAGAATGCTCCTGAAGGATTCTTGGAGATAACAATAATAATAATACATACCTAGTGAAGAATTGGTGCTAAGTTAGCAGGGGCTTCAATTATCCAAGTGCCCTCCTCAAGTTGCCTGCAAGAACCTCCCATACACCAGTCAGGATGGTAGTTTTACTTTGGTCTGCTTACCAGAGAAAAGCTTGGTTTGCTCTCGGTCCTGGTTCTGGATCCCTGCTTTGGGTGTAAGTAGAAGATAATGAGTAGGAAGGGATCTTGTAAACACAGAAAAAAGAATAAATAAACCTGTCAGGAGAAAAGAGTACATTCTATTATCCTCTTTGTCACAGAGAAATAACAGATGCATTAGTGCACACAGCACTTATAATTCAGAGATCATCGTTACATCAAGTGACAAATGATGGTACTATAATTTATCATTTAGCTTTTCTCACATAGTTAAAAAAACAAAATTACAAGAAATCATGACAACTTGCCAATTAAACATGCTCATTCAGATGAAGCATGTATCTTTGCATTTTCCAAATTAAGGTGGGATGTGGAGAAAGGATGAGAACCAAAGTATGGAGTACAGTGATTTATTAGTCTCAACAGGTGTATGTTCAAAGTAGAACAACTTCCTCCTCTTTTCTAGAGCATCTAAGTCACTTGGAAAATATTCCCAGTTATAAAAATCAATAATCTTTCAGTTTTCTTCTTAAAGATTTTCAGACTTCACTATAATCCCACTTGTAAGGTTAATTCAATCTCATATTTCTTTCACTTTTATTGAGCTAGTGGACAAGCAAATCTAACATAAGTAGAATGAATGGATTAGTCTTATACTACATGAAGAAAAAATTGAATTGTAAATGTGTGTAAAACTGCTAGGCACACCATTTTGGAAACAGGGAATGAGATAGAGCATCTCCTTATGGAAAAATGGGGTAAATAGGGAGAAAACTTTCCAGGATATGGCAACAGCCAGCCAGTTTGGAGCATGGAAAGAATGAGGAGAAGGACTAGTCAGGGCCAGTTGACATCTAGTCCTGATAAAAAACAAAGGTAATGGGCTTCCCTGGTGGCGCAGTGGTTGGGAGTCCGCCTGCCGATGCAGGGAACACGGGTTCGTGCCCTGATCCAGGAAGATCCCACATGCCGTGGAGCGGCTGGGCCCGTGAGCCATGGCCGCT
>NW_006783631.1:5071859-5077589 GCF_000442215.2 Lipotes vexillifer | reverse complement strand
AAAAAAAAAAAAAAAAAAAAAAAAAAAAAGAAAATAGCAAGCTTGAAGGTGTCTCTGGTCTGGGTTATTTGGGGACCCAAGACGATGAGGGGAGCCCTCTTAGCAGGTGGAGCTCAACTTTGTTCCCATTTTCACAAGCTCTTATGGAGCCTGGAATATATGTCAATCACCAGAAGAAGAAGCTTCCATGTATCAGTAGACAGACGACTCCTTTATTTGGAAGAAGCCACCCTTTGGTTATGCAATGTAAAATGAGGAGCCATTCCTTTTCCCATCTCTTAAGAAAAAAAATGGTGAAGTAATCCTAATGCAAATATTTTATGTTTGTTTAGTAAGATAAATTCTGGTGTGCATTAGTTCTGGGCCCTGTTAGGGAGTGTGGTTAAGTGCACAGGTTGTGGAAAGAGCAGGTAGAGATCCCATTCCAGTTCCCACATTCTAGCTGCCATTGTTGGACAACTTAAACTCTCTCTACTTATATGTTCTCGTCTTAAACTGAGGCTAATAACAGTATTAATTCATAGGGCTATTGTGAGGTTTCATGAGTTAAGACATGGAAGTGCATAGCACAGTCTCCACTCCACCCAGGGTTGATGCTTAGTGAGTGTTAGATGTTTTGTTGTTGGGTTGGAAGGGATAGTTTTCTTTTTGTGTTTAGACAGTAAAATGCTAAAGCTGAGGGCTTCCCTGGTGGCACAGTGGTTGAGAGTCCGCCTGACGATGCAGGGGACACGGGTTCGTGTCCCAGTCCGGGAAGATCCCACATGCCGCGGAGCAGCTGGGCCTGTGAGCCATGGGAGCCGAGCCTGCGGGTCCAGAGCCTATGCTCCACAACGGGAGAGGCCACAACAGTGAGAGGCCCGCATACCGCAAAAAAAAAAAGAAAAAAAAAAAAAATGCTAAAGCTGATGCCCAGTTCCTTGGAGATGAATCTGATGTGCAAAACTAATTGCAATATAGGTAGTTAGCGGAAATGCAGCCTTGCTATCTACTGGAGTGTGAGATATGCCAGCTACAAGTATGAAAAGGCTAATTAATTTTAGAATGGATGAAAACCAAAACGCAGTCTTCCTTTGCAAACAAAATTGTGTTACAGCTAAAGAACTGACACAAAAAAGTCCAAATACAACAAACTCATATTCGTATTTTGCTAGGACAGGATCATCATTGACAGCAAAATTATCTACTTCTTTGACGGTGATGAAACTGTAAATGATCATTTAAGCAGAGAGCACCAGCATATAAGGCGGTAGAAGTTTCGTTTGTACTAGTTATACTTCTCTTTACAGAGTTGTTTGGATTTCCTTTGAAGAGAGATACAATACAGACTCACTTTGGGCTCCTTGGCCAAAATATGCATGTTTGTTTCTTTTTAGTTTGTCCAAATGTATCATCCCTGTGCAGTTGGTACTGGGCTAGTTAATTACCAAGAATAAATAAATTCTTGATGGAAAATAAATTTGCTGTTTAGAATGTGTTTTGCCATTTTTGGTGACATATATTCAAATATTCCATTTCTAAACAAGGGGAAGTCTATGTATGACATGGACGGACATATGATCCTAATCTACCATATTTCACCAAATCTTACTCAGTGCTGTAAGAGGAAATGCTACCTTGACAGAAACTTAGTACTGTCCCAAAAGGAGAAGGTTGGGAGGATATTTATCGAGATTTGGAGTTTCTGCTCAAGTGGTATTAGGCAGATCTTTCTAGGCAAGGAGTCGATCATTATTGGATTTTGTTCCAGGTAGCACCGTGAAGTGGGGTCTTGAAGTGAGTCTGAGGAATAAATTATGTAGGATCTGTGAACTAATGAGCAAACCATTTGCCCAGACATATTGGTTTGTAGAAATTTCCTGAAGCAACAGCAAAGTTATTTATTGGTTTACATCCTTATTTTTCCAAGTGATAATTTCCTGGAAGGTATAGTTAAATTGTATGGACATAGGAGTCCCCAGTCCTTCTTCCTGATGGTGAAGCCCTGTGGACACAGGCTGTCTCCCTTCTCCCCTAATACCAAGTCAAGTATCCATTCCCTTGACTACCTTCTGCCTTCCTCAATATTATAATTCCCTGGGGAGCTTTTGTTTCCTCCTAGAACCCTCCATTTTAACATACTTTTCTAGGAGACAGGCATAGTCAGGGTTGTGAATCCCTAAACCAAGGAGCGAATTGAGTAATAATTCAATGTTTCTGAACATGGTTAAGGTCACAGAAGACCTAAACACCTCTCTGTTCTTTCCATGACACCATGAGAAATGTCAGAATGCAAATATTTGTATTTGAAATTACTCTATACAGAATCTGGGACTACATTTTTACTAGCAATAAGCAGTAGCATGTAAAAGAGATTTAAATGCAATTCATGATGTAATTTTTTTTAATTAAGAAAAATTATTCCCATTAACTTTTTCACACTGAAAGTTGAGAAGGAAAAAGAAAGCTGTTTAAATCTGACTGTAGCTTTGGACCACCAGGCTTATGCAAAAACAGAGGATGAAAACCACTGGGCTAGAAAGAAACACAGCTGGCAAGCTCGATCTATGTGGCTGCCTAATTAGCAGCTGTAGGGGATCACATTTGCATTCTAACAGGAAGCATTTGGCCATAACTTAAAGGAGACAGAAGAAGCGGGGATTACTGGGTTTTTGTGACCACATGATAGGGGAAATCATTTTTTAGTTAAGGGGATTCTGAGACTCCCCTCATCCTTGTAGATAGGTAGACATCCTCTTTGCCCTTCATTAGGCTGGTCCCTATTATAATTGGCATTTGTCTTATGCTTCCAGTTCTGGCAGAATGGTCCAGGTTATGCCTCAGTAAAAAACAGCCCCAAAATCTCACACAAAATCTTAATGTATCAAAGATGCATCTCTCCCTCCCACAATGTCTAATACAGATTGGTCAGTAGCTTTGGTCGCTAGAGACAGAGACTGAGGGCAGTTCCACTTTGACACATGCTTGTATGTTTGTGATGGGAGAAGCGTCATGGAGAATGACACTGACTCTCAGCTTCCATCTAGAAGTAACACAGTCCACTCGCATTCAAATTTCACTCGCCAGAGTTAGTCACATGGGCACACACAGCACCAAAAGAAGAAAACTCAGTTCTACTACGTGCCCAGAAAGAAGGAAACAAGAACACAGTATTTACCATTAGCCCTAATGTTACTGCAACCCCCGAACACTAACTTAGGTTTGGGAAATAGACATTCATACACTCAAATCTCAGCTCTAACTGGTAAGCAGCATGAAAAGTACTGAGGCCCAGGGAACACTTTGCATTACCCCTCTGATGGTTTTTACCTGTGGGATGGGTTTATGTAAAGGTGCCAAACCAGGAAAGACATCAGCATACCAATCTGTCCCCTCCTTTAGTCAATGCTCAATCTCTCTCTCCTCTGTGAAATGTCCTGTGGCTATTTCAGGCTACATTGTTTGCTCTGCTTTCTTCACTTACAGTCCAGTGCACACAGCCATACCATCAATTGTTACTCTTTGATAACTATGTGATACATGAATGGATGTCTGTTAAATCAATATGCCAGGGCTCACTATTTTAATTCCCTGTTTAGTTAATAAATATAGTTCTTTTCTTCCCAATTAGATGGTAAGTTTCTCAGAGGCTTAAAACAGCTTTCTACGGAGCTCCGCAAAGTGCCTAGGCTAAGGATGAGCATACAATAGAAGAACCAAAAGTCTCTGGCAGTTTACTGAATGATGAAAAGCAAACAAACTTTGTCTGTCAAAGAATAGCTGGTATTGCCATCAAGAGCACATAGCTTCACCTTCCCATTCAGCCTTGCCACACAGAGTGAGTTGGAAGACTACTGAATAGAAATAACCTTTGGCTGGGCCCGTTTGAGGACAGTCATTAATATTGCTAACAGTCCATGTGTTAGACTTGGCCCAATATGGGCATCAGATGCATCCTCCCAGGCAACCTGTGGGCACTTCCGATGGCTCCTCCAGACCAGGCAGTCTGCATCTGCTTCCATTCAGGCAGCCTGGCTCCTTGGCACAAGAGAGAGCATCCATGGCAAGAATGAACACTCTCTCAGCGTGACTCCACTTCATGATAAATGAACGTAACTGGGGGTTGAGTCCTGCTGTCAGATCTGGACAACAGATGGTACGCTGCTGATGACAGGCGACAGCCAATAGAAAGATAACTTAGACCTACCTCTTCAGCCCCATCTGAGTTAACTAAATTCAACAAGGATTTATATGTAGTTGTGTCCCTACTTTGTGTCTAGCCCTGGGGTCAGGAAAATGGGAGAAGTAAGGTAACTTTGGCAGACATCATATTAGAGTTGGGCAGTGTGTAATCAGATCAGGAAATAAATTCCCCTCCGGGATCAAGAGTTAAGATTTTCTTTTTAACTTTCTGCTAAGGGATTCACAGACATCATTTATTTTAATACTTGCAAACATCCTATAAGTAGATACTAATAACTACATTTTCCGGATGATGAAACCAAAGCTGAGAGGTTACATGACCCAAGGTCAGACAATTGATAAGATCAAGATTCAAGCCTTTGATTCTGAAGAACATGTTGCATTTGACATTAGATGTTGAGGGTTATTGAGTTCAGAAAATGCAGGCTTATTACATAGAGCTCACGGCTAATCTGACACCTTTGTAATAATAACTCGTCTAACCTTAATAGCAACTCCATAAATTATTAGGTACTAATATATTTTCACTTTACAAATAAAGTAACTAATGTGCAGAGAGTTTAAGTAATTAGCCCAAAGTCCCACAACTACACTAGAGTGAGTATTTGAACCCAGATGAGGATAGTTCTTCTTGCCCACTATACTTATTAAATAGTACTGGTAATATTCACTCCTCCTTTCCCCAAAATGTGGTTAGACCTTTGTTTTGGTGGGTAATTAATTACTTTTGTCTGTCTTGGTTCAAAGCAGAAGTTCCACTTCTGATAATCCTCTCTGGCCTTTGTTTTCAAAATCTAGAAAGCTATATTTACACCTGATCCCCTAGATTTGAGGACAGGAGTGTGCATTGTGCTGTGCTAAGACATACCAGAGTCCCCAGGGAAAGGTGGGGAGACCAAGTTTCCCCTGATGGGAGCCAAGTCTTACTTAGGTGTGGTCAAAGTAGAGAGATGATAAATAAGTAGGTAGGTGGGTAGATAGATAGATACATAGATAGATAGATAGATAGATAGATAGATAGATTGTAGATAGATAAATAGTAGACAGATTATAGATATGCAGGTTGAGGACAGATAGGTAGATAGATAGATAGTAGACAGATGGATTGTAGATAGATAGATGATAGATAGATAGATTGTAGATAGATGATAGATAGATAGATAAATAGATTGTAGATGGTTAGATTGTAGACAGATAGATATATAGTTAGATAGTAGGTGGTTAGACTATAGATAGATAAATAGATAGATGATAGATGATAGATAGATAGATGATAATAGATTTTTTTTTTAACTTCTGCACAAGCTAGAAAGACTCTGAAGAAGTGGGGGAAAATCTCATAGGTGAAAGAATCAATCACTCTGCTCCTAATTCAGCACGTGGGAGAGATGGTAGGATTTCAAAGAACAAGAATTTACTTTAGAAGGACAAGGCATGAGTAAAGGCTCCTAGCCTCATGAATAGCCTCTTTGTACAAGTATGACACAAAAGTGTGCAGTGCTGTCAACTTCAAGGAATCACGTAGATTTGGACACAATACATTCCTGC
>NW_006783631.1:5018531-5071736 GCF_000442215.2 Lipotes vexillifer | reverse complement strand
TGCTGACCATTATGGACAGACCAGAAGACCTGAACCAAATGTTCTGGAGTGTGGCAGGCCCTAAGAGCTCTGAAATAATTCCCAAGTGGGTAAGAGTTCTTCAAAACAAAAAGACATTACATTTCTTAACTACTTTGACAAATAAATAGTTGGAGTCAGATTTAATTTGATTTGGAAGAAATAAAGCAATGAAATATTCTTGGATGTAAGTAAATTAAAACCCTTTCAGTGAATATATATAATCTTGAAAATATGCAATTTAAATACTTGGTACAGTATTAGCTTGAGTATCTGGAAAATATTTTCCTTCTCTTTTCTCTCATACACACACACACACACACACACACATAATGAAAGTAAAAATTACAGAGGAGGAAAAATAGCAAAGCTAAAAGATTTTTGGTGGCAGATGTAAAAATGAATACCAGCTAGTAACAGAATCAGTTGTTTAGTTTAGCAGGAATCTGTTGACCATCGAATTTTTCCATTAAGATTTTCATGAACAGAGACACGATAATCACTTTTTCAGAGAATACTGACGAGGTGTACTTGCTTGGTTGAAGGGGAGGAAAATGAATATGTACATTTAATTTTTTTATGATTACATTTTTACTGGAGGGAGGAGGATGATTGTAGTTTCCTAACAACTTTAATGAAATAGCTTCCATTTAGAGGAGATGACATGTTCAAATGTGATGTGTAAAGATATGTAGAATGCTTCCCCAGTAATTGGATTCCAGCAACAATACAACTGGGCATTGTCAAATCCTTTATGGCTTTTTTCAAAAAGTCTCCTTCCTTCCTCTAGGATAAAAATGCACATATTATAAAGCATCATGAACTTACCCAACAGTTAAAAGGGAAATTAAAAATTATTTCACCTAAGTGCATCTGCATTTAAATCAAACATATGCTAAAATTTATACAACTTCTAACTGCACAGTGATTTCTCGTCACTTCCTTCTGTTATAAAAGCACAGGATTTTAGAGCTGACTGGTGTATTTTAGGAGTACTTTTAGTGTAACATCCTCATCTTGGGGATGAGGAAATAAAGGCCTAGGTAAAGTAACTTACCTATGGGTGCACCATAAATTAATGGCAAAAACAGGACCAACCTTCTTCTGTAGTCATAGGGAAGTGTGTATGTTGGTGGTGGGTGGGGAGCGGGGAAAGAATAACAGAGGTCAAGTAAAGAGAGAGTGCTATGGTCTAAATGTTTGCATTCACCTAAACTTCACATATTGAAATCCTATCCCCCTGAAGGCAAGGTCTTTGGGAGATGATTAGGTCATGAGTGTGGAGACCTCCTGACTGAGGTTAGTGCTCTTACAAAAAGAGATCCCACAGAGCTCACAAGCCTTTTCCACCCTGGTAGGATAAATTAAAAGTCTGGGACCTGACCATGTTGTCTCCCTGATCTTGAACTTCCATCTCCCAGGACTGTAAGCAGTACATTTCTATTGTTTACTAGCTACTCAGTCTGTTGGATTTTGTTCTAGCAGCCCAACCAGACTAAGACAGAGGGCTTCAAGGAACCAGGGACCAATCATCCTTGGGGAATACCAAGAAGAGCTGAAGAAGAATGATAGCTGATGAAAGGTCATTGGTTGTTGTAAACAGATTGTTGATAATCTATTTAGCCAGGACTCTTTTGGTCACAAGGGGCAGAAAACTATCTAAAACGATCTTGCGCTAAAGGAAAAATTATATCCTTATGTAACCAAGAGGCCTGAAATTAGAGGTGATTTTAAGTACACCTGGACTCAGGTCACCAAATGACAATCTGTGCTTTCTCTCGAGCTCTGGATCTTAGCTCTCTGTGTTGGTTTCATTCTCTTCTATATGTAGTGTCTTCCCCTGTGATGAGGAAATGGCCCACCTGTAGTCCTGTATTCATATCCTCTGTTTAGGAACCTCAGTTGAAAAAGAAGCCTCTCTTCCAATGTTCAGATGTTAATCATGGGGCAAAACTTTAATTTTCCCTGTCTGGGTCATACGTGAACCCTAGATTCAAGAAATTGATTAGTATGATTGTCCATATTTAGGTCACATTTCAATATTATAGTGGATGTGATACAGAGGTATTTTATGATTCATTGACTGATAGGGGCACAGAAAAAGATAATAGTATCTTAAAAGGAAGAGAACATGTAAATGGAAGAAACAGGGAAGAAACATGCTAAAATATAAAAACAATAGCTTGAGTTTTCCTTTACTGACAAGCAAGAACACACACACCCTTCTCAAACATTCATTTTCATTTCCACCTAACAAATTACAAGTATCCACAGGCAGTTAAATCCTGCTCAACACTTCCCAAAGAGTTATAGCTTCACGTCACTTCCAGACACTACACAGTCATGTCATGTCATGAGTCCATTGGGTTTACAATCCAAGGAATGTTCATTCTGCCTCTATGCCTGCTAAAATCCTATTTCAATATTCTGTGGTCTATGCACAGAACACATAATCAATTTAATCATCCCAAACATACCAATTTAAAAGTGAAAGGAAAATAAGTTAATAATCCAAAATGTTCTCATTCAGAATTCAGAGAAAAGGGAGTAATATAGAGAGGTTCTTGATCTATAGCACACATGAAATAGTAGACAAGAAGAGTAGTATCTCTCTCTGCTAGTGGGGGAATGAAATCCTTGATTAGTCAATCTGGCTGCCCCAATTCTATTCTCTGGCATGTTTGCCTCTATGCTCATGCCTGACAGAGACACAGAAATAACTTACACTCTAGAAGTTCTATCACTTTAGAAGCCCACTTTCTATAGGTACAATTGTAGGGAACTGGGGAGTGCCTTAGAAATTAACAAAATACACTTGACAAGATTGTATTTCTCTGCCAATACAACTACTTTAAAACCTCAGTCAACTGAAGGTTGACTTCAGTCCTATGAAGTCTTGTTAGTAACCTACACCAGAATATTTAAACAGACATAATCCATGAATGTTGATTTCAGCTGGTAGATTGTTTCTGATAGCAATAGACCTTGATACTAGATTGTAGTAGATGCCATGACGCACCTCCTAGAAGCCCTGTCCAAGACCAAAACCTTCATTTTTCTACTGCTGAGAGATTTAGCAGCTAATGACTCTCCATTGTCTTTCTCTAGAACTTTCCTTCAGGTAAAGAAAGCTGCCTTGTTCAAGTTTTGCCACTTTTCTGGGTTTAGCCTACATCCAATGACTGGTCAGTGCAGAGATATAAATGTCCAGCTTCCTTGTCTAGCCTCAGACAACTCTGAAGAGGCAACCAGCTCCATAACTACAGATAGGATTGACTAAAGATTTATTGTTACTGTATCACTCTGCCCCATGTTTGCTCTGCCCATTTCTGCTTCCTTTCTTCCCCCAGAGGTGTTGATTCAGAAAGCACACCTCCCAACATACCCTCTGCTTGCAAATCCCCATTTCAGAGCCTGCTTACCAGGAAGCCCAAGATATGATAGATGGCACCAGGAGTGACCCGAGAGAAAAGACTCTAAACTGAAATTCTTCAGCTAAGCTAGATCACCTACAGGTTGTCAGGCAATGAGGACCCCAAAACGGTGGTTGGTGGAGCATGGATAGTCCTTGGCATGTAGGAGCAGTGTAATTGTTAACACATTCTCCAGTGATAAACTAGGTTGGCATACCAGGAAAAGGGCACTGAAAAGATGTTGCTGTGGTCAATGAATGTTTTGAAGATAAAAATGAAATGAAAGAATGAGGTGATTAATCTCCAGCCACAGATTAAGGCTAGAGGGTCTCTTTAGCAGTATATAAAGAGAATCCCATCTTCTACAATGGGAGAGAAGAAAAAGCTGAGAGTGGGTCTCAAGGTTTAATTATAATAGCAACAGAGTTAGAGAGGATGTTGAATTTTCAAACTTAACAGGTCTGCTATGACAAGATAAGGACTTTTATTAGAAAGAAATGGACACTGGGACAACCAAAAGCTGCCAAATTTTAGTAGGACCTTCTATCAGTCAGGGTTCCACCTGCAAAGCAGATCAGTAAGATATACATACATACGTACATCACTGTGTGTGTGTGTATGTATATATAGACACATACATACATGTAAGTACATTCAAATATATGAAATTTATTGCAAGGAATTAACTCATGAAATTAGGAAGCTGGCTAATCAAGCCTGACATCCATCTGGTAGGCAAGCCATCAGGAGGGACAGGCTGGAAACTCTCTCATATCTAAAAAACACCTTCATAACAATACCTTGATTCATGTTTTATTGAATAATTAGGGACTAATAGCCTGGCAGAGTTGACACGTATAACTGATCCTCACAGGCCTAGAACAGGAAAGGACTCTACAGCAGTGTCAGGTTGTTTTCATTACAATTTATTATCTCATAGTTTCTGTGGAGGAATCAGGGCACAGTTTATATGGAACCTCTGCTTAGGGCCACTTGAGGTTAAAATCAAGAACTTAACTATGGTGGGAAAATATACCATATGGAGCTTATGGTGTTGACCCAATAGAAGAGAAACATCATAAATCTTGCCCTTAGGCTATCATACACTTTTCAAGAACAGCTCCTGATACGCTGTTGGACTCTATTAGAGATGAAGTCCCTAACTATGGGACAAGTGAGTATATGGTAAGAACCCATCATAAGGTAGGATCTGTTAGACATCCAAATCAGAAAACCCAAGAATTTCAGGTAAGTGGAATCCAAAAACAGCCACACCAAGACACATTATAATTAAATTGTCAAAAGTTAAAGACAAGGATAGAATCTTTAAAGAAGCAAGAGAAAAACAACTTGTTACATACAAGGTAATCTCCATAAGACTATCAGCAGCTTTTTCAGCAGAAATTTTGGAGTCTAGAAGAGAGTGACATGATACATTCAGAGTGCAGAAAGAAAAACAACAATAACAAAAGCTACCAATCAAGATTACTCTACCTGGCAAAGTTGTCCTTCAGAAATGAAGGAGTTATAAAGAGATTTCCAGACAAGCAAAAGCTGAAGGAGTTCATCCCCACTAATCTGGCCATACAAGAAATGTTAAATGGACTTCTTCAAAGTGAAATGAAAAGGTATTAATTACAAGAAAACATATGGAAGTACAAATCTCACTGGCAAACATAAATACAAAATTAAGTTCAGAATACTCTAATTTTGTAACAGTATGGGATAAATCATTTATAAATCTAGCATGTAGACTAAAAGACAAAAGTATTAAAAATAAGGCTTCCCTGGAGGTGCAGTGGTTGACAGTCTGCCTGCTGATGCAGGGGACACGGGTTTGTGCCCTGGTCCAGGAAGATCCCACATGCTACAGAGCGGCTAGGCCCATGAGCCATGGCCGCTGAGCCTGTGCACACAGAGCCTGTGCTCCACAATGGGAGAGGCCACAACAGTGAAAAAAAAAAAAGTATTAAAAATAACTGTAACTACAATAATTTGTTAATGGATACATAAAATTAAAAGATATAAATTGTGACATCAAAAACAAAATGGGAAGGGGTAGTGTATAAATGTAGAGCTTTAGTATGTGTTTGAACTTAAGTTGTTATCAGCTTAAAATAAGCAGTTATAAATATAGATATTTTATGTAAGCCTCCTGGTAACTACAAAGCAAAAACCTATAGTAGATACAAAAAATAAATAAATAAAGAGAAAGGAATCTAAAGATACCACTACAAAAATAATCATCAAATCACAAAGGAAGAGGGCAAGAGAAGAAAGGAACAAAGGAATCCAAAAAAAAAAAAGGCAATAGTAAATACCTACCTAAAAATAACTACTTTAAATATAAATGGATTAAATTCTCTAATCAAAAGAAATAGAATGGCTGAATAACTTTTATAAAATAAGACCCAACTATATGTTGCCTACAAGAGACACAACTCAGCTTTAAGGAAACACACACAGAAAGTAAAAAGATGGAAAAAGAGATTCCATGCAAATGGAAAACAAAAATAAACAGTGATAGCTACACTTACACCAGACAAAATAGACTTTAAGCCAATGACTGTAAACAGAGAAAAAGGAGGACATATATAATAATAAAAGTGTCAATTAAACAAGAGGATATAACATTTATAAAATTTATGCACCCAACATAGAAGCACCTAAATATATAATGTAAAATTTAACAGACCTGAAGGGAGAAATAGAAAGCAATAGAATAATATTATGGGACTTCACTACCCCACTTGCAGCAATGGTAGATCATGCGCACAAAAAATCAATAAGGAAACATTGGAGTTAAATGGAACATTGGACCAGATGGACTTAACAAACATTTATAGAATATTACATCCAGGGGGCGAGGGGAAGATGGCGGAACAGTAAGTTGTGGCGGTCACCTTCCTCCCCACAGATACATCAGAAATACATCTACATGTGGAACAACTACAGAACACTTACTGAACGCTGGCAGAAGACCTCAGACCCCTCAAAAGGTAAGAAACTCCCCACGTACTTGGGTAGGGCAAAAGAAAAAAAGAAAAAAGCAGAGACAAAAGAATAGGGATGGGCCTGCACCAGTGGGAGGGAGCTGTGAAGGAGGAAAGGTTTCCACACACTAGGAAGCCCCTTTGTGGGTGGAGACTGAAGGTGGCGGAAGGGGGGAGCTATGGAGCCACGGAGGAGAGTGCAGCAAAAGGGGTGCAGAGGGCAAAGTGGGGAGATTCCTGCACAGAGGATCGGTGCTGACTGGCACTCACCAGCCTGAGAGGCTTGTCTGCTCGCCCGCCAGGGTGGGTGGGGCTGCGAGCTGAGGCTCGGGTTTTGGCCGGAGCATAGCGAGAGGACTGGAGATGGCAGCGTGAACACAGCCTGAAGGGGTTAGTGCACCATGGCTAGCCGGGAGGGAGTCCAGGAAAAGGTCTGGAGCTGCCGAAAAGGCAAGAGACTTTTTTCTTCCCTTGTTTCCTGGTGCGCGAGGAGAGGGGATTAAGAGTGCTGCTTAAAACAGTTGCAGAGACGGGCGCGAGCTGCGGCTAAAAACGCAGACCACAGAGACGGGCATGAGACGCTAAGGCTGCTGCTGCCGCCACCAAGAAGCCTCTGTGCAAGCACAGGTCACTATCCACACTTCCATTCCGGGGAGCCTGTGCAGCCCGCCACTGCCAGGTTCCCAGAATCCAGGGACAACTTCCCCGGGAGAACACATGGCGAGCCTCAGGCTGGTGTAACGTCATGCCAGCCTCTGCCGCTGCAGGATCACCCCGGACTCCATACCCCTCCTTTCCCCCGGCCTGAGTGAGCCAGAGCCCCCGAATCAGCGGCTCCTTTAACCCTGTCCTGTCTGAGCGAAGAACAGATGCCCTCCAGCGACCTACACGCAGAGGTGGGGCCAAATCCAAAGCTGAGCCCCTGGGAGCTGTGAGAACAAAGAAGAGAAAGGGAAATCTCTCCCAGCAGCCTCAGAAACAGCGGATTAAAGCTCCACAATCAACTTGATGTACCCTGCAACTGTGTAATACATGAATAGACAACAAATCATCCCAAATTGAGGAGGTGCACTTGGACAGCAAGATTTAAGATTTTTTTCCCCTTTTCCTCTTTTTGTGAGTGTGTATGTGTATGCTTCTGTGTGAGAATTTTTCTGTATAGCTTTGCTTCTACTATTTGTCCTAGGTTCTATCCATCCTTATTTTTTCTTAATATTATTTTTTATTTTATTAACATTATTTTATTTTACCTTATCTTCTTTCTTTCTTTCTTTCTTTACTTCCTTCCCTCCTTTAGACGAATCATCACAAATTCAGGAGGTGGACTTTGAGAGCAAGATTTATGATTTTTTCCCATATTCCTCTTTTCGTGAGTGTGTATGTGTATGCTTCTGTATGAGATTTTGTCTCTATAGCTTTGCTTCCACAATTTGTCCTAAGCTTCTATCCGTCTGTTTTTTTTAAAATTATTGTTCTTAATAATTATTTTCTTAATTTAATAATTTTATTATATTTTACTTTATTTTATTTTACTTTATCTTTTTTCTTTCTTTCTTTTTTCCTTCCTTCCCTCCATCCTACCTTCTTTCATCCCACCATCACTCCCTCCCTCCTTTCTTTCTTTCTTTTCTTCTTTCCTTCTTTCCTTCTTTTCTTCTTTCTTCCTTCCTTCCTTCCTTCCTTCTTACCTTTCTTTCTTTCTTTCTTCCCACTTCTAATAATTATTTCTCTATAATTTTTCTCCCTTTCATTCTGAGCCGTGTGGATGAAGGGCTCCTGGTGCTCCAGCCAGGAGTCAGTGCTCTGCCTCTGAGGTGGGAGAGCCAACTTCAGGACACTGGTCAACAAGAGACCTCCCAGCTCCACATAATATCAAATGGCAAAAATCTCCCAGAGATCTCCATTTCAACACCGACACCCAGCTTCACTCAACGACCAGCAAGCTACACTGCTGGACATCCTATGCCAAGCAACTAGCAAAACACGAACACAACCCCATCCATTAGCAGAGAGGCTGCCTAAAATCATAATAAGTCCACAGACACCCCAGAAAACACCACCAGACATGGACCAGCCCACCAGAAAGACAAGATCCAGCCACATCCACCAGAAAACAGGCACTAGTACCCTCCAAACGAAAGCCTACACAACCCACTGAAACAATCTTAGCCACTGGGGACAGACACCAAAAACAATGGGAACAATGAACCAGCAGCCTGCAAAAAGGAGACCCCAAGCACAGTAAGATAAGCAAAATGAGAAGACAGAAAAACACACAGCAGGTGAAGGAGCAAGATAAAAGCCCACCAGACCTAACAAATGAAGAGGAAATAAGCAGTCTACCTGAAAAAGAATTCAGAATAATGATAGTAAAGATGATCAAAGATTTTGGAAATAGAATAGACAAAATGTCAGAAACATTTAACAAGGATCTAGAAGAACTAAAGATGAAACAAACAGCGATGAACAACACAATATATGGAATTAAAAATACTCTAGATGGGATCAATAGCAGGATAACTGAGGCAGAAGAACGGATAAGTGACCTGGAAGATAAAATACTGGAAACAACTACTGCAGAGCAGAATAAAGAAAAAAGAATGAAAAGAACTGAGGACAGTCTCAGAGACCTCTGGAACAACATTAAACACACCAACATTCAAATTATAGGGGTTCCAGAAGAAGAAGAGAAAAAGAAAGGTACTGAGAAAATATTTGAAGAGATTACAGTTGAAAACTTCCCTAATATGTGAAAGGAAAGAGTTAATCAAGTCCAGGAAGCACAGAGAGTCCCATACAGGATAAATCCAAGGAGAAAAACACAAAGACACATCTTAATCCAACTGCCAAAAATTAAATACAAAGAAAGCATATTAAAAGCAGCAAGGAAAAAACAACAAATACCACACAAGGGAATCCCCATAAGGTTAACACATGAACTTTCAGCAGAAACTCTGCAAGACAGAAGGGACTGGAAGGACATACTGAAAGTGATGAAGGAGAAAAACCTGCAACCAAGATTGCTCTACCCAGCAAGGATCTCATTCAGATTTGATGGAGCAATTAAAACCTTTACAGACAAGCAAAAGCTGGGAGAGTTCAGCACCACCAAACGAGCTTTACAACAAATGATAAAGTAACTTCTCTAGGCAAGAAACACAAGAGAAGGAAAAGGCCTAAAATCATGAACCCAAAACAATTTAGAAAATGGGAATAGGAACATACATATCGATAATTACCTTAAATATAAATGGACTAAATGCTCCCACCAAAAGACACAGATTGGCTGAATGGATACAAAAGCAAGACCCATATATATGCTGTCTACAGGAGACCAACTTCAGACCTAGGGACACATACAGATTGAAAATAAGGGGATGGAAAAAGGTATTCCAGGCAAATGGAAACCAAAACAAAGCTGGAGTGGCAATTCTTATATCAGACAAAATAGACTTTAAAATAAAGAATATTAGAAGAGACAAATAAGGACACTACATAATGATCAACAGATTGATCCTAGAAGCAGATGTAACAATTGTAAATATTTATTCACCCAACATAGGAGCACCTCAATACATAAGGCAAATACTAACAGCCATAAAAGGGGAAATCAACAGTAACACATTCTTAGTTAGGGACTTTAACACCCCACTCTCACCAATGGACAGATAATCCATAAGGAAAATAAATAAGGAAACACAAGCTTTAAATGATACATTAAACAAGATGGACTTAATTGATATTTATAGGACACTCCACCCAAAAACAACAGAATACACATTTTTCTCAAGTGCTTATGGAACATTCTCCAGGATAGATCATATCTTGGGTCACAAATCAAGCCTTGGTAAATTTAACAAAATTGAAATTGTATCAAGAATCTTTTCTGACCACAACGCTATGAGACTAGATATCAATTAAAGGAAAAAATCTGTAAAACACACAAACACATGGAGGCTAAACAATACACTACTTAATAACGAAGTGATCACTGCAGAAATCAAAGAGGAAATTAAAAAATACCTAGAAACAAATGACAATGGAGACACGATGACCCAAATCCTATGGGATGCAGCAAAAGCAGTTCTAAGAGGGAAGTTTATAGCAATACAAGCCCACCTTAAGAAGCAGGAAACATCTCGAATAAACAACCTAACCTTCCACCTAAAGAGAAAGAAGAACAAAAAAACCCCAAAGTTAGCAGAAGGAAAGAAATCATAAAAATCAGATCAGAAATAAATGAAAAAGAAATGAAGGAAATGATAGCAAAGATCAATAAAACTAAAAGCTGGTTCTTTGAGAAGATAAACAAAATTGATAAACCATTAGCCAGACTCATCAAGAAAATAAGGGAGAAGACACAGATCAATAGAACTAGAAATGAAAAAGAAGCAACAACTGACACTGCAGAAATACAAAATATCATGATAGATTACTAAAAGCAACTCTATACCAATAAAATGGACAAACTAGAAGAAATGGACAAGTTCATAGAAATGCACAACCTGCCAAGACTGATTCAGGAAGAAATAGAAAATATGAACGGACCAATCACAAACACTGAAATTGAAACTGTGATTAAAAATCTTCCAACAAACAAAAGCCCAGGACCAGATGGCTTCACAGGCGAATTCTATCAAACATTTAGGGAAGAGCTAACACCTATCCTTCTCAAACTCTTCCAAAATATAGAAGAGAGAGGAACACTCCCAAATTCATTCTACGAGGCCACCATCGCCTTGATACCAAAACCAGACAAGGAGGGCACAAAGAAAGAAAACTACAGGCCAATATCACTGATGAACATAGATGCAAAAATCCTAAACAAAATACTAGCAAACAGAATCCAACAGCACATTAAAAGGATCATACACCATGATCAACTGGGGTTTATTCCAGGTATGCAAGGATTCTTCTATACATGCAGATCAATCAATGCGATAAACCATATTAACAAATTGAAGGAGAAAAACCATATAATCATCTCAATAGATGCAGAGAAAACTTTGACAAAATTCAACACCCATTTATGATAAAAACCCTCCAGAAAGTAGGCATAGAGGGAACTATCCTCAACATAATAAAGGCCGTATATGACAAACACACAGGCAACATTGTTCTCAATGGTGAAAAACTGAAAATATTTCCACTAAGATCAGGGACAAGACAAGGTTGCCCATTCTCACCACTCTCATTCAACATAGTTTGGAAGTTTTAGCCACAGCAATCAGAGAAGAAAAGGAAATAAAAGGAATCCAAATCAGAAAAGAAGAAGTAAAGCTGTCACTGTTTGCAGGTGACATGATACTATACATAGAGAATCCTAAAGGTGGTACCAGAAAACTACTAGAGGTAATCAATGAATTTGGTAATGTCGCAGGATACAAAATTAATGCACAGAAATCTCTGGCATTCCTATACACTAATGATGAAAAATCTGAAAGTGAAATCAAGAAAACACTCCCATTTGCCATTGCAAAAGATTAAATATCTAGGAATAAACCTACCTAACGAGACAAAAGACCTGCATGCAGAAAATTATAAGACACTGATGAAAGAAATTAAAGATGATATAAATAGATGGAGGGATATACCATGTTCGTGGATTGGAAGAATCAGCATTGTGAAAATGACTCTACTACCCAAAGCAATCTATAGATTCAATGCAATCCCTATCAAACTACCACTGGCATTTTTCACAGAACTAGATCAAAAAATTTCAGTTTGTATGGAAACACAAAAGACCCTGAATAGCCAAAGCAATCTTGAGAATGAAAAACGAAGCTGGAGGAATCAGGCTCCCTGACTTCAGACTATAACTAGAAAGCTACAGTAATCAAGACAGTATGGTACTGGCACAAAAACAGAAAGATAGATCAATGGAACAGGATAGAAAACCCAGAGATAAACCCATGCACATATGGTCACCTTATCTTTGAAAAGGAGGCAGGAGCATACAGTGGAGAAAGGACAGCCTCTTCAATACGTGGTGCTGGGAAAACTGGACAGGTACATGTAAAAGTATGAGATTAGATCACTCCCTAACACCATACACAAAAATAAGCTCAAAATGGATTAAAGACCTAAATGTAAGGCCAGAAACTATCAAACTCTTAGAGGAAAATATAGGCAGAACACTCTATGACATAAATCACAGCAAGATCCTTTTTGACCCACCTCCTAGAGAAATGGAAGTAAAACCAAAAATAAACAAATGGGACCTAATGAAATTTCAAAGCTTTTGCACAGCAAAGGAAACCATAAACAAGACCAAAAGACAAGCCTCAGAATGGGAGAAAATATTTGCAAATGAAGCAACTGACAAAGGATTAATCTCCAAAATTTACAAGGAGCTCATGCAGCTCAATAACAAAAAAAACAAAGAACCCAATCTAAAAATGGGCAGAAGACCTAAATAGACATTTCTCCAAAGAAGATATACAGCCTTCCAACAAACCCATGAAAGAATGCTCAACGTCATTAATCATTAGAGGAATGCAAATCAAAAGTACACTGAGATATCATCTCACACCAGTCAGAAAGACCATCATCAAAAAATCTAGAAACAATAAATGCTGGAGAGGGTGTGGAGAAAAGGGAACACTCTTGCATTGTTGGTGGGAACGTGAATTGGTACAGCCACTATGGAGAACAGTATGGAGGTTCCTTAAAAAACTACACATAAAACTACCATATGACCCAGAAATCCTAGTACTGGGCATATACCCTGAGAAAACCATAATTCAAAAAGAGTCATGTACGAAAATGTTCATTGTAGCTCTATTTACAATAGCCCAGAGATGGAAACAACCTAAGTGTCCATCATCGGATGAATGGATAAAGAAGATGTGGCACATATATACAATGGAATATTA
This sequence comes from Lipotes vexillifer, assembly GCF_000442215.2. Classification (NCBI taxonomy): domain Eukaryota; kingdom Metazoa; phylum Chordata; class Mammalia; order Artiodactyla; family Lipotidae; genus Lipotes; species Lipotes vexillifer. Next base: position 5,058,437 of record NW_006783631.1, on the reverse strand, counting down.
CTCAGTCATAAAAAGAAATGAAGTTGAGTTATTTGTAACGAGGTGGATGGTCTTAGAGTCTGTCATACAAAGTGAAGTAAGTCAGAAAGAGAAAGACAGATACCGTATGCAAACACATATATATGGAATGTATGAAAAAAATGTCATGAAAAACCTTGGGTTAAGAGAGGAATAAAGACAGAGACCTACTAGGGAACAGACTTGGGGATATGGGGTGGGAGAAGGGTGAGCTGTGACAAAGCGAGAGAGAGGCATGGACATATATACACTACCAAACGTATGGTAGATAGCTAGTGGGAAGCAGCCTCATAGCACAGGGACATCATCTCAGTGCTTTGTAACAACCTGGAGTGGTGGGATAGGGAGGATGGGAGGGAGGGAGATACAAGATGGAAGAGATATGGGAACATATGTATATGTATAACTGATTCACTTTGTTATAAAGCAGAAAGTGACACACCATTGTAAAGCAATTATACCCCAATAAAGATGTTAAAAAAATAAATAATTAAAAATAAAAATAAAGTTAAAAAAAAGAATATTACATCCAACAAGCAGAATAATATATATCCTTCTCAAATGTACATGGGACATTCCTCAGGTTAGATCATATTTTATAACACAAAATAAGTTTTAAAATTTAAGAAGGTTCTCCACCAGAAGACTACTAGAGCTCATCAATGAATTCAGTAAAATGTTAAGATACAAAATTAGTATACAAATATATGTTGAATTTCTACATATTATAAACAAACTATAAGAAAGAGAAAGAAATAATCCAATTTACCATCACATTAAAAAGAATAAAATACCTAGGAATAGATCTACCTAAGGATGTAAAAGCCCTATACTCAGAAAACTATAAGACACTGATGAAAGAAATTGAAGACAACACAAACAGATGAGGAGATATACCATGTATTTGGATTGAAAGAATTGATATTGTTAAAATGATCATATTACCCAAGGCAAACTACAGATTCAATGCAACCCTTATCAAAATACTAAGTGTTTTTCACAGAAGTGGAACAAATAATTTTAAAATTTGTATGGAAACAAAAAGACCCTGAATAGCCAAAAGCATCCTGAGAAAGAAGAACAGAGTTGGAGGAATCATGCTTCATGACTTCAGACTATACTACAAAGCTACAGTCTCAAAATAGTATGATATTGACACAAAACAGACACATAGATCAATGGAAGAGAATAGAGAGCCCAGAAATAAACCCACACACTTATAGTCTACAACAAAGGAGGCAAGAATATACAATGGAGAAAAGACAGACTCTTCAATAAGTGGTGTTGGGAAAACTGGACAGCTACATGTAAAAAAAAAGAAATTAGAACATTTTTAACACCATATACAAAAATAAACTCAAAATGGATTAAAGAGCTAAATGTAAGACCAGATACCATAAAACTCCTAGAAGAAAATGTAGGCAGAGCACTCTTTGACATAAAACATAGCAATATTTTTTTTGATCTGTCGCCTAAAACAAAGGGAAAAAAAGCAACACTAAACAAAGGGGACCTATTGAAGCTTAAAAGCTTTTGCACAGCAAAGGAAACCACTGACAAAATGAAAAGACAATCTACTGAATGGGAGAAAATATTTGCAAATGATATGACCAATAAGGGATTACTATCCAACATATATAAATAGCTCATACAGCTCAACATCAAAAAATCAAAACACCTAGGTTTCCCTGGTGGCGCATTGGTTGAGAGTCCGCCTGCCGATGCAAGGGACACGGGTTCGTGCCCCAGTCTGGGAAGATCCCACGTGCCGCGGAGTGGCTGGGCCCATGAGCCATGGCTGCTGAGCCTGCACATCTGAAGCCTGTGCTCTGCAAAGGGAGAGGCCACAACAGTGAGAGGCCCACATACCGCAAAAAAAAAAAAAAAAAAAATCAAAACACCTGATTAGAAAATGGGCAGAAGAACTGAATAGAAATTTATCCAAAAAGGAAGTGCAGATGGCTAATAGACACATGAAAAATAGAAATCAGTTACAAGAATAAAACTAGAGGGGCTTCCCTGGTGGCGCAGTGGTTGAGAATCTGCCTGCTAATGCAGGGGACATGGGTTCGAGCCCTGGTCTGGGAAGATCCCACATGCCGCAGAGCAACTGGGCCCATGAGCCACAACTACTGAGCCTGCGCGTCTGGAGCCTGTGCTCCGCAACAAGAGAGGTCACGATAGTGAGAGGCCCGCGCACTGCGATGAAGAGTGTCCCCCGCTTGCCACAACTAAGGAAAGCCCTCGCACAGAAACGAAGACCCAACACAGCAAAAATTAATTAATTAATTAATAAACTCCTACCCCCAACATCTTGTTTAAAAAAAAAAAAAAAGAATAAAACTAGAAAATTCACAAATATTTGAAGATTAAACAGCATGATCATGGATAACAAATGAGTCAAGAAGAAATCAAAAGGAAAATCAGAAAATATCTTGAGACAAATGATAATGGAAATACATATACCAAAATTTATGGGATGCAACAAAAGCAGTTCTAGGAGGGATGTTCATAGTGATAGCTGCAAATATTAAAAAAAAAAAAAAGTCTCAAAAACCAACTTAATTTTACACCTCAAGGAACGGGAAAAAGAACAAACTAAGCCCAAAATTAGTAGAAGGAAGGAAATAACAATAATCAGAAGGGAAATAAACAAAATACAGACTAAACAAAATAGACAAAATGCTGGTTGGAATTACCAAAGAGAGAGATAGAGAACTTAAATAAATAACATTAGAAATAAAAGAGGAGCTATTACAACTGATAATACAGGAATACAGAGGATCATAAGACTACTATGAACAATTAAATGCCAACAAGTTGGGGAACCTACAAGAAATGGATAAGTTTGTTGACATATACAACCCACAAAGACTGAATCATGAAGAAATAGAAAATATGAATAGACCAATTATCAGGAAGGAGATTGAATCAGTAATTAAAAACCTCCTACCATAGAAAAGTCAAGGACCAGAAGGCTTCACAGTTGAACTCTACTAACCATTTAAAGAAGAATTAATTTCTCAAAAATTTGAAGAGGAGGAAACAATTCCAAACTCATTTTACAAAGTCAACAGTAAAAAAGCCAGACAAGGACACTACAAGAAAAGAAAATTACAAGTCAACATCCAAGATGAACATAGATGCAAAAATCCTCAACAAAATATTAGTAAACTGAATGCATCTGTACTGTCAAAGGATTATACACCATGATCAAGTGATATTTATTCCAGAGATGTCAGGATGGTTTTGACATATGCAAATCAATCAATGTAATATACCACATTGACAAAATGAAGGACAAAAATCATATGATCAACTCAATAGATTCAGAAAAAAGCATTTGACAAAATCCAGCATCCTTTCATAGTAAAAACTTTCAACAAACAGCATATAGAGGGAATGTACCTCAACATAATAAAGACTGTATATGACAAGCCCACAGCTAACATCAAATTTAACAGTGAAAAGCTGAAATCTTTTCCTCTAAGATCAGAACAAGAATACTCACTCACCATATTCAACAGAGTACTGGAAGTCCTAGCCAGTTCAATTAGTCAAGAGAAAGAAATGGAAGATATCCAAAATTGAAAGGAAGAAGTAAAGATAGAGTATTATGTCTCTATTTCTACTTGGCATAGTATTATATATAGAATACCTTAAAGACTTCACCAAAAACTATTAGAACTAATAAATGAATTCAGTAAAGTTGTAGGATACAAAATCAATATACCAAAATCAATTTAGTTTCTATACACTAACAATGAACTATCAGAAAGAGAAATTAAGAAAACAATCCAACTTACAACTGCATCAAAAAATTAATGCTTAGAAATAAATTTAACCAAGGAGGTGGAGATTTGTACATTGAAAACTGAGACACTGATGAAAGAAATTGAAGATGACACAAATGAATGGGAAGATATTCCATGTTTATGGATTGGAAGAATTAATATTGTTAAAGTGTCCATGCTACCTGAAGCAATCTACAGAGTCAATTCAATTCCTATCAAAATTCCAACAGTATTTTTCACAGAAATCGAACAAACTATCCTAAAATTGTATGGAACCACAAAAGACCCTGAATAGCCAAAGCAATCTTGAGAAAGAAGAATAAATCTGGAGTCATAACACTTCCTGATTTCAAACTACATTACAAACTATAACATTCAAAATAGTGTGGAATTGGCATAAAAACAGATACAGAGGTCAATATAATACAATAGAGAGCCCAGAAATATACCTATGCATATTTGGTCAATTAATGTGGGAGAAAGCAGTCAGGAATATAAGTGGAGAAAAGGCAGTCAATAAAGGGTGTTGAGAAATTGGACAGCACATGCAAAAGAATGAAATTGGACTGCAATTTTACACCATCACAAGTGTCAAGTTGAAATGGATTAAAGACTTAAATGTAAGACCTGGATTCATAAAACTCCTGGAAGAAAATATACAGGGTAAGTTCCTTCACGTCAGTATTGGCAACGACTATTTTGGATTTGACAACAAAAGCAAAAGCAACAAAAAACAAAAATCAATCAGTGGAACTACATCAAATTTAAATGCTTCTGCACAGCAAAGGAAACAATCAATAAAATAAAAAGGCAACCCACTGAATGGGAGAAAATATTTGCAAATAATATATCTGATAAGGGGTTAATATCCAAAATATTTTTTAAAAAAAACCTCATATAATTCAATAGCAAAAACCCCTAAACAATCCAATTAAAAAATGGGAAGAGGAGCTGAATAGACATTTTTTTCCAAAGAAGATATCAAATTGCCTGCAGGTACATGAAGTTACTCAAAATCACTAATCATTAAGGAAGTCAAACCACAGTGAGTATTACCTCACACATTTTAGAATGCCTATCATCCAAAAGACAAGAGATAACAAATGCTGCAAGCATGTGGGGAAAATGGAACACTTGTGCACTGTTGGTGGGCATGTAAATTGGTGTAGCCACTAAGGAGAACAGTATGGAGGTTCCTTAAAAAAATGAAAAAGAATTACCATATGATCCAGCAATCCCACTTCTGAATATATACGCAAAGGAAATTAAAACAGGATCTTGAAAAGATATTTGCATTCCATGTCATTGCAGCATTATTCACAATTCATAATAGGCAAGACATGGAAACAACCTAAGTATTCTTCAATGGTTGAATGAATAAAGAAGATGTGGTGTGTATATATATATATATATATATATATATATATATATATATATATACACACACACACACACACACACAATGGAATATTATTCAACCATGACAATGAAGGAATTCCTGCCATTTGTGACAACACAGATGGGACTTGGGTGTCCAGCACTTAGTAAATGTTATATAGGTGTCTGTTATTCTTAACCTTTATCAAATGCCTATTAGGTCCAGACTCTGTGCTAAGAGCTTTAATAGATCACCCCACACAAAATTTCTAACCCCACTCACAAAGTGTGGGCACTTCTCCTAGCATGTCAGAGGGGGAATCTGCAGCTCTGCAGGATTAAACAACATCCCTAGCTGCTCAAGTGTAAATGGCAGAGCAAGATTTTGAACTCAAGCCTACCTAACTTTCTAGTTCATGTTTTCTTCCTATGATATGAGTGGTACACTTCCTATTCCTTGCCAAGTACTTTGAAAAATAAAGAGAAATATCATTTGCAGCTCCTGCCCTCATGGGTCTGGAAATTCCAGGAGTGAGTCAGGGCTGCCAGCAAATGCTCAGTTTGCTGGACCACTGGAGAGGCGGCCAGAGGAGCAACAAAACACCTGAATCAGTCCAAAGTGCTGAATTTCGAACGTTAAGGAAAGCAGCTGCCTTGGATTTCCCTGAAGAGCAGTGAGCTGTCAGGTGCTGAGATTTCATCTGACAGAGGGCCCAGGTTATCTCCCTGCAGGGATCTGATATTTGACCTTGGTTTGCTTTTATTCCGAAGTCGTAATGAAAGGCTGCGAGGAGTATAGCCAAAGAAATGTCTGGCGTGGAAGGTTGGTGCCACTGAATAAATTGCAGTGATTAAAGAGTGAATATGTTTGGCAGTCTCTAAAACAGCTTCCATTTTAATGATACTTTATTTCAAACAGACTCTCTCTTCAACCCTGACCTTCTTTATGACATTCAATTCCACATTTTCAACTGTTTCTTTGATGGCCCCACAGGTAAGAACAATAATATCTTCTGAAACTGAAATCCAAGCAAAATGGAAGCCATTATCCAAGTTTACCTTCCTACATAGACCTTATTGTCCTTGATATTGTCATTCACCTGGTGCAGGCTTAACACTTTGAAATCATCCTTGACCCTCTCCTTCAAGATAATCACTGGGTTCTACTGAATTTTCCTCATTCAAATTTTCCTCTTATTTTTAAACTACAGCTATCTCTCTAGTTCACACCCACAGAAGCACACACTTGAGATTATGACTACTTCTTATTTTTATCATTAAATAATTTTTTTTTGATGTGGACCATTTTTAAAGTCTTTATTGAATTTGTTACAATATTGCTTCTGCTTTATGTTTTGGATTTTTGGCCGCGAAGTATGTGAGATCTTAGCTCCCCGACCAGGGATCGAGCCCACACCCCCTGCACTGGAAGGCGAAGGTTTAACCACTGGACCACCAGGGAAGTCACTCTATTATTTTTTGTTTAACTGTAATATTTTTGTTGGAAAATACATATACAACTTGGAATGGATTTGAGGCAAACTTTGCCATAAGCAGATTTTCTTTAAGTGGCTAAAACAAAGTTTAAAAATCAAGAAACAATAAAATAAAGTGTTTCTGTCACAGGACCAGCTGTACAAAAAACAGTGTACGAGTACTGGATAAAACACCCATTTCTCAATAGTGCTACTTTTAAGTGCATATTGCTGACTGTCCATAGTTCACTCAGAGTTACAACTCCACATTTCACCAACAGCATGCTGACAGTTCCTAAAGAAAATTACTTAAAAAAAAGAAAAAGGCATAGCCCAGATGTTCCCTCATTTGACCTACTCCATCTCAGTGTAGATATGCAGAAGGGCTTAGATATATCCAGAGTATTTGTTAACGAAACTCCCTCCTTTCACTTCAAATTCTTCCTACCCAGTACGCAAAAATGTCATTTAAAATACTCTTTAGTATTTAGTATTTTAGTGTATCCTTTAGTAAGAAAAGGAAAAAACAGTAGCATCATCAGATATGTCATATGGATACGATGACCCCATCATATAATGTGACCATAGAGACCTTCACCCGAGTCTACCCATGAGAAAAAAATCAGACACACCCAGGCTGAGAGAAATTCTGTAGGATACTTGGCCAGCATACCTTAATACTGCCAAGGTCATGAAAAGCAAGTAAAAGCTGAGAAACTGCCATAGACCAGAAGAAACTCAGGAGGTATGACAGTTAAACACATTATGGTACCCTGATCTTCATCCTAAGATAGCAAGAGGACATTAATGGAAAAACAGGTGAATTCCAAATAAAGTCTGGAATTTTGTTAGTAGTAATGTACCAATGTTGATTACTTAGTTTTGATAAATGTACCATGCAATCAAAGATGATGACAGGGAAAAATAGCAATCACACATGAACAATAGCATTTATTCTACACTTATGTGGATGTCTCTGCCATGTCTAGATATTTTATCTGTCAATGTCGGAAATTAAAATATTTTCTTGAGAAATAAATTAGCATAAGATATCTTTTACTAAATCAGCTAACCCTGAAGATGAGATTATGTCCACAGATGCTAAGGGAAAATGAGTTCTCAGCACAGACATTATCTAATTAACAGCCAATGCTGGCATCTACTTAGCACTCCTCTGCACTATCTCCATCCTTAAAGGCCAGCCCTCATTTACAGAAATGTTCACATTCAGTTCTGATAATATTTATCTTGTCAAGCCATGAAAAATTGCTGAAACATTATTTTGCATATCTTTGGGCATTTGAGCCTGAGAGAAAATATTCAAGCCCAGTGTAGGGTCCATTTGCCAGACACCACTTTACCAGAGGGAAAATAAAGTTTGCCAAGTTCTGTATTTCTCTCAACATTTTTTAAGTAAATAATTTCTCCTGAATCTTCTGAGACTCCGATGCACCACTTTTCAGGCTGCTCGAAAGCTAAGACACCTAAACAAGAGAAATTTAGTTAGAGAAAAAAAATGTTTTCAAGATCAGAAGCTGGTAAGCTACTTTCACATCAGAAGTTCAATTTAATCTGAAAGGAAAACAAATCCATCAATGTCCATTCAACTAGCTCACAGACCTGTGGGACATTCTGTTTCCTCCTAGTTGAATCTGTGTGTTAGATGTTATTTGGGTCTTTCTATTCCTGTAACACTTACTTTAAGGTGTACTACATAATTGAATTTTGCATTCTTTTTCTTAGTCTGCATATGTCTACATTTTTTTCAAATTCTCCTTAGATTTTATTTTAACATCTTTATTGGAGTATAATTGTTTTACAATGGTGTGTTAGTTTCTGCTGTATAACAAAATGAATCAGCTGTACATATATTTACATCCCCATATCTCCTCCCTCTTGCATCTCCCTCCCACCCTCCCTCTCCTTAGATTTTTAACTGCAGATAAAATTTACTTAAAATGGTAGAGTGATTTATTTGTTTAATTCAAAGACATTAAGTAATATTGGGGAATCAGGCCATTTTGAGTGGGCTATAACAAGATTATCTGCTTCTGATTCAGTGGCCATTTCCTTTCATTATGGGCTGCTGGCACCTTGGCCACGGTGGCATCCCTCATCAATGCACCACCATGCTTAGGGGATAATAGTCTGATGGAAACACATCCCAAGGAGAAGTAATTTTAGTGATGCTTCACACAAAGACCAACCTTAATAGCCAAGCTTGAATGTAACTATTTCCATTAAAGTTATAAGACTACTTATGAACACAGCTTGGAAACTTCCATTTGTTGAAGGAATCTAGGCAAACCCTCAGAGGAGCACCAAATGTTTAAATGTCCCTTACTCCAGAGGAAGAAAGCAACTTCCATGTGTCAAAGACCTGCTCTTCCTAGGAACAACACACTGATGGGTGCGTTTAACTCCACTGTACAGATGAATAAATTGAGGTTCAGAGAGTTTTAGTAACTTCATCAAGGTCACACAGATAGTAGAAAAAGGAGTTAGGATTTGAACTCATGTGTACCATGCTCCAGAGCCCTTGATTTACTGAATTTCCCTCGACATACTGAATGAGCATCACTAGAAGTGCCAGCCCCTACGTTTATAGCAGCAAGAGCAGTTATACTAGTAACAAGAAAGGTGAAGAAGCACGAGCCTGACTTCTAAGTACAAGCCATCCAAGGGTATGAAGTGTTTTGATTTGTTTGCTTGCTTGATGCTTTTGATGCTATAAGCTCAGCTTCTCTGTACACCAGTGCCAAATCAAATCTTGGAGACAGAGTTTTGGGTGAAGTAGAAAAGGAGAGCTTTATTAATTTTCCAGGCAAAGGGGGAACACAGTAGGCTAGTGCCTCAAGAACTGTGGCCCCCTCCCTGGGGAATAGGGAGAGGTCTTATCCTCGGGGCTCGTGGTCAGCGGTATGCGATAAGGATCAAGGCAGAAACAGGTTTGCATTCTTCTGATGGGTTGGTGGGGAGGTAAGTAGGAGTCAGCATCACCAACCTTCAGGTCCAGCTTGTCTGGGGTCTACATGTTTGTGGGCAGCATACCATTGTAAATGGCTAACCTTTCCCTCACTGGAGGGGGTTTCAGCATCTGCAAAATAGATCAAAGATATGGTTGTGTGTATTGTTGATGGGGAAATAGGACCTTGCCCCAAGACTACTCTCGACTGTTTGTTTCTCCTTGGTCTCACATCTCCTTCCTTCCCTAATTAACAACTGCTTGGATCTGCCCATTAGAACCCAGGGAAGGTCGTGGAGGCTGAATGAAGGCTGTTTCCTGTAGTCAAAGAAACGGGGGACACAGAAAGACTTTGTGCCCAGGAGCCCCACTGGGCCCTGCTCAGTATCACTTTTGTGATTATGTTCCCCAGTGAAGAATACAGACATGCCATGGAACAGGGGCTCTGCAGTCAGCCAAGCCTGCACCAAGCCTTTGCTCTTGCCCCACCTGTGGCCAGAGAAGCCTTGAGCAGCTGACCTAACCTCCCCAAACCTCACTTTTGACATTTGCCAACTGATGATAATAACTCTGGTTATGCATAGTGTTTGAAGGTGTTAACTGAAATAATGCCCTGAGTGCTCCTTGAACATTGCTGGGAGTATAGGAGGTGCTCTTAAATGACATCTCAATTTTGCACTCTAAAGCATGTCCCTCCTGTCTATATATAATAGGTTAAGACTGAAAGCTTGGGAAAAGTCTTAGGAGTCCAGAAACCCAGAAAAATTGGTTACCATGGCTGACAAAGTCTTCTTAACCAGCCCCAGTAAACCCAACTAATTCTCAATAGAGAATCTGATTTGAATTCTACATCTCCTTTATCCTTTCAGGAATTAGTAGGAGCTGAAAAACACAAATGCAAAATTAAGACGAACAAATGCACTGTGACCTGAGATTATGCAGAACATCAGCAAGGGAACCAGAGAGGGAGGAGACGCCCTTCCATGTTGCAGGAGAGCCGTGGCCCCCTTCCCTCTGTTAAAAGCCAGGCCCTATGGCTTTCCTGCAGGATTAACAGAACTGCAGTGCATCCCTGATGGCGCTTAGTTTTGGAACCCTTCGTCAGGCACCATGCCTCACACACACTGTGCATGTCTCCTGTCCCTGCTGGCATGTTTGTTGCCCATGACAGACAAGTGCCTGGAGGGCCTGACTCAGAGGATCCAGGACCCACCTATTCAACTCTCCTCCCATAAGTTTTCTCAGAGATCCAGAATATTTGTCAAGACAGTTTCTTAGTTTGGGGCCAGTAAATTGTACCAAGTCTTCTGAATAAAGTAAGAGTCCACACTGTGGTTAAGTAGCCTTTATGTGGCCCCAGGATCCTCACATCCTGGAATTTATGTCTTCATCTACTCCCCTTCCTTTGATTGTGCACTCTACTTATTGACTTGCTTTCAGTTAATAAAATACAGCAGAAGTTATAGGATGTCAAGCTAAGATTAGGTTATAAAAACACTGTGGCATAAGCTAGGGACAACCTCTCTCTCGTTGGCACTGATAGACGCCAACTACCACGTGTAAGCTGCCCCTTGGAGAGGCCCACATGGCAAGGAATGGAGCGAGGCCTCTGGCCAGCAGTAATCAGGGAACTGAAGCCCTCAGTCCAGAAGCACACAAGGAACTGAATCCTTCCAACAACCATGTGAGTAAGCTTGGAAGCAGATCCTCCCAGATTCCAGTCCTCCAATGAGACCATCCTGCCCATGGGCACATGCAACCTTGTGAAGGACCTTGGGTCAGAGGCACAGGCATAGGCCATGCCTGATTCCTGACCCACAGAAACTGTGAGATAAAAAATATTTGTCATTTCAAGCCATGAAGTTTTGGGTCAATATTTTACACAGCCATAGAGGACACTCTCAGCAAATATTCCCAAGAGTCTGATGAGACAAAACAAGAGAACTTCCTTCAAATAAGGAAGCACTTAGGGGAAGCACTTTCCTTATCACCAAAAAACAACTCTGAATATGGATGGGTGTATATCCACATCCAATTCCAGAATGTATGTTTTCTGAGGCAGGTATAGTATTAATACAATAGCTAATTGCTCAGATTTTCTGGTTTTAAGTATTGACTCCACTACATACTAACTCTGTGGATTTGAGAAAGTTGATTAGCTCATCTGTGCCTCAGTTTCCTCCTATGTATAATGGGAATGATAACAGTTTCTACTGCATAGAGTTGTTAAGAGGATTAAATGAGTTGATTCCTGTAAAGATTTTAGAATAGTGCCTTGTTCATAGTAAGAGATTAATAAATGCTACCCATTAATATTTACCAAGTTCAATGAATTGTTTTCAAGATCCTTGAATAGTTGACTATGTCTATAGGTCTCTAGGATGATCCCCTGGCTGGATCCCTCAACTTCCTTCTTTAGTTATTCATACTTTTTTAAAAAAATCTTTATTGGAATATAGTTGATTTACAATGTTATGTTAGTTTCAGGCATAAGGCAAAATGATTCAGTTATATATATGCATATATCCATTATTTTTCAGATTCTTTTCCCTTATAGGTCATTACAGAATATTGAGCACAGTTCCCTGAACTATAATTTCCATCTCCTCACACTCCCCATTAGCTGAGTCGCTCTGCTTACTCCAAAAGGAATGGGCCTCCTCAAACAGCCAGGAAGGCCTCCCTGCCCCTCTGGCTCCAGGGTGGCACCCACCCAATCTAACAGTTATTTTTCAGCTTTTCACTTTAATTTGACAAACATTCATTGGCGTATTTTTTTTCTTCAAACTCTAAGTTAAAGGTCGCCCTCCTCCACCACCTGACACAACACACATAAAGTTGGCCATCCTTCACGATCAACAAAACCACCTATGGCAGGAGGTTTCAATAATTACAGTCCAAATAGAGCATCGTCCGTGTAGAGCATGACTTAACGTAAAGTCCACATTCTTTAATGCAGCATTTAACAAAACCATATTATACACGTGGAACTTGCTGAGAGACTAGATTTTAATGGTTCCCAACATTAGAAAGTATATAATTATGTGGAGCAATAGAGGTTTTAGCTAGCACTGCTATGGTAATCATATCGTGACACGAACGTATCGAATCAATATATTGTACACCTTGAACTTACACAGTTTTGTAAGGCTAATATAACTCAATTTTAAAAATTAAAGCATTAAACACACAGCATTTAGGGCCCTTGTTCATCTGTCCCTTGTCTGCTTCTCTAGCATCAGGCTTCAGTCATACTGAACGACTCATAGCTCCCCACTGTCCCATGCCGTGCCATACCTCTCTGTAGGAGCGAACGGTTCCTTCTGCCCTGAATGTCTCCCTGTCCACCAAATTCATCCACCTGGTGACCTTCCTTTAGGATCCAATGAAGGCATTATTTCTTCCTCAGATTTTTGCTAATCTTCATCACTCTTACCACTTCATCTTTGCACAATTACTCTACTTCAACTTATATTTATTTTCTCATAAATCACTGTCCCCTTCACTGAAATATGAAATCCTTTAGGGTAGGGACCCTGTGTTGTTTAAGTTTGTGTTCTCAGAATATAACACAGCTTCAGGTTTACAATAGAGGCAAAATGAATGCATGAATGAATAGATGTCACCCGATCCTTTTATCTAACTATATACTGCAATCTATTTGAGGCCATGGGCCACCTCTAATGTTGCTATTCTTTTCATCATATCACAGCATGCTACATACAAAGACGTAGCTGAAGAAATATTTTTGACTACTTTGAAACTCACAGAACAATATTGATTTATTAAATGTTAATTGGTTGCAAATTCTTATTCAAACTCTTTTCGCTGTAGAGGGATAAATCAGTCATTCTTCCCAATTCTATTATCCACTTGAATTCTAGGTAACCTGTAGATTTTATAAAGTGTATTATGTTCTATTTTAATTGCCTTCAATCATCATGAATTAAATGTGTTTCTAGTTTTTTTCTTTCACTAAAATAATTCAAAATCCAAATGTACTTAGTTTATAGCATAGACTAAGTTTTGACAGTGAACATGAGTGCTCTTTGGATGACAGAATTTATGGGGTTGTGGCTTTGATACTTCTATGTAAGGTACATCATGAGGAAGCCTGTAGTTCATCAGTAGGGAATCCCCAGGGGAGTAAAGATGGCTTGGTATAGTGTGATTTTTACTTCCACCTCCCAGATGGTGCTGCCTGAATTCTTTCCTGCTCCTTCACGTACTCATCCCACTGATTGGTAATCCCTGATCTGCTTAGCTGTCCCTTTCTCCTAGATATCTGTGGTTTTCAAAGTGGTTTTCAGACTAGTGGCATCTCATTATGCAGGAATTTGCTTTAAATTCAACTTACTGAGCCCTACCCCCAGACCTAGTGAATTGACAGCTCGGGCCTAAGGCCAGCAAACTTGTGTTTTACCAAGCTCTCCAGGTGATTCTGAGGTGCCTTAAAGTTTGGGAATCATGGCTGTAGAGCATAAGTCTTTCGAGGGCAGTGTCCATGGATTATTTAAGCTGATATTTCCAGTGTACGGTATTTGACCTAAGTAAGCAATCAGTGAATGTTTGTTAAAGAATGACTGGACACATGTGTTACTTTTGAACCTTCTGAATTGTTCTATGGTGCTCTTCTGGGTCATCGTGGGAGGGCGGAATTATGAGCTGTCAGAATCCATATAACAAAAAAATGTGCAGGAAGAGGTGATTGACAAACTCATGCTACTCACCTTTCAAGTCTCACCTCAAGCCATACCAGCTTTGCAGACCTTTCTAACTGTACCAAGCAAGCTTATCTCTTGCCCTGCTATCTCCCTGTATGTGTTCATTTCTTCTTCTTCTTCTTCTTCTTCTTATTATTATTATTATTATTATTATTTATTTATTTATTTATTTATTGTTTGCGGTACGCAGGCCTCTCATTGCCGTGGCCTCTCCCGTTGCGGAGTACAGCCTCCGGACACACAGGCCCAGCGGCCATAGCTCACGGGCCGAGGTGCTCCGTGGCATGTGGGATCCTCCCAGACCGGGGCACGAACCCGTGTCTCCTGCATCGGCAGGCAGACTCTCAACCACTGCACCCCCAGGGAAGCCCCCTTTCTTATTATTTAAGTGACCTATCCTAACTGAACATTGACTATCGTTATTCATATTTGTACCCTCAACCCATAGCATGACACACATAGCACACTGCTTAGGACAGAGCTAATGCAGAACAAATATTTATCCATTAACAAGCATTTATGGCATGTCTAGGTTTCCATTGAATTAAATCCCTGTTGAAAATATTACCAAAGCTATAACTGTCAGATTTGGTCCCTCGGAAGAGCCAGGTCTTAGAAGTGTGATACCTTCCATTATTCCCAAACAGATCAGAGCAGAGTCCAGAAGCCAGGTTTTCTCTAGTACCTGCCTTCTCCCTTGACACTATTTTTTCTTTTTTCTGCTAAGTCCTGATCAGGACATGTCTTTGTTTCCATTTCTTTCAAGATCGTTCTCAAACCTGTCATCAAAGATGACTATCAACTAACGTGATAGCTAGTAAGTTTTAGCTTTTCCTGACACTATAACCTTTAAAACTCAAAATTTTAAAGATTAAATAATTGTCAACAGAGAAATTAATAAAATCCCTATTTCTTTCCTTCATTAACAAAAAATGTATTCAGTACCTAGCATCAGGTGCCATTTTAGGTGCTGGGAATACATTCCTTAACAGGCACACAGTGACCCTGCCCTTAAGGAGCTTGGGTCCAGTGGAGGAGGGGGCAGAAAACAGAAAGAGAGACTATGAACAACAAACACAGACCAATATGTAAAATAGTAAAGTAGGAGGGGATAGGTGTTATGAAAAAAGAAGGAGTAGCATGAATGGGATAACGCTAGTGAACTGACAGCCAGTTAATTGATTTACAGGTCAGGACTGAAGATGTTGCCCAGAGGGTCCTCAAAACCTATTATTTTACCTTTTCTATGTTCACCTCCTTTATTTTTTCAAGTCTCAGGGCTTCAAATATAATTTATATGCAAATGACTCCAAAATTTATACTTCCAGTCTAGAGCTCCTCCATGGACTCCTGATATATACATCCATCTGCCTCTCGGCATCTCCATTCGTATATCTAATAGGCATTACCAATTCAGTTTTTCCAAAGCCCCGTCTTCTCCCCTGCCCTCTCCCCACACACAAATCTGTCCTCTCACAGTGGCTCCTGTCTCAGTTGACCTCTGTCCTCTACTTGCTCAGGCCAAAACACTTGGGGTCTTCATTAACCCCTCCCTGCCCCTAATGCCCCCTAATCTGATCTCACAGCAAATCCTGTCATCTGTATCTTCAAGAGTTCATCCAGAATCCAAGCCTTATCACCACCCTGTGATTCAAGCCTCCATCTGTTCTTGCTTGGATTATCAGAACTTCTCATGAGAGTCATTTGCTTTTACTGTTAACTTCATCTGTTTGTTACACAGCAACAACAGTGATGTAGTTATTGGTAAGTCAGGCCACATCCCTCCTCTGATCCAATCTCTCTACCGTTAGCTCCCCATCTCACTCCTAAAATCCAAGCCCTGTGCTCTGGTCTGCAATGCCCTTCAGACCCTGACTCCACTGTCTCTCTGACTTCATAGCTTCCCCTTTTCCACTTCTCATCCTTATCCAAACACTATATTCTCTTGTAATCCTGAAACACTCCAGGCACGCTCTCACCTCAAGGACTTTGCACCTGCTGCCACCTCTGTCAGGTATATTTCACCCCCAGGTATCCAAGCATCTCTATCCCCCACATTTCATGTTACAGAGTGAGGCCTCTCTTGACTACCCCGTATAAATTATAATTTCTACCTCCCAACACTCTCTGCCCGAATGTTCCCAATGGCATTTATTGTCAACTGACACACTACATATTTTGTCTATTAACTTACTGCCTATCACACCATCTCCAGAATGTAAGCTACATGAGAGGGGGGCTTTTGTCTGAATGTTTCATTGCTGTACCCTTAGTACCTAGAAGAGTACCTGGAATATAACAGGCACTGTGTTCCCATCCGTTGTTCCAGTCATTTGTCCTGGAATCAGTACTGCATTAGGAAATGTGCATCTTTCATATCATTTAATCCTCAAGACAGTCCTAGGTAGTAAATCTGTTTTGCCCTTGAGAAAACTGAGGTTCAGAGAAACTGCATAACTTGTCCATGGTCATGTGTCTCCTACCAGTTAGATCTAGAATTTGGATTTATAGTCTAAATCCCTAGGATATGACCTTGTAATTACCATGTTTTCTAGTTTCTGTCCTTGATGTTTTAACATCTGGGACCTTGCTGACCCGGGAAGGACTGCCACTCCAAGGTCTAGCTGATGCCTAGAGACAGCAAACAACTCACCTGGAGGTGTACCTTTCATATGCAAACCAATCAGCCTTCACCCCAACCACTTCCTTTATTGAGTTTGTGTAAGAACTCAATAAAGAACTCAGACAACTATCCATCTACCCCTAATCATCCCAGGGCCAAGAACCAGACAACCAGGGGTAGCTTCTATGCCCCAGAGACCACTGAAATTACCCAAACTCACCAGTCTAAGCCTGCTTACCCTGCATTGCCAGGTCCTTCCTGTGGAAAACATAATGAAGGTCCTTGCCCACATTTTCCTCCCCCTCCTTCCACCCCCTGACCCATCCTGTTGTTTGCCTTGTGGCCCTTCATGGGGTGGCATGGTGTGCCCCTCTTCTTGGTGCACCCCTCTTCTTCCCAATAGTTTGCCTCACCATAGCTGAGTAATAATAAAATGGTTACAAACGCATCCTGAAAAATGCTTGAATGGCAAAGTGTCTGGGAATCCTGTCCTAGCAGGAAGGTTAAAATAACTGAAAAGAAAGAATATCTCAAGTAGACACCTAACCCTATTCTGGAAGTAAATTTTATATGGGGAAACCTAGGAAGCTCATCATTACATACATTGGGGAGCCAAAAAAGTGGAAAACGGTGGGATAGTAGTGACATAGGCATAAGCAACAAGTGTATACTTTACAAAATGAAGACATATGGGTAAAGAGGAAATCAAATCTCACCAAGCACCGAGGGCACATTGCCATATAGTGCACTAGAAGTTTTCCATTATATTAATTAAGCTCCATAAAAACCCTGGTAAGCAAGTGTTATTATTGCCATGTTATGGAAACTGAAACTAGGAATCAAAGAATTTAGGTAACTTGCTCAAGTTCATAAAAATAGGCAGAGGCCACTAGGCATCTATCAGGTTTCGACATGTATGTTTTTCCTTTCACTTCCCTGAGGTCTAAGGATATGTCTGAACAAGAGGTTAGCTGGGCCCATCTAAGTTTTGCTATCTACTGATTTTCTTTGTTTCTTCAAATGACTTCTTATCCATTCTTTCCCTCTGCATTTACTGGGGTTCTTCTATCCTCAAATAATGAAAAACTTGTCTCTCTGCATTTCAGTAATTTCTGATTAAATACCTTGTCATTTCCTTTCTTTTCACTTACAGACCTAAGATTGTATACCACACTGTTTAATTGACAGACCCAGTTGGGTTGGGAGCTGTCTTAAAAGAAAGTTTCTTTTGACAAATTACATTTGAGTGATTGATTGGCTCCTGTGCTAGAGTTGCTGCCACCCCTCCTTCCTGACTTAGATAAAACTAAGTGGTTTAATACAAATCTACTTCCTGTTGTCAGCCTCCTTATCAGCAGCCTACAAAACTATTTTCATGTGTAGGCATTGCCCTGCCCTATTTGATAATGTAAATTTATTTAGCAGGCAAATGGACCTTTGAGAGTCAGGCAGATTGATAGGGACATAAATACAACAAGGCTTGAAGTACAAGAAAACAGGAAGGATTTGGACTTTC
Organism: Lipotes vexillifer; assembly: GCF_000442215.2. Lineage (NCBI taxonomy): Eukaryota > Metazoa > Chordata > Mammalia > Artiodactyla > Lipotidae > Lipotes > Lipotes vexillifer. The sequence goes on along the minus strand of NW_006783631.1, from coordinate 5,039,945 downwards.
AGAGTATAAAAACAATCTAACCATCTCCATATATTAATCATTTGATCTGGTTTTATTGCCTAGATATAGCTGCATCTTAGCTGGGTATAACCATAGACAAGATTACCACTATTCAGCCTAACTTTTCTCATCTCATAAGCAAGTATAGTTGTATCATGAGGTTCTTGCTAGGAATGAATAGGATGCCATAAAGTACTCAATACTGTGGCTTTCTAGAGTGGGCTTCCACAATTGTCAGTAGAATGGACACTGGTCTTCAAGTCCTGACTTCACCATTCATAAACTGTATGACATTAGGCAAGTTTCCTTTTTTTTTTTTTGAATAAATTCATTCATTTATTCATTCATTCATTTATTTTTGGCTGCGTTGAGTCTTCATTGCTGCACGCTGGCTTTCTCTAGTTGTGGCAAGTGGGGGTTACTCTTCGTTGCGGTGTGCAGGCTTCTCATTGTCATGGCTTCTCTTGTTGTGGAGCATGGGATCTAGGCACGCGGGCTTCAGTAGCTGTGGCACACGGGTTTAGTTGCTCTGCGGCATGTGAGATCTTCCTGGACCGGGGCTCGAACCTATGTCCCCTGCATTGGCAGGCAGATTCTTAACCACTGCACCACCAAGGAAGTCCCTGGGCAAGTCTCTTAACTTCTCTGTGCTTTTTCTACTTCAATTTCCCCATAAGGAAAATGGGGGGAAATATAGTAATAATCTTTAGGATTATTATTATTATAAAAAGAGTTAATGCATGTAAAGGGCTTGCACTGGAGATCTATATGAATATATATATATGCATATATTTGCGTTTTTAAAGTTGAGATATAATTAACATAAAATTCATCACTGTAAAGTGTACCATGCAGAGATTTTTAGGATATTCACAATGTTGTGCAACCATCACCATAATCTATTTCCAAAATATTTCCATTACCCCAGGAAGAAACCCTGTAATGTTACAAGTCACTCACCACACTCTTCATCCCCTGGCAACCAATAATCTACTTTCTGTTCCTATGGATTTACCTATGTGGTCATTTCATATAAATGGAATCATACAATATATGGCCATTTGTCTGGCTTCATTTTCTTATCATAAAGTTTTTAAGGACCACCTATGTTGTATCATGAATCAATATTTCACTCCCTTTTATGACAATAATATTCTATTGTATGGATATACCATGCTGTTCACCTATTCATCAGTTGATGGACATTTGGGCTGTTTCCACTTTTGGCTATTCTTTCCTGCTTAAATAATCTTGCCACCATTGTTGAAAAATGAAATGACCATAGATATATGGGTTGATTTCTGGACTCTCAATTCTATTACACTGATCTTTGTATCTATTCTTCTGCCACTACCACATTTTCTTAATCACTGTATCTTTGTAGTAAGTTTTGAAGTCAGAAAATGTCAGTCCTCAAACTTTGTTCTTCTTATTCAAAATTATATCAATTCAGAGTCTTTTGTATTTCTCTATTTAGGATTATCTTGTCCACTTCAAGGCAGCAAGAATTATGATAGGAACTATATCTATAGATCAGTTGGGGGAATATCGCCATGTTAACAATATTAAGTCTTCCATGAATACAAGATACCTTTCCATTTACTTAGGTATTTAATTTCTTTCACAGTGCCTTATAGTTTTCAATGTACAAGTTTTGTACTTTGGTTAAATTTATTCCTAAGTATTGTATGCCTTTTGATGCTATTGCAAATGAAATTATTTTCTTATTTCATTTGCAGGTTATTCACTGCTAGTGTAGAGGGCTGCAACTGATTTTTTTGTATATTGATCTTGCATCCTGAAACTTTGTTAAACTCATTCATTAGCTCTGGTGGTTGTATGTGTGTGTGTGTGTGTGTGTGTGTGTGTGTGTGTGTCTGTGTATTCTTCAGGGTTTTCTATATATAAGACCATGTCATCTGAAATAGAGTGTTTTATTCTCCCTTTCCAATATGGATGCATTTTTCATGTCTAATTTCCATGGATATAACCTTCAGCACAATGTTAAATAAACTGGGTGAGAGTGGAAATCCTTATTCCTGATCTCGTTAAGAAAGCTTTCAGTCTTTGACCATCAGGTATGATATAGCTGTGAGTTTTTCATAGATGCCTTTTATCAGATTGAAGAAGTTCCCCTCTCCTAGTTGACTGAATATTTAAATTATTAAATGGTATCAGGTTTTGCCAATTTTTTCTCTGCTTAAATTGAGATGATCATGTAGTTTTTGTCCCTTATTAGTATGTTGTATTATGTTGATTGATTTGTATATAATGAACAAACTTTGCATTCCTAGGAAAAATCCAAGCTGGACATGGTGTAGAATCCTTTACATATGCTGTCAAATATAGTTTCTACTGTTTGCTGAGGATTCTTGCATCTGTATTTATAAAGGGTACAAGTCAGCAGTTTATATGTCTTGTAATATCTTGGTCTGACTTTAGTATCAAGATAATGCTGGTCTCTAGAATGAATAAGGAAGTATTTCCTCCTCTTCCACATTTTAGAAGAGTTTGAAAAGCACTGTTGTTCACTCTCTTCTAAACATTTGGTGGAATTTACCAGTAAAGCTGACGTAGGAGGTAGATGAGCCCCTGGGCTGGACAACTGGTGTTTGTCAAGTGGAGTAAAATTGGAGCTTTGTTTTCCCCCAGACGCTCCAAGGGCAAAGCAGAAGCTGAGCTCTACTGGAATAAAGAGATAAGATGACCACTCCTGAGGTCAAGGAAACTTCCACGACTACACAGACACAGAAAGACTCCTTGGGGGTCAAAAAGGAGGGGGCACCACACCATGATAGGTGGAATCCATCTTAGCAAAAAGTTGCACGTGCATGCTGGGGAGGGCCCTAGGGCAGGTCATCTGTGAAAAAAGAAACAAGATAATTGGCCAAGGACTTCTCTGGTAGCACAGTGGTTAAGAATCTGTCTGCCACTGCAGGGGACACAGGTTGGAGCCCTGGTCCAAGAAGATCCCACATGCCGCAGAGCAACTAAGCCCGTGAGCCACAACTACTGACCCTGTGCACTAGAGCCACAAGCCACAACTACTGAAGTCTGTGCACCTAGAGCCCATGCTCCACAACAAGAGAAGCCACCACAATGAGAAGCCTGCACACCGCAATGAAGAGTAGTCCTCATCACTGCAACTAGAGAAAGTGCATGCTCAGCAAAGGAGACCAAACACAGCCCCCCCCAAATAATTAATTAATTGATTTTTTAAAAAGATAATTGGCCAAATGTAAATAAAAACCTGGAAGGAATGTCCTGCATAAGTGATTTAAATCACCTCTTTAGTGTGCTTGTCATTCAGGATGCCCACACTCCTCCCCAGGTGTATATTTCTGCCTTGCCTCTGACTTAAATAAATAAACTGTTTCTCTGTGTGCTCTCCCATACATTGTGCTGTGTCTCTAATAATAAACTCTGTACCTGTTTTTGCAGTTTTTACCTCTGTGAAATATTCTTGCTTTCAAAGGGGGCAAGAGACAGGGAACTTTGCTTCTAGCCTCTAGCCTCGGGTGGACTAGCATCTAGGTTCAATCCCTGGGCAGGGAACTAAGATGCTATTTCAAGACAGCTGTCCCTCCAAGAACAAAGCCATTTGTGTCCTGGCTTTCTTTGTTGGAATTTTTTCTAATTAAAAACTCAATCTCTTTATTTGTTACAGATGTATTTAGATTCTTGATTTTTCTTGTCACTTTTGATCACTTCTGTTGTTCTAGAAGCTTATTTCACCTATGCTGTCCAATTTGTTGTTTGGATACATACATACACTTTGTTTATAGCACTTCCTTTGAATCCCTTTTATTTCTGAAAGGTTGTTATTAATGTCCTCTATTTCATCCGAGATTTTATTAATCTGAGTTTTTTTCTTGATCAGACTAGCTAAAAGTTTGTCAATTTTGTTGCTTTTCTTAAAGAATCAACTTTTGGTTTTGTTGGTTTCCTCTATTGTTTTCTGATCATTTCTTTCCACTGTAATCTTTAATAATTCCTTTCTTCTGCTTCTTTTGGGTTAAACTGGTTCTTCTTTTCTCCTTGAGAGGAAGGGTTAGAATTTTATCTGAGATCTTCCTTTTTTTTTTTTTTTTTCATTTTGAGGCATTTGCAGCTGTATATTTCTCTCTGAGCACAGCTTTCACCACATTCTATATGTCTTGGTATGTTGTGTTTTGATATATTCATCAAAAAACACTTCCTAATTTCCATTGTAATCTCTCTTCTTTAACTCATTGCTTATTTAGGAATGTGCTGTTTAATTTCCATATTTTGTGAATTTTTCAAATGTATTTGTTATTGATTTCAAATTTCATTTTGTTGTACTCAGAGAACATACTTTGCATGATTTCAATCATTTTAAATTTATTAAGATGTAAGCTTAAAATATGGTCTATCCTGTGGAATGTTCCATATTCACTTGAGAAGAATGTGTATTTAGCTGCTGTTGGGTAGAGTGTTGCATAGATTTCTGTTAGCTCTACTTGGTTTATAGTATGGCTCAAATCTTCTTTTTCCTTGCTGACTTTCTTTCTAGTTTCATTATTGGAAGTAGGGTATTGAAATCTTCAATGATTATTATTGAATTGTCTATTCCTCTTTTCAATTCTGTCAGTTTTTCTTCATATATTTTGGAGCTTTATTGTGTATATGTGTTATAACTCATATCTTTATTGTGTATATGTGTTATAACTCATATCTTGATGTATTGGTATATAAAATACAATATACCTCTTTGTCTCTAGTGACAACTTTTGTTTTAAAGTCTATTTTGTTTGATATCATCATAGACACTTCAGTTCCATTTTAGTTTCTATTTGCACAGTATATCTTTTTCTATCCTTTACTCTCAAATATTTGTGTCTCTTCAAGATAGCATATTGTTCCTACCCTCTCCTCCCTCCCCTCCCCCCCCTCCCCGGGCGGCTCCGGCTCCCGCAGCGGGACAGACCCACCCGCCCAGGCTTTTCTCCGGCACCGGCAGCGTCTTCTTTCCCTCCCCGGTCTATGGTGGCGGCGGCGGCTCCTCGGGCGGCAGCGGAAGACGAGGCTGCAGCGTTGCCATGAACAGTGGCGGCGGCCTCCCGCCCGCCTCGGCCGCCGCCTCCTCTTCCTCCTCCTCGCTGGCGGCGGCAGTGGCGGTGGTGGCCCCGCCTGGGGTCGGGGGTGTCCCCGGCGGGGCGGCGGCGGGAGTGAAGCTGAAGTACTGCCGCTACTACGCCAAGGATAAGACTTGCTTCTACGGGGAGGAGTGTCAGTTCCTGCATGAGGACCCGGCCGCCGGAGCTGCCCCGGGCCTCGGCCTCCATAGCAACAGCGTCCCCCTGGCTCTGGCGGGCGCGCCCGTGGCCGGCTTTCCGCCCGGAGCGGTACCGGGCGGGGGAGCCGGGCCGCCCCCGGGGCCCAAAAAGCCGGACCTTGGGGGCCCGGTGGCAGGAGCCGCGGCCGGTGGAGGAAGCGGCAGCGGGGTCCTCGACGGACCGCGGCTGGCAATTCCTGGAATAGATGGAGGTGCTTTAACTGATACCAGCCTCACAGATTCATATTTCAGCACCAGCTTTATTGGAGTTAATGGATTTGGAAGTCCTGTAGAAACAAAATATCCCTTGATGCAGAGAATGACTAATAGTAGCAGCTCCCCAAGCCTTCTAAATGACAGTGCCAAGCCATATGCAGGCCATGGAATGTCATTGTCTGCTGGATCTTCCCCTCTTCACTCCCCCAAGATCACGCCACATACTTCTCCTGCTCCCAGAAGAAGAAGTCACACTCCAAATCCAGCAAATTACTTGGTGCCTTCTAGTGCCTCTACACCTGTTAATAATCCTGTTTCTCAGACTCCATCTTCTGGTCAGGTGATCCAAAAGGAAACTGTCGGTGGGACGACTTACTTCTATACAGACTCAACTCCAGCACCTTTGACTGGAATGAGATCTTTCAAAAGTTATCACAGAACAGCTTGCCGAACTGAAGGTCAAATAATTGAGGTTTTTCCAAACTACCATATTTATCCTCCAACTGCACCTCATGTTGCTTATATGCAACCAAAAGCAAATGCACCTTCCTTCTTCATGGCTGATGAACTCCGACAGGAGCTGATTAACAGACATTTAATAACAATGGCTCAGATTGATCAAGCAGATATGCCAGGTCAACACGATGGACCATTGCCCAGACAGCATGCTGGATTATTGCCAGAATCTCTTATTTGGGCATATATCGTCCAACTGAGTTCTGCATTGCGTACCATTCATACAGCAGGTTTGGCATGTCGAGTTATGGACCCAACAAAGATTCTGATAACTGGCAAAACAAGGTTGCGAGTAAATTGTGTTGGCGTTTTTGATGTTTTAACATTTGATAACAGTCAGAATAATAATCCATTGGCATTAATGGCTCAATACCAGCAAGCAGATCTGATATCATTAGGAAAAGTTGTGTTGGCTTTGGCTTGCAACTCTTTGGCAGGAATTCAGCGAGAGAATTTACAGAAAGCCATGGAACTGGTGACAATCAACTACTCCTCTGATCTGAAGAATCTGATTTTATATTTGTTGACTGACCAAAACAGGATGCGAAGTGTAAATGACATCATGCCCATGATTGGTGCTCGATTTTATACTCAATTGGATGCTGCTCAAATGAGAAATGATGTCATAGAGGAAGACCTTGCAAAGGTTCAAAATGGAAGACTGTTTAGGCTTCTAGCAAAATTGGGAACAATCAATGAGAGGCCGGAGTTTCAGAAGGATCCTACCTGGTCGGAGACTGGAGACCGTTATCTGTTGAAACTCTTTAGGGATCATCTTTTTCATCAGGTGACAGAAGCGGGCTCTCCTTGGATTGACCTCAGTCATATCATTTCTTGTCTTAACAAGTTAGATGCTGGTGTGCCAGAAAAAATAAGCCTCATTTCCAGAGATGAGAAGAGTGTACTTGTGGTGACTTACAGTGACTTAAAGCGATGCTTTGAAAATACTTTTCAAGAACTGATTGCAGCTGCAAATGCTTTATTATGGTACTTTACACTGGATACAGATACAGAGACACTGTTCAGAAGATGAACTAAACACAGCGGTGGTCTGGCATCAGGAGCTTTCTGAAGTTTTACAGCCTGAATCTGGAGGGAAAACAATCTGCTGTGCCTTTGCAGTCACTGCTTAGCCCAAAGTAATAGTGCTTTTGATAATAACTATGTGGGATATTCCTGAATAAGTCAGTCTCAAAAGTCTGGAATTTTCCTCCTCTTAACTTTCTTAACATTTGGACGTGCAGTTGTCGCCAAACTTGGGTATTCATGGAATTTCTAGTTAATGAAATACCTATACTTTGATACTGAAGACTGCCAAATACATAGGAATTTTCTTTCATAAAAAACAGTAATGAAGGCTCTATCTCCTTTCCCAGCACTGAATGTTTTGCTAGCACTGGGTGCTCATCATGCAACTATGAAGAAAATGTGGAAACTCAAAAGGTCAGGAAAGACTTCCAAGCACTTGCAACTGATGTTACAGTCTTCAATTTTAATAACTATACATATTTGTAGTTTTCAGAGAAGTTTTTAATATTTCTCTGTCCACTTTTTATAAGCTTTAAAATGATTTTCTCTGCCTTGAGATTTGCATCAAGAAAAAGCACCTCTTCACCCAAAATCTCTGAAGACTAGAGACACGCTTTACATGTTTTAACAAGTGTGTTTGAGTCCACGTTTGGTAGCATCAGTTGTTGAGTTAAAAAGAAAATCAGTTACTGCATTTGATCAGGATGGATTTTAAAAGAACATAATGCTCAATATTCAAAGGATAATTAACATTTGCCACCATAATGTTCTTTTTTTATGTAAAAGGAACAGGAACTTGGAGACATTAACATGCAAAAGTCTTTTATCATTATTAGCTCATGTATTTGACAAAGAGCAGCTGTCTTTTTATATGTTTTTTGACAAATCATATTGTAATTCTTTTGTACAAAAAAGAACTACTTGTATTCTAGAAGAAATATGAAATGCTTAATTTATAAGCGGGCTGGAGATTTTTTCCAATATTGTTTTCTTTGAAAATGAAAGGGGATCATCTATTTTAGTTTCGGGGTCTGGGAACTTTTTGAAAATTTAATTTGTGGACCAATGTTTTGCAAAAGCTAAGGAAGGGCAGGGGTAAAATAGGGCTTGATTTTCTCATTCTTTGTAGACCAGCAAACTTCCCTCTGCGAGGCCCGTTCAAATCACAAACCCAAGAGTGTTTGCATCATAAATGCTAGCTTGCTTCAGCCCCTAGTAACCTCAGGACTTGGTTTGAATAAAAAGGTAGACAGCTGATATGTTTTCATGAGTAAATATTGTCAGCCAGAAAACAGTTGGTGTCAGGTAATACGTTATTTTTTTTAAGCTTTGTTTTATATTTATTTTTCATTTAGTTTTTATTGGGAATGGTTTTCAATAGAACTCTTAGTTCTGCTTAGGTGTTTTTTGGGGGAGCCCTCTTTTCCATAGGGTAATTCCATTTAACAGGTTGTCTAAAAGTTAGTCTTTTTAATTCATAGGAAGATTTTAATATCTGAAAGTACTCAAATTAAGGATATAAACTTCCACACCTTCCTGTTATGACAGATACAAGCACAGAAAGGACAACCCTTGAAATCATGTAACATTGGTCATTTCAATTTTTTGTTACCTATTTTAAAATCTGTTAATGTATTTACTTCATTGTAAATATTTTTGAGGGTACCTTTGTATTTTGCTTTTGACCTTGGTTCTGTAATTTGGATGTCAACAACTTCCCTGAAAAGCACCAGTATGTTAAGTTCTAATGTCATGATCCCAATATGGGTTATTCATCTTTAATCCTGTTTTCAGTCTCTATGTGTACAGCAGTATTTTTAATAAAGAATTACAGAGAGAAAAAAAAAAAAAAAAAAAATAGCATATTGTTGGATCCTGTTTTTTAATCCATTCTTTCATCTTTACCTTTTAATTGGAAAGTTTACTTCGTTTACATTGATGTAAGAAAGGATTTATTTCTTCCCTTTTGCTATTTGTTTTCTACATGCCATGTATCTTTTGTTCCTCAAATACACTGCCTTATTTTTTGTTAATTTTAAACTTAAATTTGCTAGTATACCATTTTAATTCTCTTGCCATTTCATTTACTATATACTTTTTAGTGATCTTCTTGGTTGTTGCCCTGGGGGTTACAACTATTATCTTAATGTATTTCAGATTAATACTAACTTCACTTCAATAGTACACAAATTTTTTTTCCTACATAGCTCCATTTCCCTCACATTTTAATGGTGGTGTTATATTTTAAATTATATCATTTTACATTATGTGCCCATCAACATGGATTTATAATTATTGAGTTATGTAACTATCTTTTGAATCATATAGGGAAAAGGAGCTACAATAAAAAAGAATGAGTTCACACCATATTCGATATTTATCCATATAGCTACCTTCACTAGTATTCTTATGTATTTGTGTGGATGTGAGTTACTCTTTACTGTCCATTCACCTTACCTTGAAGAACTCTCTATAGAATTTCTTCTATGGACTTCCTACTATCTTAACATTCTCTCAGTGTTTGTTTATCTGGTATGTCAGAACTTATCCTTCATTTTTGAAGGATAGCTTAGCCAGATACATAATTCTTTGTTGATATATATTTTTTCATTCAGTGATTTGAATATGTCTTCACAATGCCTTCTAGCCCTATCCTTCCTGATGAGAAATGAGCTGTTAAACTTATTAAGGATACCCTGTCTGTGATTAATCACTTTTCTCTTGCTGAGTTGAAGATTCTGGTTTGGCTTTTGGTACATTGATTATGTTGTGCCTGGGTGTGGATCTCTTTGAGTTTACCCCAACTTGGAGTTTATTGAACTTCTTGTATGTATAGATTAATGTTTGGGAAGTTTGGGCCATTATTTCTTCAAACATTCTTTCTACTTCTTTTTCTCCCCCTTCTCCTTCTGTGACTTTCATTACACATAGTTGGTACATATGATGATGTTCCATAGGTTTTGAGGCTTTGTTCATTTTTATTCATTTTTGACGTTTTATTCCTCAGACTTGATAATCTCAACTGATGTATCTTCAAGTTCACCAACTCTTTCTTCTGCTTGCTTGCAAGTGCTGTTGAACCACTAAATTTACTAAAATAAATGTTTCATTTTCATTTCAGTTATTGTATTTTCAACTCTGTAATTTATATTTTAAAAATAATTTCTATCTTTTTGTTAAGATACTCTATTTGGTTGATATTGTTCTTGTCTATTTCTTTAGTTCTTTAAAGATGGTTTGCTTTTATAATTTGAGTATATTTAAAATAGCTGATTTAAAGTCCTTGTCTAGAAATTTCCATATCTAAGCTCTCCTCAGGGGCAATTTCTATTCATTGTTTTGTTTTGTTTTGTTTTGTTTTTGTAGGTGTGTGTGTATGATTCACACTTTTTTTTTTTTGCATTTCTGTAATATTTTTTGAAAACTAGGTATTTTGAATATTATAATGTACAACTCTGGAAATCAGATCACACCTCCCAGTTTTTTGGTTGGTACTGCTTACTATACTTGTAGTTGTTTGTTTAGTGTCTTTTCTAAATTAATTCTATGAAGTCTGTACTCCTCTTTAAGTGAGCCATTGAATTCTCTGTCCATTACCTTAGTGGTCAATGAATGATTGAACAGAGAATTCCTCTGAAACCAAAAAACACTCAGTCTTTCTCAGGAGGGTTCTGTGTATATTTGGGGCACTCCTTTGACACATAGCCAGGGAGTTAGAGCTATGCCTTAGCCTTCACTTTCCATTTGCACAGAGACTCAAGGTCAGCAAGAGGTGAGAGTCTCAGGACTTTCCTGAGTATGTGCACAGCCCTACATATACACGTGGTCTTCCAGGTTCCCAGGAATATGTCAGAGTTTTTCAAAGTCCTTATGGCCATCTCATTCCATAGCTTTTCCCCATGAGCTTTTTTATTACTCTAATGCTTGTCTCAACTTTTTTCTATTGCCAGCAGCAGCAGCAGCTAAAACATTTGCCTGTAAATATTTTCAGCAAATACTCCCTAGGTGGTGGCTTTAGCACTGGGCAAGTTCTGAATCAGACAAGCCTTTCATGCCAGTTTTCCAGGGAACTACCAGACAGTTCAGATTGCTGCAAGCCTTTGGTTGTTTTCCAGAGATTAAAAAAAGAAAATGATTCTAAGTGTTTTTGTCAGCTTTTTTATTGCTTATGGAAGTACGGATTTTCAAAGTTCTTTACTCTGCCATTTTCACTGACATTACCCCACTCTATAAATTTATATAATTGTTGTTATTATCATAGTTTTTCATTTTCCATTTCCCCTATAGTACTGAGTCCCTCAGGTGAGATTTATTATCTAATACATAACAATTTCACATTGTAAAACCAAAGAATATGTATACATATTATAGTCTCCAAACTGGCCCATACCTAGCCCTTCAGTTCTTAGGTCCTGTGACATAAACCTTATGTCACACAGTTTCCCAATTAAGTGAAGAAGCAGTCTCAGTTGGGACTCTAACTTTTTTGGTTGATAGATTTTCTCCTCAACTTGAAGATATTGTAGCGATCCTGTGGCCCTTGATTCATTCTTCACTCAGAAGAGTTGGGCTGGCTAGCTTATCCATATAGAAGCACAGCATATAATTACAGGATTCAATAAGGATCAGTCTCTAACTTGACCCACCTGCTTGGAATACTAGAAGTTTTTTTTTTGTTTTTTTTTGTTTTTTTTGTGGTACGCGGGCCTCTAGCTGTTGTGCCCTCTCCTGTTGTGGAGCACAGGCTCTGTACGCACAGCCTCAGCAGCCATGGCTCATGGGCCCAGCCACTCCACGGCATGTGGGACCTTCCCAGACCAGAGCACAAACCCATGTCCCCTGCATCAGCAGGCGGTCTCTCAACCACTGTGCCATGAGGGAAGCCCTAGAACTATTTTTAATAAATATTTTTGAAGTATAATATGAATATAGAGAAGTACACAAATCAGGAGTGAACAGTCTGAACAATTTATGCAAAGTGAATGCATCTGTGTAACTAGCCCTCAGATCAAGAAAAGAACAATAACAAGCATCACAGAAGAGTATTTGGTGCCCCAGTAGCTGCCCCCACTCTCCATGCAAAGGTAGCCATTTGACTGACTTCTAACAGTACATATTAATTTTGCCTCTTTGGGGACTTTTGATATAAGAGGACTCATACAGTACTTGTTCTTTTCTGTCTGGCTTATTTATTTATTTATTTATTTATTTATTTATTTAACCAAAAGTTGGTGTTTGAATTTTGTTTTGTTTTGTTTTGTTTTGTTATTTATTTTTGGCCGCATTGGGTTTTTGTTGCTGCATGCAGGCTTTCTCTAGTTTTGGTCAGCAGGGTCTATTCTTCATTGTGGTGCATGGGCTTCTCATTGAGGTTGCTTCTCTTGTTGTGGAGCATGGGCTCTAGGAATGTGGGCTTCATTCGTTGTAGCAGGTGGGCTCAGTAGTTGTGGCTCACAAGTGTAGACTCAGTAGTAGTGGCACATGGGCTTAGCTGCTCCATGGCATGTGGGATCTTCCTGGACCAGGGATTGAACCCATGTCCCCTGCATTGGCAGGCAGATTCTCAACCACTGTACCACAAGGGAAGTCGCTGTCTGGCTTATTTTGTGCAAAACAATGTTTGGGAGATTTATCCATGCTTTTGCAAGGAGTTGTGGTTTATTGGTGAATGGCTATACAGTATTCTTTTGTTTAAAGATGTCACAATGTATTTCTCCCACTTTAGTGGTGATGAGCATTTGATTATTTTCCTGGTTTGATCCCATTGTGTGTTAGGCTACTATACTCATTCCTGGATATGTCTTTTGGTAAGCATATATATGACTTCGTTTTGGATATATATCCAGGAGTGGAATTGCTTGGTCCTAGGGAAAGTGTGTATTTCATCAGCCTTTCAAGAGATTTGTTTTACTTTTACTCTCCCACCAGCAGCATTTGAACATTCCAGTTGTCCTAACACAAAGTATCACCATTCTTTTTCTTTTAGCCATTCTGGTGGACATATAGCTGTGTTCCATTGTTATTTTATTTTTCATTTTCCTGATTCCCAATGAAGCTGAGCATATTTTCATATATGTATAGCCCATTTGAATAGTTTATTTTTTAAAGAAACTTTTCAAGGCTCTTGTCCAGTTGTCCATTCAATATTTTTGTTGATTTGTAAGAGATTTTTATATATTCTGAATGAAGTTTTGTGTTAGTTATATGTATTGCTAACACTTTTCCCACTGTAAAGTTTGATTTTCTCACTCTCTTAAAGATAACTTTGATGCAAAGAAGTTGTTAACCTTAAAACAGTGAATTTCTAAATATATTTCTCTACTGTTAGTATATTAACACCATATTTAAGAAAGCTTTATCTATCTTATCGTAAAGATAATGTCTTTTAAAAGTTTTATTATTTTTCTTTTTAAATGTAGATCTACAATCAATCTATTGCTTTTGTGTAGGAAGTGGGGTAGTAGTGAATGTTCACTCAATAAACATATGGGTATCCAATTAATCCAACACTACTTACAGAGAATTCTATTATTTCTCCACTATTCTGTATTGCAAAATTTATCATAAAAACTAGTGTTTTAAGTATATGTGGGTTTGTTTCTGTGTGCTCTACTCCATTCAACTGATCTGCTGTCTACCCTTTCACTAATACCACACAGTTTTAATCATTGTAAATTTATAATAAGATTTTTTATGTTAACTACGTTCTTCAAGACTGCTTTGGATATACTTGATTAGGTATACTTTCCTATGAATTTTAGAATTAGCTTGTCAATTTTCACCAATAATAATAGTTGGGATTTTAATTTTGATTGTTTTAAATTTATAGATTAATGGAGGAAGAATTGATATCTTTATTTAATCTTGCAATCCATGAACATGGTGTATCCCACCATTTATTTAGATATTTTTAATTTCTCTTAATGATATCTTGTAGCTTGGTGGTATATAGATTTTGTGCATCTTTGGTTAAATTTATTCCTGGCAAGTAGGCAATATTTCAGGAAATTGTGAATGTCATTCCTTTAAAAAAAAAAATCTGTCTCTGCTTATTGGTAACATAAAACATGTAAAGGAATATGGGAAGTGTTTCCAGTTTTCAATTCTATAGTGAACTTTGTGTTATTGTTGTTATCTTTTTATTTTTATATTTTTTATGGTACACAGGCCTCTCACTGTTGTGGCCTATCCCATTGCAGAGCACAGCCTCTGGACATGCAGTCTCAGCAGCCATAGCTCATGGGCCCAACCGCTCCGCAACATGTGGGATCTTCCCAGACCGGGCCAAGAACCCGTGTCCCCTGCATGGGCAGGCGGACTCTGAACCACTGTGCAACCAGGGAAGCCCTGATTGCTGCTATTTTTATTTAAAAATTTAGAAAAATGTCACTGGTGAAATCATCTAGACTGAAAATTATGGATTAAATTACTTAAGGATTTTAGACATTTCAGGTTTTCTATTTGTTCTTCTTTTTAAACATCTTTATTGGAGTATAATTTCTTTACAATAGTGTGTTAGTTTCTGCTTTATAACAAAGTGAATCAGTTATACATATACATATGTTCCCATACCTCTTCCCTCTTGCATCTCCCTCCCTCCCACACTCCCTATCCCACCCCTCTAGGTGGTCACAAAACACCTAGCTGATCTCCTTGTGCTATGCGGCTACTTTGCACTAGCTATCTATTTTATGTTTGGTAGTGTATATATGTACGTGCCACTCTCTCACTTTGTCACAGTTTACCCTTCCCCCTCCCCATATCCTCAAGTCCATTCTCTAGTAGGTCTGTGGCTTTATTCCCATCTTACTCCCAGGTTCTTCATGAACTTTTTTTTTTCTTAGATTCCATATATATGTGTTAGCAAACGGTATTTGTTTTTCACTTTCTGACTCACTTCACACTGTATGACAGACTCTAGGTCCATCCACCTCACTACAAATAATTCAATTTTGTTTCTTTTTATGGCTGAGTAATATTCCATTGTATATATGTGCCACGTCTTCTTTATCCATTCATCTGTTTATGGACACTTAAGTTGCTTCCATGTTCTGACTATTGTAAATAGAGCTGCAATGAACATTTTGGTACATGACTCTTTTTGAATTATGTTTTTCTCAGGTTATATGCCCAGTAGTGGGATTGCTGGGTCATATGGTAGTTCTATTTGTAGTTTTTAAGGAATCTTCATACTGTTCTCCATAGTGGCTGTATCAATTTACATTCCCACCAACAGTCCAAGAGTGTTACCTTTTCTCCACACCCTCTCCAGCATTTATTGTTTCTAGATTTTTTTCATGGCCGTTCCAACCGGTGTGAGATGATATCTCATTGTAGTTTTAATTTGCATTTCTCTAATGATTAATGATGTTGAGCATTCTTTCATGTGTTTGTTGGCAATCTGTCTGTCTTATTTGGAGAAATGTCTATTTAGGTCTTCAGCCCATTTTTGGATTGGGTTGTTTGTTTTCCTGTTATTGAGCTGCATGTGCTGCTTGTAAATTTTGGAAATTAATCCTTTGTCAGTTGCTTCATTTGCAAATATTTTCTCCCATTCTGAGGCTTGTCTTCTGGTCTTGTTTATGGTTTCCTTTGCTATGCAAAAGCTTTCAAGTTTCACTAGATCCCATTTTTTTATTTTTGTTTTTATATCCATTTCTCTAGGAGGTGGGTCAAAAAGGATTTTGCTGTGATTTATGTCATAGGTGTTCTGCCCATGTTTTCTGCTAAGAGTTTGATAGTTTCTGGCCTTACATTTAGGTCTCTAATCCATTTTGAGCTTATTTTTGTGTAGGCTGTTAGGGAGTGTTCTAATTTCATACTTTTACATGTACCTGTACAGTTTTCCCAGCACCACTTATTGAAGAGGCTGTCTTTTCTCCAATGTATATTCTTGCCTCCTTTATCAAAGATAAGGTGACCATATGTGTGTGGGTTTATCTCTGGGCTTTCAATCCTGTTCCATTTATCAATATTTCTGTTTTTGTGCCAGTACCATACTGTCTTGATTACTGTAGCTTTGTAGTATAGTCTGAAGTTAGAGAGCCTGATTCCTCCAGCTCCATTTTTCATTCTCAAGTGTGTTTTTTCTATTCGGGGTCTTTTGTGTTTCCATACAAATTGTGAATTTTTTTGTTCTAGTTCTGTGAAAAATGCCAGTGGTAGTTTGATAGGGAGTCCATTGAATTTGTAGATTGCTTTGGGTAGTAGAGTCATTTTCACAATGTTGATTCTTCCAATCCAAGAACATGGTATATCTCTCCATCTATTTGTATCATCTTTAATTTCTTTCATCAATGTCATAATTTTCTGCTTACATGTCTTTTGTCTCCTTAGGTAGGATTATTCCTAGATATTTTATTCTTTTTTTGCAATGGTAAATGAGAGTGTTTTCTTAATTTCACTTTCAGATTTTTCATCACTAGTGTATAAGAATGTCAGAGAATTCTCTGCATTAATTTGGTATCCTGCTACTTTACCAAATTCATTGATTAGCTCTAGTAGTTTTCTGGTAACATCTTTAGGATTCTCTATGTATAGTATCACATCATCTGCAAACAGTGACAACTTTACTTCTTCTTTTCTGATTTGGATTCTTTTTATTTCTTTTTCTTCTCTGGTTGCTGTGGCTAAAACTTCCAAAACTATGTTGAATAAGAGTGGTGAGACTGGGCAACCTTGTCTTTTTCCTGATATTAGTGGAAATTATTTCAGTTTTTCACCATTGAGGATGATGTTGGCTGTGAGTTTGTCATATATGGCCTTTATTATGTTGAGGAAAGTTCCCTCTATGCCTACTTTCTTCAGGGTTTTTATCATAAATGGGTGTTGAATTTTGTCAAAATATTTCTCTGCATCTACTGGGTTGATCATATGGTTTTTCTCCTTCGATTTGTTAATATGGTGTATCACATTGTTTGATTTGCATATATTGAAGAATCCTTGCATTCCTGGAATAAACCCCACTTGATCATGATGTATGATCCTTTTAATATGATGTTGGATTCTGTTTGCTAGTATTTTGTTGAGGATTTTTGAATTTAAGTTCATCAGTGATATTGGCCTGTAGTTTTCTTTCTTTTGGACATCTTTGTCTGGTTTTGGTATCAGAGTGATGGTGGCCTAGTAGAATGAGTTTGGGAGTGTTCCTCCCTCTGCTATATTTTGGAAGAGTTTGAGAGCATAGGTGTTAGCTCTTCTCTAAATGTTTGATAGAATTCTGTGAAGCCATCTGGTCCTGGGTTTTTATTTGTTGGAAGATTTTTAATCACAGTTTCAATTTCAGTGCTTGTGATTTGTCTGTTCATATTTTCTATTTCTTCCTGGTTCAGTCTCGGCAGGTTGTGCATCTCTAAGAATTTGACCATTTCTTCCAGGTTGTCCATTCTATTGGTATAGAGGTACTTGTAGCAATCTCTCATGATCCTTTGTACTTCTGCAGTGTCAGTTGTTAGTTCCCCTTTTTCCTTTCTAACTCTGATTTGAGTCTTCGCCGTTTTTTTCTTGATGAGTCTGGCTAATGGTTTATCTTCTCAAATAGCTAGCTTTAAGTTTTATTGATCTTTGCTATCATTTCCTTCATTTCTTTTTCATTTATTTCTGATCTGATCTTTATGATTTCTTTCTTTCTGCTAACTTTGGTGTCTTTTTGTTCTTCTTGCTCTAATTGCTTTAGGTGCAGGTTTAGGTTGTTTATTTGAGATGTTTCCTGTTCCTTAAGGTAGGATTGTGTTGCTGTAAACTTACCTCTTAGAAGTGCTTTTGCTGCATCCCATAGGTTTTGGGTCATCGTGTTTTCATTCTTAATTGTTTCTAGGTATTTTTTGACTTCCTCAGTGATCTGTTGGTTATTAAGTACTGTATTGTTTAGCCCCCCTGTGTTTGTATTTTTTATAGTTCTTTTCCTGTAATTGATATCGAGTCTCATTAGCACTGAGGTTGGAAAAGATGCTTGATATGATTTCAATTTTCTTAAATTTACCAAGACTTGATTTGTGACCCAAGATATGATCTATCCTGGAGAATGTTCCATGACCCCATGAGAAAAATGTGTATTCTGTTGTATTTGGATGGAATGTCCTATAAATATCAATTAGGTCCATCTTGTTTAATGTATCATTTAAAGCTTGTGTTTACTTATTTATTTTCATTTTGGATGATCTGCCCATTGGTGAAAGTGGGGTGTTAAAGTCCCCTACTATGATTGTGTTACTGTCAATTTCCCCTTTTATGGCTGCTAGCATTTGCCTTATGTATTGAGGTGCTCCTATGTTGGGTGCATAAATATTTACAATTGTTATCTTCTTCTTGGATCAATCCCTTGATCTTTATGTAGTGTCCTTCTTTGTATCTTGTAATAGTCTTTATTTTAAAGTCTATTTTGTCTGATATGAAAATTGCTACTCCAGCTTTCTTTTGATTTCCATTTGCATGGAGTATATTTTTCCATCCCCTTACTTTCAGTCTGTATGTGTCCCTAGGTCTGAAGTGGATCTATTGTGGACAGCATATATACAGGTATTGTTTTTGTATCCATTCAGCCAGTCTGTGTCTTTTGGTGGGAGCATTTACTCCATTTACATTTAAAGTAGCTATCGATATGTATGTTCCTCTTCCTATTTTCTTAATTGTTTTGGGTTTGTTATTATAAGTCTTTTCCTTCTCTTGTGTTTCTTGCCTAGAGAAGTTACTTTAGCATTTGTTGTAAAGTTGGTTTGGTGGTGCTGAACTCTTTCAGCTTTTGCTTGTCTGTAAACGTTTTAATTTCTCCATCAAATCTGAATGAGATCCTTGCTAGGTAGAGTAATCTTGGTTGTAGGTTTTTCTCCTTCATCACTTTAAATATGTCCTGCTACTCTCTTATGGCTTGGAGAGTTTCTGCTGAAAGATCAGCTGTTAACCTTATTGAGATTCCCTTTTGTGTTATTTTTTGTTTTTCCCTTGCTGCTTTTAATATGTTTTCTTTGTATTTAATTTTTGATAGTTTTATTAATATGTGTCTTGGCATGTTTCTCCTTAGATTTATCCTGTATGAAACTCTCTGTGCTTCCTGGACCTGATTAACTATTTCCTTTCCCATATTAAGGAAGTTTTCAAATATAATCTCTTTAAATATTTTCTCAGTCCCTTTCTTTTCCTCTTCTTCTTCTGGAACCCCTATAATTCGAATGTTGGTGCATTTAATGTTGTCCCAGAGAACTCTGAGACTGTCCTCAGTTCTTTTCATTCTTTTTTCTTTATTTTGCTCTGCAGTAGTTATTTTTACTATTTTATCTTCCAGGTCACTTATCCATTCTTCTGTCTCAGTTATTCTGCTATTGATCCCTCCTAGAGTATTTTTAATTTATTTTATTGTGTTGTTCATCTTTGCTTGTTTCCTCTTTAGTTCTTCTAGGTCCTTGTTAAATGTTTCTTTCATTTTGTCTATTCTATTTCCAAGACTTTGGATCATCTTTACTATCATTATTCTGAATTTTTTTTCAGGTAGACTGCCTATTTCTTCTTCATTTCTTAGATCTGGTGAGTTTTTACCTTGCTCCTTCATCTGCTGTGTGTTTTTCTGTCTTCTCATTTTGCTTGTCTTACTGTGTTTGGGTCTTTTTTTCACATGCTGCAGGTTCATAGTTCCCATTGTTTTTGGTGTCTGTCCCCAGTGGCTAAAGTTGGTTCAGTTTGTTGCATAGGCTTCCTGGAGGAGGAGACTACTGCTTGTTTTCTGGTAAATGAGCGTGGATCATGCCTTTCTGGTGGGCAGGTTCACGTCTTGTGGTGTGTTTTGGGGTGTCTGTAGACTTATTATGATTTTAGGCATCCTCTCTGCTAATGGATGGGACTGTGTTCCTGTCTTGCTAGTTGTTTGGAATAGGGTGTCCAGCACTGTAGCTTGCTGGTCATTGAGTGAAGCTGGGTCTTGGCGTTGAGATGCAGATCTCTGGGAGATTTTTCCCCTTTGATATTACATGGAGATGGGAGGTCTTTTGTGGATCAGTGTCCTGACGTTGGCTTTCCCACTTCAGAGGCACAGTACTGACTCCTGGTTTTCAATTCTATAGTGAAGTTTGTGTTTGATTGCTGTTATTTTTATTTAAAATTTTAGAAAATAATTCACTGGTGAAATCATCTAAACTGAATATTGTGGATTAAATTATTTAAGTATTTTACACCTTTCAGGTTTTCTATTTGTTCTTCTTTCAGTTTTTGCATTGTGCTTTCAAGGAATTTGTCAATTTCAACTACATTTTTAAATCTATTGTCATTCATTAATATATTTTTAGTATAAATTATGTATGCAGGATATTAGTAATTTGTGCCTCCTCGATTTTATTCTTGAATAATCTTTACCAGCATTTTACTAATTGTATTAATCATTTTGCAATACCATTGTCAGTTTCTGTGCATTCTGTCTATTGCATGTTTGTTTCTTTTTAAAAATCAATTTCTTATCTTTAATATTTTCTTATTTCTACTTTCTTTGGTTTTAATCTTTTGTTATTTTTAAGAATATCTTGACATGTATATTTAGATCATAAATTTTCAAACTTAGTTTATCTGATGTGACTTAAGGCTATAAATTTCTCTTAAGCACAATTTTTGCTACATTCCATATATTTTAGAAATTATTTTAATTTCTATTTTGATTTCTTTTTTGAATCCATGACTTATTTTAAAGTCTTTTTTCTTAATATGCATACTTTGAGAATGTTTTAGTTTGTTTTGTTTTGTTTTGTTTTTAATTTCTTCTTAGTTCCACTGTTTTTAGAGAAGATAATGTAAGATTTCAATACTTTGAAATTTGTTAAAATTGCTTTTTGATCCAACATATGTTTAATTTTGTATAGTGTTTAGTGGATGTATGAAGAGAGTTTATATTGTACATTTGTTCAAATTGTCTGTATATTCAATTGTCTACTTGTTCTATCATCTAATGAGAGGGATTGTGTTAAAATCTTCCACTATGATTGTAAATTTGTCCATTTCTCTTTTTTTTTAACCTCTATTTCTGATTAATATATTCTGAGACTTCGTTAACCTGGTGCATTCAAATTTAACATTTTTATATATTCCTGGTTAATATATAAATGTCCTATTTAATCTCTAGTGGTGCTTTATTTCATAAAGTCTATTTATTCTGACATTGATATAGTTACTCTTTCTTTTGGTAAGTGTTTGCTGGATTTATCCCTTTTTCATTCTTTTACTTTCAACATTTTATTATTCTTATATTTAAGTTAGATCTCTTCCTAGTAGAAAAGAGTAAAATTTTTAAAATTCACCCTATCCATCTGTGTCTTTAAGTCAGATGAAGTTATAATTCCTCATAGAGCATATATTTAGGTCTCTGGGAGGCTGTTAGGGAA
>NW_006783631.1:4988767-5018506 GCF_000442215.2 Lipotes vexillifer | reverse complement strand
GGGAAAGATCTCCTTAATCCAATTAAGGATTGAGATGATTTGGGACTGGATTTCAGAGTTTGTGGAAGTTCATCTATTTTGTTGTTGTTTTACTTTTACTCCTGATTATATCCCTTCAAAGAAACCAGCCTAAAACCTGAAGATTTTTACCTGAATCTCTTCACATTAGAAGGTTCTTAATTCCAATTTTTAACATCCCAGACTTATGATTTGCTGAAGGTTCTGCTCATATTCTTACTTTATGAGCCTTTGATGGCTGTGTCATGGTATTCAAAGTAAAGGGAAGAGTATGATCAAAATCACAATGGCAATAAAAACAGAGTATTGTGCATGGCAAGAATACAAGGGTAGAAGCAGAAGATAAGAAAGGAATTTAGGCAGACCGAGTTTCAAAGGGACTTGTATGCCACAATTAGCAGTTGGGTTTTATACCATAGGATGAAAGCCAGGGCTGTTAGTGAAATGAATTGTTCAGTCCACTGTTTACAACTCTTCTGATGGACTGGCCCCTTACCAGTTTGGACCAGCTTCTCTTCCCCTTCCTTATGAAGGACTTAGTTGGTTCTATGTGGGGGAACATATGCTTTCAGGGCAAGCTCCTTGAGTGTTTTTCAAAATAGGAGGCAAGTCTCCATGTCAGAAGGATTTTTTCAGCACACAGTCCCAGAGAGTATGTGACTGATACCAGAGAGGAAAGACAAAGAAAAATTAGAACTTGCTTTTTAAAGGCTGAGATGTGAAATTCATGAGCCCTTTCATAATTCCACACTTGTCTTTGACAGATTGGGTTTTCAAACACGTCAACTTATAAAAGGCAATCATTATTAGTAACATTGAAATGAAGAGAAGCTACATCATGTTCTGAATAGCAGGATTTTTTTTTAATCTTAACAGCTTAATTATTTCACATTCATTATTTCTCCAGGGTTGGAAATTGCCATTTTATCCTGCAAACATTTGCAGTTTGTTTTTTATATTGATTGGGTTAAAATCCCCAAAAGTTATTTCAGCCTATTGCCAATTCTTTTAATTAGACAGCTATAAATTAATTACAGTTGTTTTGGGGACCATTCATTTGAGTAAATTAGATATTTTAAAATTCTTCAAATACATATGTGACCTGAGATGTTTCTTTCATTGACAATAAATTACTTTGTTTCTCACCAAATTACCAACATACTTTCTACTCATGCTCTGTTTTAAAAGCGTTTTTTAAAAGACTTTTCTGGGTGATACAGAAGGAATTGGGACACAAAAGTGGCAAGTTATTTTTTCTGGACAAAGTTAGTGTAATTGTGTTCTTTATGCTTGGTTGTATACCTTCTAGTAACAAGGATTCCAAAATCTAGCAAAATTTCTCTACCTCAATATTGAGGCAAAGAGTTTCTAAAAATGATAATCATTTCTATGCCTACCTTTTTTTATCATAGAGTCAGCAAATCATCTCTAAGAATGATTAATACAGGAGGTATAAGCAGAGTGAAATGGGCAGGGAGACAAGACAAAGGATGAGTCTATTGTGATAGAGATTTGATATAGATCTGACCCAGATTGGGGGATGTGAATTAGAGCCAATGGAATGAATCAAAAACATTCTGAAGAAAAGGAGACAGAACTCACTACATTTTTCTTTCCCAACAATTGGAGCAGTGTAGTTAGATGTAAATTGTATAGTCTTCTGTATTAGACATAGTACGACCTCTGATTGCTCATGTCTGCTTGCTCAATGAGTCCTACAACCCTAGCACAGAGTAGGAGTCTCAATAAACACTTGAAAAATTAATTTATAAGTCATTTAAAGGGATAAGTGAGCGTTCACATCATCACAGTTCTTTTGAGTGTGTATGTGGTGTTTTAACATTCATTTTAGTTTTTAATAGATTATATTACATTTAAAGTTATTACAAAACAATGGCTATATTTCCCTGTGCTGTACAATATATTCCTGTGACTTATTTATTTTACACATAGTAATTTGTATCTCTTAATCCCATACCCCTATTTTGCCCCTCCCCGCTTTCCTCTCCTCACTGGTAAACAATAGTTTGTTGTCTATGTCTGTGAGTGTGTTTTTGTTTTATTATATACATTCATATGTATTATTCTTTAGATTTCACATACAAGTGATAGCTTAGAGTATTTGTCTTTCTCTGTCTGACGTTTCACTAAGCATAATACTCACCATGTCCATCCATGTTTTTGCAAACGGCAGAATTTCATTCTTTTGATGGCTGAGTAATATTACATTGTATACTTATATCACATATTCTTTATCCATTCATCTGTTGATGGACACATGGGTTGCTTCCATATTGTGGCAATTGTAAATAAAGCTGCTATGAACATTGGAATGCATGTATTTTCATTTTCATTTTCTTTGACTATATCATGAGCAGTGGAATTACTGGATAATATCATAGTTCTATTTTCATTTATTTGAGGAACCTCCATAACTGTTTTCCAGAGTGGCTTCACCAATTTATAATCCCACCAACAGTGTACTAGGGTTCATTACTTTTACATCTTCACCAATATTTCTTACTTGTAAACTTTTTGAGGCTATCTATTCTGACAGGTGTGAAGTGATATCTCATTGTGATTTTGATTTTCATTTCTCTGACTCTTAGTGATTTTGAGTATTTTTCAGTGGGTCTCTTGGTCATCTGTATATCTTCTTTGGAAAAATATCTAGTCGGGTCTTCTGCCCATTTTATTTATTTATTTATTTTAATGTCTTTATTGGAGTATAATTGCTTTACAATGTTGTGTTAGTTTCTTTGGTAAAACAAAATGAATCAGCTATATGTATATATATATTCCCTCCCTTTTTCGTCCCCCTCCCACTCTCCCTATCCTGTCTCCCTCCCACTCCCCCAACCCACCCCTCTAGATGGTAACAAAGCAGCAAGCGGATCTCCCTGTGCTATGCAGCTGCTTCCCATTAGCTATCTATTTTACATTTTGTAGTGTATATATGTCAATGCTAATCTCTCACTTCATCCCAGCTTACCCTTCCCCCTCCCTGTGTCTGCAAGTCCATTCTCTACATCTGCATCTTTATTCCTGTCCTGCCCCAAGGCTCTTCATAACTTTTTTTTTTAGATTCCATATATTTGTGTTAGCATATGGTATTTGTTTTTCTCTCTCTGACTTACTTCACTCTGTATGACAGACTCTAGGTCCATCCACTTCATTACAAATAGCTCAATTCTGTTTCTTTTTATGACTGAGTAATATTTCGTTGCATATATGTGCCACAACTTTTTTATCCATTCATCTGTCGATGGACACTTAGGTTGTTTCCATGTACTGGCTATTGTAAATAGCACTGCAAGTTGGGTTCTCTTTTTATCTTTTGGCTATTGTGCTTTATAAGCTATAAGTGTTTTATATATTTTGCATATTAATCTGTTATTGGTCATATCATTTACAAATATTTTCTCCTGTTCAGTAGGTTTTTTCATTTTGTCCATGGTTTTCTTTGCTTTGCAAAAGCTTTTCAATTTAATTAGGTCTCATTTGTTTATTTTTGCTTTTCTTTCTTTTGCCTTAGGAAACAGATCCAAAATATTGCCATGAGTTATGTCAAAGAGTGTTCTACCTATGTTCTCTTCTAGAAGTTTTATGATCTCAGGTCTTACATTTAGATCTATAATCGATTTTGAGTTTATTTTTGCAATTAGTATGAGGAAATGTTCTAATCTCATTCTTTTACATGTAGCTCTCCAGTTTTTCCAGCACCAGTTATTGAAGAGACTGCCTTTTCTCTGTCATATATTTTTGCCTCCTTTGTTGTAGATTAATTAACCATAAGTGTGTGGGTTTATTTCTGGGCTTACTACTCTGTTCCATCGATTTATGTGTCTGTTTTTGTGCCAGTAACATGTTGTATTGATTATGTAGCTTTGTAGTATAGTCTAAAGTCTGAAAATGTGATAACTTCAGCTCTGTTCTTTTCTCTCAAGATTTCTTTGGCAATTTGAGGTTTTTGTTTGTTTCCATATAAATTTTAGGATTATTTGTTCTAGTTCTGTGAAAAATGTCATGAATATTATGATAAGGATTTTATTAAATCTGTAGGTTGCTTAGGGTAGAATAGACATTTTAACAATATTAATTCTTCTAATCCATGAACATGGGATATCTTTCCATTTTTTTGTATCCTTTTCAAAATCTGTCTTTAGTTTTTTTTTTAGTTTTCAGATTATATGTCTTTCACCTCCTTGGTTAAGTTTAAGGTATTTTAGTCTTTTTAAAGTGATTACAAATGAGACTGTTTCCTTAATTTATCTTTCTGATTGTTCATTATTAGGGTATAGAGTAACAGATTTCTATACAATCTTGTAGCCTGAAACTTTGCTGATTCATTTATTAGTTCTAATAACTTTTTAGTGGAGACTTCAGAGTTTTCTATATAAATTATCATGTCATCTGCAATAGTGTTTTACTTCTTCAATTCCAATTTGGATGTCTTTTATTTATTTTTCTTCTCTGATTGCCATGGTTAGGAGTTCAAAACTTTGTTAAGTAGAAGTGGAAAGAGAGGCCATCTTTGACTTGTCCCTGATTTTAGAGTTTTTCATCATTAAGCCAATTAGTCTCAGGGATGGCATAATATATTTAAAAATTTTAGTTTTTAGTTTTCTCCCATTTGCCCTTTCACAAATGTAAAATGTACAACTGATGTCTCTTTCTCCTAAAATTAAAGTGTGTTTCAAAAATACCTACTCTGGGAATGAAAAGAAGGTAATAGAATATGAAAGTAGAGCAATATAGCATCCCTTTCATAGTAGTTTTACCTGAGTTTTTTCATACCAGCCCAAGAGTCTTACTTTACCACTCACTGTAGGTTTTTCATAAATGATCTTTATTTAGTTGAGACATGTTTCCTCTATACCAATTTTGATGAGTTTTCATCATGAATGAATGTTGAATTTTGTCAAATGTTTTTTCTGCATCTATTGAAATAATTATGTGAGTTTTATACTTCCTTCTGTTAATGTGGTATATCACATTGATTGACTTGCAAATATTGAGACATTCCTGCATCCCTGGAATAAATCCCACTTGATCGTGGTGTATGATCCTCTTTATATATTATTAAATTCAAATTGCTCATATTTTGTGACCAAAGTTTGAGCAACCTCTAATAGCATTTTTTGCTTGGATTAGCTATGAGGAAATGCTCCACAGACACCCAATAGTATTTCTCCTAACAGCTCTCCCACTAACCATAGGACTTGATGGCTCCACTCCACCCAGAATTCCTTCTTCTAGAGCACTCTAGAATATTGAGGCATACGCATCCTCTCTTAGTCTCATAATAATAGTAACTAACAATCATGTTTATTAAATGTTGTGTTAAATGCTTTACATGTGCAGCCTCACTTAGTCTCCATAATCACAAGCACTCAATCTGTAGGTGGGAAAAATTAAGGATTCACCTATCATTATCAATGTTAACATTGAAGAATACAATGGCAACAATATACTTTCTCTTTCCAAGGCTGTTATAAAGCATGTAGCTTAACGGCTGTCATCCAAGCAGAAATTACTCCTTTTTACATGAGGACTTGAGGTCCAGCAATATTAAATTCTTCATCCAGAATCACAGCCAGTCCACACATCTTCAGACTCCCATATGGAGTTCTTTATCCTACAGTATTTGGCAATCAATCCTCTTCACTATGTAACTTCTAAAACATTTTTTAAGTATTGTCTTCTTGATATTGGCACCCTCCAGTAGTAGCAAAAGGAGTTAATGCTTTCGAATTACAAAAAATCAATAATGGTAGAGCACCCAATGATTTCTGCCTTGTCTTTGGCAGTATGGTGTAACTTAGTCCACACATAGCTCTGAATTAAATCAGTGTTTCATCCCATTACCTTCAGTGGGATTCTCATTGCCCTTCCTGGAATAATTTAATTTCTCTCACTTCTCAAATTAAATGATACCTGAAAGGTTTAGCTGATGAGCAGCTCCTGTTCTGTGGTAGGAGGTCTTCCTTCAGGAGCATGCAACATGTATATTTTACTCTTAGTGAAGACCATTAGCTTCAATAGAATGCCCTCTCTCTGACGTTTTCTATAGTAGTAATACTCTCAACCCGATAATGCAGCTCATTTCCACGGCTCTGCATAAATAAGAATAGGATATCTGCAACATTTTTTGACCAGGCTTTTAAAGAGAGTGCATTGATGA
The DNA here is from genome assembly GCF_000442215.2 of Lipotes vexillifer. Taxonomy (NCBI): domain Eukaryota; kingdom Metazoa; phylum Chordata; class Mammalia; order Artiodactyla; family Lipotidae; genus Lipotes; species Lipotes vexillifer. Next base: position 5,012,304 of record NW_006783631.1, on the reverse strand, counting down.
AAGAGCATTAGAGATGATAGTATTGGCTCATTTACAGAAATAGTTTTTATTATTGTTGCCTACATTAGTAGTACAATATTATACTAATGGTGACAGTGAGACAATCCAAATATTATACATGACAAAAATCAGAAAATTATAGCTAGTTAGAAATTCAAATTAAAAAAATGACATCAACATTCTCGGTAATATTAGCTAACACTAATTGAGTGCTAAGCATTATTCTAAGTACTTTGTCAGTCTTACCTAATTAATCTTAATGAGGTGAGCAACTTTCCCAGTGTCTCATGACTAGTAAGTGGTAGAGCTGGATTCAAGCCTGGAGAACACAGAGTCTGTGCCCTGAATATGGGACATATTGCCCTGTGAAGTCCAACACAAGACTGAACACTGCACCACACATTCTATCACATTTCCTCAGCTAGGGAAGAGGAGCCAGCCTCACCTGTGCATGCACGTTAATACAGTTTAAAATGTATGTAATGCAATCATGGTTTCTCTCAGACTATAGAAACACACACACGTTATCAAACCAAAGTGGAGTCTCTCACCCACGCACAGTAAAGCCAGTCTACTGATATACTGGGTCGTGGTAAAGGAAAGTACAGCATTTATTGCAGGGCACCAAACAAGGAATCTAAGCAGCTAGTGCTTAAAAGGCCCAAACTCCCCAAAGGCTTTCAGGAAAATATTTTTAAAGACAGGATAAGGGACAGAGGTTTGGGGGGATGTGATCAGCTCATGGACATTCTTCTGATTGGCTGGTGGTAAGGTGATATGGAGTCAACATCATCAACCTTCTGGTTCCAACCAGTCTGGGGTCTATGTGTTTGTGGGCAGCATACAGTTAATTTCTTCCACCTGGTGGGGGTTTCAGTATCTGCAAAACAGCTCAAAGGACATGTCTCAGAATATTATCTATAGCCCTTGTGGAGGAACTAAGGTCCTTGACTTTGTTTAATAGCTAAGGAAATGACCTCAGCTTTAATGACCTCAGGAAAATATAAGCAGGATCAGTGATTTCTTCTTGTTTCAGATACTCAATCAGTGATCAGTCAAAAAGTATTTGCTGAGTACCTGCTTTGTACTATGATAAGTTGCTAGGTCTCTCCAGAGATCATACATCTTGCCTTTCAACTTGAATTGATAAGTGCATCACATCACTTTGGGCTATGGGATAAAGATATAAATATGTAAAAGGTTATAGTTGTCACTGTAGTAGGTTATAGATGTTGGAGGTTGCAGGTGTTAACCACTCACTATGCCAGAAAACAGGCAAAAGGACCAATGGGGATTTAATTTCAGCATAAGCTCTCTTAAAGTGTTGGCTGATGCCCCACTGTATAGGGTTCTCTTGTAAAGTCGAGTTGGAAAATGGAATTTGGATCTGAAGGCAACATGAGGTTTTTTGTTACCTTGGCCCCAAGTCCAGCTTTGGGTACTATTTTTTGAAAAAGTTCTATTCACAAATCCAAGTAGTGAATGCACTGATTCATGCAAGGGGTCACAGTCATTCAGCACACACCAGGGGCCAGAAGAATGGGGAACAAAGAGGAGGAAGCTGAGTCTCCCAGTCTTCTCTAAGAGATGGAGGCTGGCCCCAGTCCCTGGGCTTTTCTGCACTTTGAGCTGGATTTCCTCACCAAACCCAGATGCAGGCAGCAAAAGAGAGGACAGCAGGCTTGTTTCCTGCTTTTTAGACAATTTCTGGTGGAATATGGACCATCTTCAGTCTCTCACCACCTTATTTAGCCAGAAAAGCAAATCCTTAGTCCTCCCTGTTGGGGAGAGAGATTGGAGAAATCCCTCTAATCTAGATAAACAGAGGACTTGGAAGGAAAGATGGCCCCATGAGCCTGTCACTACAAAGCACAGCAGACAAGGAGGAACACTGCAGACAGGCCAGCTCTCACAGGGTAAAGGAGGCTGCCTAGTGGAGTCCTGGAAGATCTGGTAAGAAAAGACGACCTTCACTGACCAGGCAGATGAAGTAAGAAAGATTATTCTACAATGATTGCAGGATATGAGAAGAAGCTCATGAGTCAAGGGGTATGTAGGTTACAGTCAAAGTTCACACGGTTCTTACCCAGGAGGGTGACGGGGAGGAGAAGAACAGAATGACAGGCAGCAGAGGTTGACAGGAGCCAGGAGCATCCTCTGGGGCAGCAGGCTTTGTGCTGAACCCCAGAAACCCAGGGTTTCTTGGGAAGTCCCTCCAGGGGTCCAGGACCTGCAAGTAGACAGTGATCAGAGCCCTGCCTGCTTTCATCCAGGGCAGCTCCTTTTTATTGGAATTAAAAACAAATTTTCAGAGGTACAAAGTGTTCTGAAGCCTGGAAAAAAAAAAAAGACAACCAGAAATTACTACTGCATAGACCAAGGATCCCGAGCACTGTGTATAGCTATTGATTTTATAGGCATGTTTTGTGGTCATGACTAGAACGTCTGCTGCTTGCAGGCAGGTGAACTCTCTGTTCACAGTATAGAAAGCTTGTTAAAGAGAAAGGGGAAGTCAGCACTGCTCCATGGTTCAGGGGGTTCCCAGGAGCAATCTCAAGCCCATCCCTGGGCTCCAGAGTGTGAGGCTGCAGCAGGGAGGGGAGTGACCACTAAAAGCCACAAATGCACACTAATCCCCAGTGACATCGAGGCAGCCAGACGAGCAGGGAAGCTGGCTCGGGGGCCACGGGTTGGGGGAAGGGAGGGAGGCAGTGGTTCCCCACCCCAAAGAAAAATGCTTGTTAAAGCAGTCACTTTCCAATATATATTTTTTTAACATCTTTATTGGGGTATAATTGCTTTACAATGGTGTGTTAGTTTCTGCTTTATAACAAAGTGAATCAGTTATACATATACATATGTTCCCATATCTCTTCCCTCTTCGTCTCCCTCCCTCCAACCCTCCCTATCCCCCCCCTCCAGGTGGTCACAAAGCCCCGAGCCGGTATCCCTGTGTCATGCAGCTGCTTCCCACTGGCTATCTACCTTACGTTTGTTAGTATATATATGTCCATGTCTCTCTCTCGCCCTATCACAGCTCACCCTTCCCCCTCCCCATATCCTCAAGACCGTTCTCCAGTAGGTCTGTGTCTTTATTCCTGATTTACCCCTAGGTTCTTATGGTGCCCTACCTAGGATCACTCGGTGACAATTCTCTGTTTCAACAATGCTTCCCAGTCCTTCCTCCTTTGCTTCTCTCATTTAGACTCTGGCTTCCCCTCCTTTTCCTCACTCAAAAACTCCATCTCAGGCTTTTTCCTCTTGGGGAAATAAGCGAGCATTCCAACGCCGGCACACGAGTGCCAGCTCATGCCCTGCCCTCAGCCTCTAAGCCAATATTTGTGCTGCTCGGGGAAGACTAATGTCAAGGAGCAACAGGTGTCTTCTGTACTCTGGAAGCAGGAGGAAGAACCAGCCGTGAATGGAGTGAGAAAGCACATAAAATAAAACCAGAACACTGCTGCAAGTGAGGTAAAGGTCAATGGATATCAAAATGTCAAATGAGAAAAGGATAATTTCCCATCCAATTTTCAGTTAGTACAGTTTAGTTGCTGCCAAGTTTTCAATGTTTCTGACTTTATGAACATTTTTAGTCTCATATTAGCAGTTTATCATCAATTTATTCAAGTTTATATTAGTAATCTCATAAATGTCAATCAACACCTTAAGTGATGTGAAAAATTTTGGTAGAGAGATTATGTCTTGGGCATAATGATCGCACTCATTGTACTGTATTGTACTTCAGACATACAGATGCTCAAAGCTCTATTGAGGGGCAGTGTGGAGGTGGGGTTACTGGGAGGTGAAGGTGGCAGATGAAGACTAAATTTTTCAACATCCCTGCTCACTGATTCTTTCTAGATAATTAAAATGTCCAAATCACACATGATGGTGAAGCTCTGGATATTTAACAAACTTTTATTGAGTTTTTTCTTATGGCAGGAATATATATATTTGTGTGTATATATATATGGGGGGAGAGGGAAGGAGATACAGAGAGAAAGCCTGGCTCTTTAGAGACTTTGGAAAAACACACTACAAAAGCTAAGTACACTTATGAGTGCTCAATAAATTATACATTAACTTTATATTATTGTAATCACTAAAAATAATATAAAATGGCAGGGTTCATGTGCCAGATACTTGCCATGCATTATTTTAATCTTGAAGCAGTTACCACTATGTTTATTTTATTATTTTTTTTTTTACATCTTTATTGGAGTATAATTGCTTTACAATGGTGTGTTAGTTTCTGCTTTATAACAAAGTGAATCAGTTATACATATACATATGTTCCCATATCTCTTCCCTCTTGTGTCTCCCTCCCTGCCACACTCCCTATCCCACCCCTCTAGGTGGTCACAAAGCACCGAGCTGATCTCCCTGTGCTATGCGGCTGCTTCCCACTAGCTATCTATTTGGTAGTGTATATATGTCCATGCCACTCTCTCTCTTTGTTAAGCTTGCCCTTCCCCCTCGTCATATCCTCAAGTCCATTCTCTAGTAAGGCTGTGTCTTTATTCCTGTCTTATCCGTAGGTTCTTCATGACATTTTTTTTTCTTAAATTCCATATATATGTGTTAGCTTATGGTATTTGTCTTTCTCTTTCTGACTTACTTCACTCTGTATGACAGACTCTAAGACCATCCACCTCGTTACAAATAACTCAACTTCATTTCTTTTTATGGCTGAGTAATATTCCATTGTATATATGTGCCACATCTTCTTTATCCATTCATCCGATGATGGACACTTAGGTTGTTTCCATCTCTGGGCTATTGTAAATAGAGCTACAATGAACATTTTCGTACATGACTCTTTTTGAATTATGGTTTTCTCAGGGTATATGCCCAGTACTAGGATTTCTGGGTCATATGGTAGTTTTATGCGTAGTTTTTTAAGGAACCTCCATACTGTTCTCCATAGTGCTGTACCAATTCACGTTCCCACCAGCAATGCAAGAGTGTTCCCTTTTCTCCACACCCTCTCCAGCATTTACTGTTTCTAGATTTTTTGATGATGGTCATTCTGACTGGTGTGAGATGATATCTCAGTGTACTTTTGATTTGCATTCCTCTAATGATTAATGACGTTGAGCATTCTATCATGGGTTTGTTGGCAGGCTGTATATCTTCTTTGGAGAAATGTCTATTTAGGTCTCCTGCCCATTTTTAGATTGGGTTCTTTGTTTTTTTTGTTATTGAGCTGCATGAGCTGCTTATAAATTTTGGAGATTAATCCTTTGTCAGTTGCTTCATTTGCAAATATATTCTCCCATCCTAAGGGTTATCTTTTGGTCTTGTTTATGGTTTCCTTTGCTGTGCAAAAGATTTTGTTTCATTAGGTTTCCAATTGTTTTTATTTCCATTTCTCTAGGAGGTGGGTCAAAAAGGATCTTGCTGTGATTTATGTCATAGAGTGTTCTGCCTATGTTTTCCTCTAAGAGTTTAATAGTTTCTGGCCTTATATTTAGGTCTTTAATCCATTTTGAGATTATTTTTGTGTATGGTGTTATGAAGTGATCTACTCTCATACTTTTACATGTAGCTGTCCAATTTTCCCAGCACCACTTATTGAAGAGGCTGTCTTTTCTCCACTGTACATTCCTGCCTCCTTGATCAAACATAAGGTGACCATATATATGTGGGTTCATCTCTGTGTTTTATATCCTGTTCCATTGATCTATCTTTCTGTTTTAGTGCCAGTACCATATTGTCTTGTTTACTGTAGATTTGTAGTATAGTCTGAAGTCAGGGAACCTAATTCCTCCAACTCAGTTTTTCATTCTCAGGATTGATTTTTCTATTCGGGGTCTTTTGTGTTTCCATACAAATTGTGAAATTTTTTGTTCTAGTTCTGTGAAAAATGCCAGTGGTAGTTTGATAGGGATTGCATTGAGTCTGTAGATTGCCTTGGGTAGTAGAGTCATTTTCACAAAGTTGATTCTTCCAATCCAAGAACATGATATATCTCTCCATCTATTTGTATCATCTTTAATTTCTTTCATCTGTGTCTTATAATTTTCTGCATACAGGTCTTTTGTATCCATAGGTAGGTTTATTCGTAGATATTTTATTCTTTTTGTTGCAGTGGTAAATGGGAGTGTTTTCTTGATTTCACTTTCAGATTTTTCACCATTAGTGTATAGGAATGCGAGAGATTTCTGTGCATTAATTTGGTATCCTGCTACTTTACCAAATTCATTGATTAGCTCTAGTAGTTTTCTGGTAGCATCTTTAGGATTCTCTATGTATAGTATCATGTCATCTACAAACAGTGACAGCTTTACTTCTTCTTTTCCAGGTTTGATTCATTTTATTTCTTTTTCTTCTCTGATTGCTGTGGCTAAAACTTCCAAAACTATGTTGAATAAGAGTGGTGAGAGTGCGCAACCTTGTCTTGTACCTGACCTTAGTGGAAATGGTTTGTTTTTCACCATTGAGGACGATGTTGATTGTGGATTTGTCATATATGGCTTTTATTATATTGAGGAAAGTTCCCTCAATGCCTACTTTTTGCAGGGTTTTTACTATAAATCTGTTTTGAATTTTGTTGAAAGCTTTCTCTACACCTATTGAGATGATCAAATGGTTTTTCTCCTTCAATTTCTTAATATGGTGTATCACTTTGATTCATTTGGTATATTGAAGAATCCTTGCATTCATGGAATAAACCCCAGTTGATCATGGTGTATGATCCTTTTAATGTGCTGTTGGATTCTGTTTGCTAGTATTTTGTTGAGGATTTTTGCATCTATGTTCACCAATGATATGGGCCTGTAGTTTTCTTTCTTTGTGACATCCTTGTCTGGTTTTGGTATCAGAGTAATGGTGGCTTCGTAGAATGAGTTTGGGAGTGTTCCTACCTCTGCTATATTTTGGAAGAGTTTGAGAAGGATAGGCGTTAGCTCTTCTCTAAAAGTTTGAGAGAATTTGCCTCTGAAGCCATCTGGTCCTGGGCTTTTGTTTGTTGGAAGATTTGTAATCACAATTTCAATTTCAGTGCTTGTGATTGCTCTGTTCATATTTTCTATTTCTTCCTGATTCAGTCTTGGCAGGTTGTGCATTTCTAAGAATTTGTCCATTTCTTCCAGGTTGTCCACTGTATTGGAATAGAGCTGCTTGCAGTAATCTCTCATGATCTTTTGTATTTCTGCAGTGTCAGTTGTTACTTCTCCTTTTCCATTTCTAATTCTATTGATTTGAGTCTTCTCCCTTTTTTTCTTGATGAGTCTGGCTAATGGTTTATCTATTTTGTTTATCTTCTCAAAAAACAGCTTTTTGTTTTATTGATCTTTGCTATCATTTCCTTCATTTCTTTTTCATTTATTTCTGATCTCATATTTATGATTTCCTTTCTTCTGCTAACTTTGGGGGTCTTCTGTCCTTCATTCTCTAATTGCTTTAGGTGCACAGTTACGTGGTTTATTCAAGATGTTTCCTGTTCCTTAAGGTAGGATTGTATTGCTATAAACTTCCCTCTTAGAACTGCTTTTGCTGCATCCCATAGGATTTGGTCATCATGTCTCCATTGTCATTTGTTTCTTGATAGTTTTTTATTTCCTCTTTGATTTCTTCAGTGATCTCTTGGTTATTAAGTAGTGTATTGTTTAGCCTCCATGTGTTTTTATTTTTTACAGTTCTTTCCTGTAATTGATATCTAGTCTCATAGCATTGTGTTTGGAAAAGATACTTCATACCGTTTCAATTTTCTTAAATTTACGAAGGCTTGATTTGTGACCCAAGATATGATCTATCCTGGAGAATGTTCCATGAGCATTTGAGAAAAATGTGTATTCTGTTGTTTTTGGATGGAATGTCCTATAAATATCAATTAAGTCCATCTTGTTTAATGTATCATTTAAAGCTTGTGTTTCCTTATTTATTTTCATTTTGGATGATCTGTCCATTGGTGAAAGTGGGGTGTTAAAGTCCCCTACTATGCACGTGTTACTGTCAATATCCCCTTTTATGGCTGTTAGTATTTGCCTTATGTATTTAGTTGCTCCTTTGTTGGGTGCATAATATTTACAAGTGTTATATCTTCTTCTTGGATCGATCCCTTGATCATTATGTAGTGTCCTTCTTTGTCTCTTCTGATAGTCTTTATTTTAAAGTATATTTTGTCTGATATGAGACTTGCTACTCCAGCTTTTTTCTGCTTGCCATTTCCATGGAATAACTTTTTCGATCCCCTTACTTTCAGTCTGTATGTGTCTCTAGGTTTGAGGTGGGTCTCCTGTAGACAGCATATATATGGGTATTGTTTTTGTATCTGTTCAGCCAATCTGTGTCTTTTGGTGGGAGCAATTTGTCCGTTTACAGTTAAGGTAATTATCAATATGTATGTTCCTTTTCCCATTTTCTTAATTGTCTTGTGTTCATTAATGCAGGTCTTTTCCTTCTCTTGTGTTTCTTGCCTAGAAAAGTTGCTTTAGCATTTGTTTTAAAGCTGGTTTGGTGGTGCTGAACTCTCTCAGCTTTTGCTTGTCTGTAAAGGTTTTAGTTTCTCCAACAAATCTGAATGAGATCCTTGCTGAGTAGAGTAATCTTTGTTGCAGGTTTTTCTCCATCATTTTAAATATGTCCTGCCAGTCCCTTCTGGCTTGCAGTGTTTCTGCTGAAAGATCATCTGTTAACCTTATGGGGATTCCCTTGTGTGTTTTTTGTTGTTTTTCCCTTGCTGATTTTAATATATTTTCTTTGTATTTAATTTTTGACAGTTTGATTAATAGGTGTCTTGGCATATTTCTCCTTGGGTTTATTCTGTATGGTACTCTCTGTGCTTCCTGGACTTCATTAACTATTTCCTTTCCCATATTAGGGAAGTTTTCCACTACAATCTCTTCAAATATTTTCTCAGTCCCTTTCTTTTTCTCTTTGTCTTCTGGAACCCCTATAATTCGAATGTTGGTGCTTTTAATATTGTCCCAGAAGTCTCTGAGACTGTCCTCAGTTCTTTTCATTCTTTTTTCTTTATTCTACTCTACAGTATTTATTTCCACTATTTTATCTTCCAGGTTACTTATCCATTCTTCTGCCTCAGTTATTCTGCTATTGATCCCATCTAGAGTATTTTTAATTCCATTTATTGTGTTGTTCACCATTGCTTGTTTCATCTTTAGTTCTTCTATGTCCTTGTTAAATGTTTCTTGCATTTTGTCTGTTCTATTCCCCAGATTTTGAATCATCTTTACTATCATTATTCTGAATTCTTTTTCAGGTAGACTGCCTATTTCCTCTTCATTTGGTAGATCTGGTGGGTTTTTATCTTGCTCCTTCATCTGCTGTGTATTTTTCTGTCTTCTCCTTTTGCTTATCTTACTGTGTTTTGGGTCTCCTTTTTGCAGGCTGCAGTTTCATAGTTCCCGTTGTTTTTGGTGACTGTCACCAGTGGTTAAAGTTGGTTCAGTGTGTTCTGTAGGCTTCCTGGTGGAGGGGATAGTGCCTGGGTTCTGGTGGATGAGGCTGGATCTTGTCTTTCTGGTGGGCAGGTCCATGTCTGGTGGTTTTTTGGGGGGTGTATGTGACCTTATTATAATTTTAGGCAGCCTCTCTTGTAATGGGTGGGGTTGTGTTCATGTCTTGCTAGTTGTTTGGCATAGGGTGTTCAGTACTGTTGTTTGCTGCTCATTGAATGAAGCTGGATGCTGGTGTTTAGATGGAGATCTCTGGGAGATTTTTGCTGGGAGGTCTCTTGTGGACCAGAGTCCTGAAGTTGACTCTCCCACATCAGAGGCACAGCACTGACTCCTGGCTGCAGCACAAAAAGCCTTTCATCCTCACAGCTCAGAATAAAAGTGAGAAAAAGTAGAAAGAAAGAAAGAAAGAAAGAAAGAAAGAAAGAAAGAAAGAAAGAAAAGACAGTAAGAAAGAAAGAAAGAGAAAAGCAAGACAGGAGGGAGGAAGGAACAAGGGAAGGAAGGAAAGAAAGAAAGAAATAAAGAAGATGAAATAAAATAAAGTAACATAAAATAAAACAAAGTTATTAGAATAAAAAATAATTATTAAGAAAGAAAAATCTTGTAAGAAAAAAAACAAAAAACGGACGGATAGAACCCTAGGACAAACAGTGGAAGCAAAACTATACAGACAAAATCTCACACAGAAGCATACACATACACACTCACCAAAAGAGGAAAAGGGGAAAAAAGCAAAAATCTTGCTCTCAAAGTCCACCTCCTCAATTTGGGATGATTCGTTGTCTATTCATGTATTACACAGATGCAATGTATATCAAGTTGATTGTGGAGCTTTAATCCTCTGCTTCTGAGGCTGCTAGGAGAGATTTCCCTTTCTCTTCTTTGTTCACACAGCTCCCAGGGCTCAACTTTGGATTTGGCCCCACTGCTGCATGTAGGTTGCCGGATGGCGACTGTTCTTCGCTCAGACAGAGCAGGGTTAAAGGAGCAGTTTCTTCAGGGACTCTGGCTCACTCAAGCGGGGGGAGGGAGGGGTACGGGGTGCAGGGCGAGCCTGCGGCAGCAGAGGCTGGCATGACGTTGCACCAGCCTGAGGTGCACCATTCTTTCTCCCAGGGAAGTTGTCCCTGGATCCCAGGAACCTGGCAGTGGCGGGCTGCACAGTCTCCCCAGAAGGGAGGTGTGGATAGTGGCCTGTGCTTGCACACAGGTTTCTTAGTGGTGGCAGCAGCAGCCTTAGCATCCCATGTCCGTCTCTGGGGACTGCGATGTTAGCCTCGGCTTGCGCCCATCTCTGGAGCTCCTTTAAGCAAAGTTCTGGATCCCCTCTCCTCACACACCAGGAAACAAAGAGGGAAGAAAATGTCTCTTGCCTCCTCAGCAGGTCCAGACTTTTCTCCTGACTCCCTCCCGGCTAGCCATGGTGCACTAACCCCTTCAGTCTGTGTTCACGCCGCCAAACCCAGTTCTCTCCCTGGGATCCAACTGAAGCCGGAGCCTCAGCTCGCAGCCCCGCTCACCCCGTCAGGTGAGCAGACAAGTCTCTCCGTCTGGTGAGTGCCAGTCGGCACCAATCCTCTGTGCGGGAATCTGTCCTCTTTGCCCTCTGCACCACTGTTGCTGTGCTCTCCAAAGCTCCAAAGCTTTCCTTGTCCGCCACCCGCAGTCTCCACCCACGAAGGGGCTTCCTAGTGTGTGGAAACCTTTCCTCCTTCACAGCTCCCTCCCACTGGTGCAGGTCCCATCCCTATTCTTTTGTCTCTGTTTTTAATTATTTTTTTTTTCTTTTGCCCTACCCAGGTATGTGGAGAGTTTCTTGCCTTTTGGGAGGTCTGATGTCTTCTGCCAGCATTCAGTAGGTGTTCTGTAGGAGTTGTTCCACGTGTAGATGTATTTCTGGTGTATCCACACTTCTCAGTCCTGGCTCTCGGGAACGTGTTCTGTGTCTTCAAGGCCTGGGGAGTGCCCTGGACTCCCCTTGGGCTCCTCCCTTCCTCACAGAGCAGCAGGTCTTCCTTGATCCATGTCTTGATCTAGGTCTTAAAGCACTGACACAGTCTACCTTCCCTGTTCACTTCTGAGCTATGTTTATTTTAGAAATGAGAAAATTGAGGGTCAAATTTCTTCTGAGGCTACACAGTGAATTAAGGGAGAAACTGACTGTTTAACCAGACACTGTCTGACTCCAGAACTCAAGCTCTGTGCACTACATAATGATACCTGCTGAATACCAATAAAATAATGCTCAATTATCACATTTTCAAAATGAACTAGACCCATAAAGCAGCATATATATACAAGTGAGCAAATAAGAACATAACATAGATTCTCTCAAAGTTTGCCTAATTTTCTCTTCAATGTCCAAGAAATGCATTATTCTTGAGTTCTTTAAGGAATTAATTGTATGTTATAGACTTGACTGATTTATTAAGTGTCTTATTTCCCTTTGTTCTGTTTTTTTTTTCTTCTTTATTTAGCCCCTAGTATAGCACCAGTTTCACTAGTGGCTCCAAGGAGCTGAGGACTCTTAAAGCATTTCCTGCATTGGATGTAATCCTGCCTTCTCTCTTTTCTCTCCATGCAAGTCCACACACTAAGCTTGCAGGGCATGGAGCTGTAGAGTAAAGAATGCACAGTCCTTGCCCTACAGATGCTTAAAGGCCAGAGAGGGTGAAAGGAGGGAAAATGACATGCAAACAACCTGCTTCATCATGTCAGTAATGTGGTAAAGGTGCCAGCAATGAGAGCAGGAGACTGAGAGATTGGAATATCTATAGGAGATTTGGAAAACCTTCAGTGAAGGTAGGCACTAGATGGCCCTAAAAGGAAAGCAGGGAGCATGGTCACGTTTATTGTGAGCTGAAAGTATACTACACACAGACACTAAGTGTGAAACTGTGTAATGTGTTTGGCCAAGTAAGTAGTTCCCTTTCACCAGAATGAAAAGAATGTGAAGAGGCATGGTGGAAACTGGGGTCAGAGGGAATGAATTCTATGCTGCCAAGTTTAGATTTATATTATGGAAGAAATGGAATACAGGGAAGATTTTAGATAAGAAATTCAACATGGTCAGACTTGTGTTTTAGGAACATAACTGAGGAAGAAATAAGGGAGGTAAGATACTAGAGGGGTTGGGACTACATTTTGGCAAAAGCACATGGTTACAGATGATTCCATTGGGAGGAGGAGTTGGGTGCTTTGAGGTTTTCCTGCTCTCTCCTTCTGTCTGCAAAGAATGTAACAGAAACCTTCTTCCCTATGATGGTGGAAGATGAAGGGGTTGATCTACATCATGATTTTCTCCAGTACAGAAATTCTCCCTTCGTCCCTTTTCTTGTCTTCCCTTGAGCAGGACTTAGTGTTTTCTGAGAAGGGTCAATGGGCTCAAATGAATACAGCCCTTGGTAATTCCCCTCAAATGTTGAATGAATCCCTCTCTGAGAAGAAATGGGTGAGTCTTTAGAATGATTTGAGAAACTTAAACTATGGCCTTGTAAACAATAGGGAGATATTCAGGAACTGAAGATAAACAAAACATCTTCTAATATAGCACTCATGTTATAAGTATATAGCACTATCAGTGGAGACTAAATTCGTCAACATCCCTACTCATTGATTCTTTCTGGATAATGAAAATGTCCAAATCACAAACGATGGTGATAATCTGGATATTTAACAAGCTTTGATTGGGTTTCTGTTTATGGCAAGCATTGTGCTATGTATAAAATAGATAGATAGACGTTGAGAGACAGAGTACATAACATTTGCTGGGTTTTTGAAAAATAATAAGACATATAGAGCTTTATTTAATAATTTGTACAAAGTTGTACTCTGGCAAAGTTACACATTCCCTATCTCAGCATATGTTCATAAGTGTGTATAAAATAGTTTACAATATTGTTGAAATTTGAACTTACAATAATTTGAATTGTATGCATTAACATTATTTATTATGTGTAATTCCATGTGAACTCAAAAAGCTCCATATATAAAGGTTTGCACATATTAATGGAAGTATGTGATTATATTAAAACAATTTCACAGCAAGTCCTTCAAATAGCAATATTTTAAATAATCAAAATCTGTGAATTTCAGTCCTTTTGTTCCCTAGAAATGCAGTTTAGCAATTCAGCTACTCATACAATGCTCTAACAATTTGAATGTGGAAAACTCTATGGCAGGTTGTTAGAATTATAACGGACTTCATCCTAGGCTTCAGAAGAGAAAAAAAAAATTTCTTGCTTACACGGAACTTCCCTCAGGAGAAGAAAAACAGAAACTACAAAAAGCTTTCAGGGGATTCAGGAGAAGATGGCAGAAGAGTAAGATGTGGAGATCACCTTCCTCTCCACAGATACATCATAAATACATCTACCCGTGGAACAACTCCTACAGAACACTTACTGAATGCTGGCAGAAGATGTCAGACCTCCCAAAAGGCAAGAAACTCCCCACATACCTGGGTAGGGCAAAAGAAAAAAGAATAAACAGAGACAAAAAATAGGGATGGCACCTGCACCAGTGGGAGGGAACTGTGAAGGAGGAAAGGTTCCCACACACTAGGAAGCCCCTTCGTGGGCAGAGACTGTGGGTGGCGGACGGGGAAAGCTTCGGAGCTGTGGAGAGCACAGCAACAGTGGTGCGGAGGGCAAAGCGGGGAAAGCTTCGGAGCTGTGGAGAGCACAGCAACAGTGGTGCAGAGGGCAAAGCGGACAGATTCCCGCACAGAGGATTGGTGCCGACTGGCACTCACCAGACGGAGAGACTTGTCTGCTCACCCGCCAGGGTGGGTGGGGCTGGGAGCTGAGGCTAGGGATTCGGTCAGATCCCAGGGAGGGGACTGGGGTTGCCGGTGTGAACACAGCCTGAAGGGGCTGGTACGCCAGAGGTAGCTGGGAGGGAGTCCAGGAAAATGTCTGGAACTGCCGAAGAGGCAAGAGACTTTTTCTTGCCTCTTTGTTTCCTAGAGTGCAAGGAGAGGGGATTAAACGCACTGTTTAAAGGAGCTCCAGAGATGGGCGCCAGCCGTGGCTAACAGGGTGAACCCCAGAGATGGGCAAGAGACGCTAAGTCTGCGGCTGCCACCACCAAGAAGCCTGTGTGCGAGCACAGGTTACTATCCGCAACCCCCTTCCGGGGAGCCTGTGCAGCCCGCCATTGCCAGGGTCCAGTGATCCAGGGACAACTTCCCCAGGAGAGCACATGGAATGCCTCAGTCTGGTGCAACGTCAAGCCGGCCTCTGCCACTGCAGTCTCGCCTTGCCGTACCTCCCCCTCCCCCCAGGGTTAGTGAGCCAGAGCCCACGAATCTGCAGCTCCTTTAACCCTGTCCTATCTGAGCGAAGAACAGACGCCCTCCAGCGACCTACAGGCAGAGGTGGGGCCTAATCCAAAGCTGAGACCCTGGGAGCTGTGAGAACAAAGAAGAGAAAGGGAAATCTCTCTCAGCAGCCTCAGGAACAGTGGATTAAATCTCCACAATCAACTTGATGTACCCTGCATCTGTGGAATACCTGAATAGACAACGAATCATCCCAAATTGAGGAGGTGGATCTTGGGAACAATATGAATTATCTTTTCCCCTTTTCCTCTTTTTGGAAGTGTGTATGTGTATGCTTCTGTGTGAAATTTTGTCTGTATAGCTTTGCTTTCATCATTTGTCCTAGGGTTCTGTCAGTTCGTTTTTTGTTTGTTTGTTTTTGTTTGTTTGTTTTCACTTGTTTGTTTTCTTACTTTTAAAATGTTTTTCTTAATAAATATCTTTTATTTTAATAACTTTATTTTATTTTATATTACTTTATTTTATTTTATCCCCTTTCTTTCTTTCTTACTATTTTTTCTCCCTTTTATTCTGAGCCTTGAGGAGGACAGTCTCTTGGTGCTCCAGCCAGGGGTCAGGGATGTACCACTGAGATGGGAGAGAAAATTTCAGGACACTGCTCCACAAGAAACCTCCCAGCTCCATGTAATATCAAATGGCAAAAATCTCCCAGAAATCCCCATCTCAACACCAACACCCAGCTTCACTCAATGACCAGCAAGCTACAGTGCTGGACACTGTATGTCAAACAACTAGCAAGACAGGAACACAACCTCACCCATTAGCAGAGAGGCTGCCTAAAAGCATAATAAGGCCACAGACACCCCAAATCACAACACCAGACATGGACCTGCCCACCAGAAACACAAGATCCAGCCTCATCCACAAAACATAAGCACTATCCCCTCCACCAGGAACTTACACAACCCACTGAACCAACCTTAGCCACTGGGGACAGACACCAAAACAATGGAACTATGAACCGGCAGCCTGCGAAAAGGAGACCCCAAACACAGATAAGCAAAATGAGAAGACAGAAAAACATACACAAGGTGAAGGAGCAAGGAAAAAACCCACCAAACCTAACAAATGAAGAGGAACTAGGCAGTCTACACGAAAAATATTTCAGAATAATTATAGTAAGGATGATCCAAAATCTTGGAAATAGAATAGAGAAAATGCAAGAATCATTTAACAAGGACATAGAAGACCTAAAGAAGAAACAAGCGATGATGAACAACACAATAAATGAAATTAAAAATGCTCAAGAAGCGATCAATATCAGAATAACTGAGGCAGAAGAACGGATGAGTGACCTGGAAGATAAAATAGTGGAAACTACTGCAGAGAAGAATAAAGAAAACAGAATGAAAAGAACTGACGACAGTCTCAGAGACTTCTGGGACAGCATGAAATGCACGAACATTCGAATTATAGGGGTCCCAGAGAAGAAGACAAAAAGAAAGGGACTGAAAAAATATTTGAAGAGATTATAGTGGAAAACTTCCCTAATATGGGAAAGGAAATAGTTAATCAGGTCCATGAAGCACAGAGAGTCCCATACAGGATAAATCCAAGGAGAAACACACCAAGACACATATTGATCAAACTATCAAATATTGAATACAAAGAAAACATATTAAAAACAGCAAGGGAAAAACAACAAATAACACACAAGGGAATCCCCATAAGGTTAAGAGTTAATCTTTCACCAGAAACTCTGCGAGCCATAAGGGAGTGGCAGGACATATTTCAAGTGATGAAGGAGAAAAACCTACCAACAAGATTACTATACCGAGCAAGGATCTCATTCAGATTTGATGGAGAAATTAAAACGTTTACAGACAAGCAAAAGCTGAAAGAGTTCAGCACCACCAAACCAACTTTACAACAAATGCTAAAGGAAGTTGTCTAGGCAAGAAACACAAGAGAAGGAAAAGATCTACAATAACAAACCCCCAAAAATTAAGAAAATGGGAATAGGAACATACATATCGATAGTTACCTTAAATGTAAATGGAGTAAATGCTCCCACCAAAAGACACAGAATGACTTAATGGATACAAAAAGAAGACCTGCATATATGCTGTCTACAGGAGACCCACTACAGACCTAGGGACACATACAGACTGATAGTGAGGGGATGGAAAATGATATTGCATGCAAATGGAAATCAGAAGAAAGCTGGAGTAGCAATTCCCATATCAGACAAAATAAACTTTAAAATAAAGACTATTAGAAGAGACAAAGAGGGACACTACATAATGATCAAGGGATCGAACCAAGAAGAAGATATAACACTTCTAAACATTTATGCACCCCAGATAGGAGCACCTCAATAAATAAGGTAAATGCTAACAGCCAGAAAAGGGGAAATTGACAGTAACACATTCATAGTAGGGTACTTTAACACCTCACTTTCACCAATGGACAGATTATCCAAATTGAAAATAAATAAGGAAACACAAGTTTTAAATGATACATGAAAGAAAATGGACTTAATTGATATTTACAGGACATTCCATCCAAAAACAACAGAATACACATTTTTCTCAAGTACTCATGGAACATTCTCCAGGATAGATCATATCTTGGGCCACAAATCTAGCCTTGGTAAATTTAAGAAAATTGAAATTGTATCAAGTATCTTTTCCGACCACAACACCATGAGACTGATATCAATTACAGGAAAAGATCTGTAAAAAATACAAACACATGGAGACTAAACAATACACTACTTAATAACGAAGTGATCACTGAAGAAATCAAAGAGGAAATAAAAAGATACCTAGAAACAAATGACAATGGAGACACAATGCCCCAAAACCTATGGGATGCAGCAAAAGCAGTTCTAAGAGGGAAGTTTATAGCAATACAAGTCCA
Organism: Lipotes vexillifer; assembly: GCF_000442215.2. Lineage (NCBI taxonomy): Eukaryota > Metazoa > Chordata > Mammalia > Artiodactyla > Lipotidae > Lipotes > Lipotes vexillifer. The sequence continues at coordinate 4,994,679 of NW_006783631.1, read as the reverse complement.
CCTTAAGAAGCAGGAAACATCTCGAATAAACAACCTAACCTTGCACCTCAAGCAATTAGATAAAGAAGAACAAAAAAACCCCAAAGCTAGCAGAAGGAAAGAAATCATAAAAATCAGATCAGAAATAAATGAAAAAGAAATGAAGGAAACAATAACAAAGATCAATAAAACTAAAAGCTGGTTCTGTGAGAAGATAAACAAAATAGATAAACCATTAGCCAGACTCATCAAGAAAAAAAGGGAGAAGACTCAAATCAATAGAATTAGAAATGAAAAAGGAGAAGTAACAACTGACACTGCAGAAATAAAAAAAGATCATGAGAGATTACTACAAGCAATTCCATGCCAATAAAATGGACAATCTGGAAGAAATGGACAAATTCTTAGAAATGCACAATGTACTGAGACTGAACCAGGAAGAAATAGAAAAAATGAAGAGACCAATCACAAGCTCTGAACTTGAAACTGTGATTAAAAATCTTCCAACAAACAAAAGCCCAGGTCCAGTTGGCTTCTCAGGCGAATTCTATCAAACATTTACAGAAGAACTAACACCTGTCCGTCTCAAACTCTTCCAAAATATAGCAGAGGGAGGAACACTCCCAAATTCACTCTATGAGGCCACCATCACCCTGATACCAAAACCAGACTAATATGTCACAAATAAAGAAAACTACAGGCCAATATCACTGATGAACATAGATGAAAAAATTCTCAAAAAATTACTAGCAAAGAGAATCCAACAGCACATTAAGAGGATCATAAACCATGATCAAGTGCAGTTTATTCCAGGAATGCAAGGATTCTTCAATATATGCAAGTCAATCAACGTGATACACCATATTAAGAAATTGAAGGAGAAAAACCATATGATCTTCACAATAGATGCAGGGAAAGCTTTTGACAAAATTCAACAGCCATTCATGATAAAAACCCTGCAAAATGTAGGCATAGAGGAAACTTTCATCAACATAATTAAAGCCATATATGACAAATCCACAGTCAATATCATCCTCAATGGTGAAAAATGGAAACCATTTCCACTAATATCAGGAGAAAGACAAGGTTGCCCACTCTCGCCACTCTTATTCAACATAGTTTGGAAAGTTTTAGCCACAGCAATCAGAGAAGAAAAATAAATAAATGAAATCCAAATCGGAAAAAAAGAAGTAAAGCTGTCACTGTTTGCAGATGATGTGATACTATACATAGAGCACCCTAAAGATGCTACCAGAAAACTACTAGAGCTAATCAATGAATTTGGTAAACTAGCAGGATACAAAATTAATGTGCAGAAATCTCTGGTATTCTTATACTCTAGTGATGAAAAATCTTAAAATGAAATTAAAAAACACTCCCATTTACATTGTAACAAAAATAATAAAATATATAGGAATAAACCTACCTAAGGAGACAAAAAAACCTGTATGCAGAAAATTATAAGACACTGATGAAAGAAATTAAAGATGATACAAATAGATGGAGAGATATATCATGTTCTTGGATTGGAAGAATCAACATTGTGAAAATGACTCTCAATGCAAACCCTATCAAACTACCACTGGCATTTTTCACAGAACTAGAACAAAAAATTTCACAATTTGTATGGAAACACAAAAGACCCCAAATAGCCAAAGCAATCTTGAGAACAAAAAATGGAGCTGGAGGAATCAGGCTCCCTGACTTCAAACTGTACTACAAAGCTACAGTAATCAAGACAATATGCTACTGGCACAAAACAGAAATATAGATCAATGGAACAGGATAGAAAGCCCAGAGATAAACCCACACACATATGGTCACCTTATCTTTGATAAAGGAGGAAAGAATATATGGTGGAGAAAAGACATTCTCTTCAATAAGTGGTGCTGGGAATACTAGACAGGTACATGTAAAAGTATGAAATTAGAACACTCCCTAACACCATACACAAAAATAAGCTCAAAATGGATTAAAGACCCAAATTTAAGGCCAGAAACTATCAAACTCTTAGAGGAAAACATAGGCAGAACACTCTATGACATAAATCACCACAAGATCCTTTTTGATCCACCTCCTAGAGAAATGGAAATAAAAACAAAAATAAACAAATGGGACCTAATGAAACTTAAAAGCTTTTGCAAAGTAAAGGAAACCATAAACAAGACCAAAAGAGAACCCTCAGAATGGGAGAAAATATTTGCAAATGAAGCAACTGACAAAGGATTCATCTCCAAAATTTACAAGCAGCTCGTGCTGCTCAATAACAAAAAAACAAAGAAACCAATCCAAAAATGGGCAGAACACCTAAATAGACATTTCTCCAAAGAAGATATACAGATTGCCAACAAACACATGAAAGAATGCTCAACATCATTAATCATTAGAGAAATGCAAATCAAAACTACACTGAGATATCATCTCACACCAGTCAGAATGGCCATCATCAAAAAATGTAGAAACAATAAATGCTGGAGAGGGTGTCGAGAAAAGGAAACCCTCTTGCACTGTTGGTCGGAATGTAAATTGATACAGCCACTATGGAGAACAGTATCGAGGTTCCTTAAAAAACTACAAATAGAACTACCATATGACCCAGCAATCCCACTGCTGGGCATATACCCTGAGAAAACCATAATTCAAAAAGAGTCATGTACGAAAATGTTCATTGTAGCCCTATTTACAATAACCAGGACATGGAAGCAACCTAAGTGTCCATCAACAGATGAATGGATAAAGAAGATGTGGCACATATATGCAATGGAATAATACTCAGCAATAAAAAGAAACGAAATTGTGTTATTTGTAGTGAGGTGGATGGACCTAGAGTCTGTCATACAGAGTGAAGTAAGTGAGAAAGAGAAAAACAAATACCATATGTTAACACATATATATGGAATCTAAGAAAAAAAAAGTCATGAACAACCTAGGGGTAAGACAGGAATAAAGACGCAGACCTACTACAGCATGAACTTGAGGATATGGGGAGGGAAAAAGGTAATCTGGGACGAAGTGTGACAGTGGCATGGACATATATACACTACCAAATGTAAAATAGATAGCTAGTAGGAAGTAGCCACATAGCACAGGGAGATCAGCTAGGTGGTTTGTGACCAACTTGAGGGGTGGGATAGGGAGGGTGGGAGGGAGGGAGACACAAGAGGACAGAGATATGGGAACGTATGTATATGTATAACTGATTCATTTTGTTATAAAGCAGAAACTAACATACCATTGTAAAGCAATCATACTCCAATAAAGATGTTAAAAAAAAAAAACTATAACTCACATAGGAAAAGTGAACACCAAATCCCAGAATATGATGAGCACCCCCTTAAAGTTCGAGAGAGGTAGTTGAGAGCAAATTAAAGGAATTCTTCAGCCAACAGTGAAAAGCAAATTTATCCACCTCACGTTACCCCACAAGAAGTAATACAGGCAGAAAATGTAAATACATTTTTAAAATAAAAAAAAGTATTCAACTCAGATTCATGGGATTAATAATAACAAAAACATCAACAACAATTGTAATATAAAATATTAGCCAATTTGGAACAAAAGAGTATAAAACATGCAGTTTCTATGTGTCCTGGGCCCTGTAGGATGCATGAAAGGGCCAAAGTATAAAGAATTTTTACTGTGGATCAGAACTGAATTAAGTCTTTTCATCATATATTATCCCATCCAATGTTCAAAGAAGCCCTATGAGATATTGTGGCATCTACCTGCAAAGTTCCCCGGGAACTGTCTCTGAATTTCCCAGAAATGCATTAGAGGGAACCAGAAAAATCTACCCTCGCTAAGAAGGAGCAGCTGCATTTTCCTACAGGTGTACCCTAGGTCTCCAGGTACTAAGCAGGTGACATTTCCCATCAGTCCCCTAAACAGTGGCATCTAAGCTTGTTATTACATTATAATTACGTACAATACCAAGTGAACTCACAAAGCATCGTGTCACCCACTGTCAAGGTCTTTCTGGGTGCTCATCCCATTAAAGGGAGAGCAACAGACCACAAGGTCCCTTCCCTGGAACACAGCCACGGTAGGTCCAGCAAGCACCATCCCTGGCATACATCTCTGCAGAAAACCAGGCAATCTGAGTAACTATGTACCTTTTCTTGTTGACCTTCACTTATAAGTTTCCCTAGAATGACCTGATCCTTGTATCTATACTATGGGCTTGGTGAAATTAAATAACATTAAAAACCAATGAGAGGTATGAGAGCTAGATTACAAATTTTGGTTAGTAAATTAACTTATCCAAAGTCATGCTCTTACTAAATTGTAGGGCTAGAAATTCAACCAGGTTTGTCAATTCACAAGCCAGTGTTTGTCATCACAGTGCAATCTTCCTCAAAGCATGAACTCAACACCACTTGCACTGCAATGACCATTATTACTAGATCAGCTTTAGGGGGCATACCACAGATTTACAGAGTCATTATCTCTCATGGCAATGATCCCAAGTCTGCAATTCTTAATAGGCACCCCAGGTGATCCCAAAACACTCAAAAATTTAAGATGTGTTGCCTTTATAAAAAACTGCCCTGAAGTTGCCACAGGAACCTATGTGAATATGAGGCTTCTGGGACTGTTCAAGGCAAAGGCCAGACCACCCATACTGTCTCTGAGTTGAGGAGGTCATGAAGAAGATAGTTATGTGTCAGGAAGGATAGAACTACCATATGATCCAGCAATCCCACTCCTGGGCATATATACGGGGAAAACCATAATTTGAAAAGATACATGCACTGCAAAGTTCATTGCTGCACTATTTACAATAGCCAAGACCTAAATGAAACCTAAATGTCCATTAACAGATGAATGGATAAAGAAGATGTGGAACATGGACACAATAGAAAATTACTCAACCATACAAAGATAAATATCATATGATATCACATATATGTGGAATCTAATAAAAATGATACAAATGAACGTTTTTACAAAATAGAAACAGACTCACAGATCTCAAAATCAAACTTATGGTTACCAAAGGGGAAATGTGGGGGGAAGTGATAGATTAGGAGATTGGGATTAACAGATACACACTACTATATGTAAAATAGATAACTAACAAGGATTTACTGTGTAGCACAGGGAACTCTACTCAGTATTCTGTAATACCTTTTAAAGGAAAAGAATCTGAAAAGGAATGGAGATATATATATTTAAGACTAGGCTACAGGGAGACATAGGCAAACAAGAAAAAATGAAAATCCTTGTAATAATCTTAATGAGAGTTGATGGAGTTTGGATCGAGTAATAGCTATGCGAGAGGTGAAAAATATATGTACATATATTGTTATTAGATTTTTTGACCTTCTGTCATTTTGTTTGTTGTTTTATACTTTCTTCTCTCACATTTTGCTATTATAGCCTTTTTTGTATTCTCCCTCTTGTTATTTCAATGATTAACTTACAATAATGAAATAGCACACAAGGATTCTTTAATTTAGAATGCTGCAAATTTCACTTATAGTTTTCTCTCATCTACTTCTCCTTCTGTCTTTGTTTTGCTACATTCAGTGAGCAACTGTTCTCTCTGTCTCTCTTCTGTGTGTGTAATATATATATATATATATATATATAAAACAGCTGAAACTGTACATTTGAAACTAATACAACATTGTAAATCAACTATACTCCAGTAAAAAATTAAAACAAAAAGGCTAACCTTCTGGCATCAGTAGTGAAAAACAAGAAAAGGGGAAGTTTTTATGATATCACAGGGCTTTTTAGACCTCATGCAGGAGGGTCTACCTGCAGCTCTTAAAATAAGTGATTTCTGATGCATGAATTCAGGGAACATCCTTGACTTTGGTCAAGAGAATCCAGGAACTATGTATCCCCTCCGAGAAGGTTGACAAAATTACCATGGGCTATTCTGAGCCACACTGAGGCAGGGAGGGAGGAGAACCAGCAAAAGCTTT
>NW_006783631.1:4985313-4988757 GCF_000442215.2 Lipotes vexillifer | reverse complement strand
GAAAGAGCCATAGTTTTCTTCCTTCCCTGGAAAAGTAAGCAAAGTTGTTAACCTGATCCAACAATCCAGGGAGAATCAGGGATTAACTGACAAAAATGTGGACCAGATGCGCATTAAGGCAAAATAAGGTATAGATGCTACAGCCAAGATGTGGGTAGAAGCTTTTCTAGTCTGAGGATGGCGCTATTTAATTCACCTGCTCCTTCCTGTCTAGTCTCCCCAGAGAGAACTTGGGTTTCACTTCAGAAGAAGCTTGGCCAGAAACCTGTGATTGAGAAATATTTCACCTAATTAATCAGTGTTAAGCATGTCAAAAATCAAACCTTCCCATGCACTGTTATAAATCACTCTGCCTAAAACAATAGGAAATATGTTATTCAAATGCAACAACAATTTCCATGAATTCCAAACGACCAAGCAAAAGTCAAATAGAACCCTTGGAGGGAGATATAATTTCACGGTATTTTTTGAGGACCTAAAAATTTTGAAAAAGTAAGTGTGGCATATCTAACATGGTGGAAAAAACAAATGAAAGTTGACTAGACACCAGAAAAGAGTCAAGAACATATTTCACTCATTCTGTACAGTGCATGGAACATAGATGTTCAGTAGTTTTTCTAATGAATCCATCAATAAATTCCAAGGCTCCGACAGTTATTTCTGCCAATCCTCAATATAATTAGCCCCACCTTCAGCATCAGAAGAAAGTACAAAACCAGTGACATCTCCTAGAGTAATCTGTCCTTATCATAGGGCTGGCCAAAAGCTCCCAACATTGGCTGTACATAGTCAAGCGTTGGTGATTAGCTAATTTACTTCCATATTAATTAGTGTTTTTTTTTTAATTCCATTGCTTAAAAAGAAGAATATGACATTTTCTCCCTGATGTGAGTCACTAACTCAGAGTGAGAATGAGAATGGGAGTGGCGTGTCTATGACAGTTTGTGTTAATAAAATTTCAGTAAATAGTTTAGTGAGACTTCTCCTAGGATAGCTCTCATAGCCTTGCAGAATTTGGATCAAGAACAAGGTTTGGGGCTTCCCTGGTGGTGCAGTGGTTGGGGGTCCGCCTGCCAATGCAGGGGACTCGGGTTCGTGGCCCGGTCCGGGAGGATCCCACGTACCGCGGAGCGGCTGAGTCCGTGAACCATGACCGCTGAGCCTGCGCGTCCGGAGCCTCTGCTCTGCAACGGGAGAGGCCACAACAGTGAGAGGCCCGCGTACTGCAAAGGAAAAAAAAAAAAAAAGAACAAGGTTCCTTCTAAATAGGGAGCCTATAGATGCTTAAATGAGGTGTTAGCATCAATAAGGAAGTTTCGTTCCATTATAGTTTTGTTATCAAATTGAAAGATGGCTTAGTGAGAAATGGCCATAACAATGAATTGCTAGAATTATGTATTTATGAAAGAAGATAAATATTGATTTATTTGTTTACTGACAGTAGGAAAAACATTGAATTTCTATTTTGCAACCTTTAAAATCCTTCAATTGTAAAGGATCTTTCCCTTAATACCATCTTTGGCAGAGTTTATCAGATCTCATAAATGTTTCCTTGACCAGGTCATTTTGGTCAAGCTTCCAATTTATTAACTCGTCTAAAACAAGATTGCATGACTACATTTTTTCTGGCTCCTTTTTCCTCCTTTGATCTCTTTTTAGAAATGGCAATTACTATTCATATGCTAGAAACCAATGGATGTTTGTTAACATGTACATGCATATACACAGACAATTATTCTCTAAGCAATGTTAATATCATCATCTCTGGTGATAAAGAAACAAATAAATAGGTCAATTTAAAAAAACATTTTTTTAAGTTTTTTTAAACTTTTTATTTTATATTAGAGTATAGTTGATTAACAACATTGTGTTAGTTTCAGGTATATAGCAAACTGATACATTTATACATATACATGTATCTCTTCTTTTTCAAATTCTTTTCCCATTAATTTGTTACATAATATTGAGTAGAGTTCCCTGTGCTATACCGTAGATCCTTGTTGGTTATCCATTTTAAACATAATAGGGTATACATGTCAATCCCAAACTCCCTAACTATCCCTCCCCCTTCCCCCTCCCCATAACCTTCAATTCATTCTCTAAGACTGTGAGTCTGTTTCTGTTTTGTAAATAAGTTCATTTGTATCTTTTTTAATTTAGATTCTGCATGTAAGAGATATCATGCAATATTTCACTTTCTCTGTCTGAAAGTAGGCTCAAAATTTTAAAAAGATTTTAATAATATCTGTGGGAGAAAAATTCAATCTTGTTCTTGTATATAAACGGGCTCCAGGAATTCTGGCCTTTCCCATCTTTTCCTAGTAACATTCAGAATGTGCTTCCTTATATTTTTTATAAAAAAAAATAAGTAGCAAAATTCTCCCCCCAAAACCATAAGCTGTCACTTCTACATAAAATATAGACATGTATGTTTATAAGTATGTATACATATATGCATGTATATGTGTATGTGTATACACATATATGGGTGTATATGTGCATATATACATACACATATATAGACAGAAAGAGAGAATATCTTAAAGTCTGTTTTCCACACTGCAGTCAGGATGATTATCTAAATAAGAAAACCAGATCCTATCACTGACCTAACATGGTTTTTGGCTCCTTCCAAATACATTATCATGACACTTAACATCACCATCCTCCCTCACAAACGGTAACATCTGGTCATCGTGGGTTCCTTTCTCATCCTCAAAGATAAGAAACCTTTTCCTCCTCTGAGTCTCTGACTCAAATGTTCCCCCAACCCCTGCTTGGCTAGCTTATTCCCAAACCTGTGGTATCATCTTAAATGCTACCTCCCCAGACCCTTCTCTGAAACTACAGATTTCCACTTCCACCTCATCTAAAGCAGCCTCCCTGGCTTTCTATTATTTGAATATCACTTTCACAGCCATGTAATTGCCTTATTTTTTGTTTTTATTATTGTTTACTCTCTGGTTTCCCCACAATGTGAAAGTAGGGGCGGTGCTAATGTTACCTATGATTATATTATCATGTATCCTGGCACATAGTAGGTGCTCAATAAGTGTTTGGTAAGTGAATAGATGGATAGAAAATGAGTTCATAATTCATATTATCATGGAATAACTTGCTTTTTCCCATGAAAAAAATGAATCATGGAAAAAGTCCTCTGTCAGCACATAAAGAGCTCCCTGTTTTCTAGTTGTTGAATTGTTGTCAGAATATGGATCCCTAGGGACTTCCCTGGTGGTCCAGTGGTTAAGACCTTGCCTTCCAATGCAGGGTGTGTGGTTTGATCCCTGGCTGGAGAGCTAGGATCCCACATGCCTCATGGCCAAAAAACCAAAATGTAAAAGTGAAGCAATATTGTAACAAATTAAATAAAGACTTGTAAATGGTCCATATAAAACAAAAACCTAATTAAAAAAGAAAAGAAAAGAATATGGATGCCTATGA
>NW_006783631.1:4983789-4985303 GCF_000442215.2 Lipotes vexillifer | reverse complement strand
TCCTGCTGATAAATGTTCAGGTTCTTTTAAATTTCTCACTATCAGACTCTCCCCTGAAATAGACAGCTTTGTATTTGAATACAAGGTTTTCTGCAGGATAGATTTCTAAGGATGAAACTGTAATATCAAAGGACTTTAAATTCATAGATACATTCAAATTACTCTCAACAAATGCTGTCAAGAACCGTGAAGAGTCTGAGATTTTACCCTAATAACAGGTCATTCTGCCACAGTTTCATAGATGCTGGAAGAAGACATGAGACTCTTGAGTCAGAGACATAGGACCTATTGATCACATCCCAACAGGCAGCATGGGCTTCATGTTCAAGTTGGTTCCCCTGACCCCCCTCTCCAACAAAGCCCACAGGGGCAATGCAGAGTGACCCAGGTAAATTCTATGCATGCAGTGGAACCTTGAGCTTAGGAAACCCCCAAACGTTTAAAAAGCTCACAACAAACCTGCTCAGTCTTTGAGCTGAAAGGAGATAACATCTTTATTATCTCAGATGGTAAACTAATCTGGCGTCTTCCCATTTTCCAAGTTTGCTCTATAAGCATCCTTGAAGACATTGTCTGAAACAGAAGCCATCAATGCCTCTGCTCACAAAAGTTACAGAAATGCAAGAAGCCCATAAAGAATTGTCCCACAATATTGCATCAGTTTATACTTCTACTAACAGCAGAATCCAGGGTTGGGAGTAAGAATGATTAAAACCACGTGTAAGAGGAGGTGACTAGCACTTCCAACTGTCCATACAGGCAAATTGAGAGGAAATTGGGATTTTTAGTTGTGGATTTAGTCAAGGTATACAATCAATTTGATTACATCACCAGCAAATGGAACACAGAAAATTGCATGCAAGATTTTATAGTATAGAAATAACATACCTCATATCTCCCCATATCCCATTGGTCAGAATTCAGTCACAGGGCTTCCCCTCACTGTAAAGGAAACTGGGAAATGTAGCTTAACCAGGTTCTGAGGAGGAACAGGAAACAGAATTTGCTGGACATGAGACTTCTCAGAGAGTCCATGTGATTAAAGCCCCATATGATCCACTCACTTTCTCCTTCCTCTCTAGGTTTTGTCCATCAGGGCAAATCTTTCTTCTCATTTCCAGCACCAGAAGTTCTCCTCTTCAGCAGAAACTAACACAACATTTTAAAGCAGTTATACTCCAATAAAGATGTAAAATAATAATAATAATAACATAAATGAATAAACAAAATGTATCTAAAGGATAAAAAAAGGTTTTCCTCTTCAAGGGTCCATTAGTAAGGGGTTAGGATATGTATGCCACCAACAGAAGAATGATAAAAAGAATAAAGAGATTCCCCAGGTAATAAGGGATGCATATTGACATCACTCAAAACTGTGAATTTTCCAGCCAACAAATCTTAAGGCTTTCCAGAACTTGAAAATATTGATTGGAAATTATTTTTAATACCAAAGAGAAACTGAAGATATTGCAAGACAGAGTCCTTGTCAAGTTCACCTTTAGCACTTCCTGCTG
>NW_006783631.1:4929000-4983176 GCF_000442215.2 Lipotes vexillifer | reverse complement strand
TGCTGAAGACTTCTAAAGGAAATACAAATGGGACTGCATAGCTCAGCCCATTTATTAACAGGTACCTATCTACAGAGATATTTTTAATTGTCAGGTCATATCTGTGTCTTCTTTGTAAAATAAGAGTTTTCTCCACCTGCTTATTTAACTCTCAGGGATGTTTTCTTCCCTCTAAACTCTCTACTGTCTTCCCTGGGAGATCATAGCAATTTCTTAACTATGTTTAACATTTTAATTATTTTTAAAATGCTTCTGTAAATATACTATCTAAGTCACCTCAAGCTGCTATAACAAAATACCATAGACTGGGTGGTGTAAACAACAGATATTTATTTCCTACAATTCTGGAGGCTGGAAGTCCAAGGTCAGGGTACCAGCATGGTTGGTTTCTAGAGAGGGCCCACTTCCTCCCTTGCAGATGGCTGCCTTCTTGCTGTATCCTCATCTGGTGGAGAGAGAGAGTTCTGGTGTCTCTTCCTCTTCTTATAATGACACTAATTCCATCCTGGGGACAGGGGTGTCCACTCTCGTGACCTCATTTAAAGCTTATTGCCTCCTGAAGTCTCCACCTTCTAACACATCAGGGGTTTGGCTTCAACCTATGAATTTAAGCAGTGCACAAGCATTCATTCATAATACATGTTATATGTAACATGTTATATGTTACATAATACATGTTATATGTAACATGTTATATGTAACAGGCTGGTGGCATGAATGTGGCATATGAATTGGTTTGAAAATAACTGATCATGTCTCAAATTGCTTCCTGTGTGCTGTCTGAGATAATTATTTCACTTCTTTCTATGTGTATGGATCCAGGGTTGAGTGAGTAGCAGAGGAGGTGTAGGATAAGTGGGCAGCAATTTCTGTGATAACCAAGTTAGAGTTAGATTCTCCTGTACAGCACTCACAACCCACCCCCACCTTGTAGTCACAGGGATATATATAGAGTTCTATTATGAGCAAGATCTCAGGTGAAAAAATCCAAGATAACTGATATGAACTCAGTTCCACAGGACCTCTGGGTAGCAGCTGTGTGACTCTGGATAACTTTTGTAATTTCTCTTGACATCTTTTTCCCTCTTCTATTAAAAAATAATCGATTCATTTGCATAAACCCTAAGGTCCCTTCAAACTATGATCCAGTGATACAATAAATATGGTCCATGTTTTTATTGCTAATGAATATTTTTATAGAAACAAAATCAGGGCATTAAAAAGAGGAAAAATAAATCTTAAAATATATCAAGTAATCCAAGATAATCCTCCTTCAATTTGTAGTTGCTCCAGATACCCTTTTCAAAAAGATTTGCTTTTCCCTGCTGCTCTATCCCCAGCCATCACCCAAATATTCCAGCCAAGTATGATCCTATAAGAAAGAAAAGAGTGGAAAGGCCCACCACAAGCATCCCATAAGCTCTTCCCTTCATGTGTGTCAGAGTTAGGTGGAACTGAGTTTCAGATACACACTCAGTTATCATCATCAAATTTTTAATCTCTCTAAAACATGTTTTCCCCCTATAAAGGAGAAAATATAATTTGGGGACTGACAGAATCTAATGGAGGAATCCACATTAATGAAACAATCATACCAAATGATTGTAGAATGATAGCTCCAATAAACGCTAAGAACCCTTTGAACAACGAGCCCTGATTTAGGTTGGAAAGGTCAGGAAAGCTTTGGAAGTATTTCAGAGCTGAGATAGGGAAGTGAAGAAGACAGTGTGCAAGACTAAGGGAACATACACCAAAAGGCCCCAGAAAATATGAAATGATCCAAGGGAACAAGAGAAAGTGCAGCAAGCGAAAAGAAGTAAAGTGAAAGATGAGCTTGGAGAGGTGGGTATGGTTCAAATCACGCTGGGTGACTATACAATTATCATCCAAACCAAGACACGTCTGAGCAAAAATGGGAACAATTTTAATTATGCTGGGGTAGCAGGCATAAATCAGCACCGTCTCTAGCAAACAAGAGAATTGGAGAGAGGAAAGCCTGCTAGGAGATTATTGCAGAAACTAGATGAGATACAACGTTAGAGGAGATTGATGTTTCACAACTAAATTCCAGAAGGCTTTGGTGGGAGGAGGAAGTAGGTAAAAGCAAACTTCTCCTGCCTCTTTGGCAGGAAACATGCCTTGCCTTCTAGCAGGGAAGAGGTGAATCATCTCTGCAATCCAGCCTAATTAACACATGAGCACTCTCATTAGAGAAGGAAAACAGACATTAAGCATCAACATTGGAAGACTTAAAATTAGTATTTCTGTATGTGTCGATTTTACTGTAAGAAATATTTGTCCAGGATATGTAATTAGTGGGGCTCCCTGCAGGTTTCAGATGCTCATAATATCCCTCTAATTTTCAAGAAATTGCAGCTTCCTTTAAAATAGGGATCAACAGTCATTCACACCCAGAGTTGATTCTAATTTCAAAGGCAAAGACAGCCTCCGGTTAATGTTTTGCTCATCTGCTTTGACCTAAATCTTTGCTCCATTCTGAAATTTGAGAAGGAAAAGAAAAGAGAATAAGGCAGAGAGGGAAGGAAGGAGGGAGAAAGGAAGGGAAGGAGAGAGAGAGAAGGGGAGGGATTCATCCAAATACATCAATGTGTTTGCCCTTGTGTCTCCATAAGAAAAGGTAAGATAGGAACCAGACCAATGTGACCTCAAAGTGAGCCCTTTGTGCTTGGCTTCTATAAGGAAATCAGAATGCTCCCATGGGATTGAGTTGCATAAAGTTGGATTGGCCTCTTTTCCGGACTCAGACTCCAAATTATGGGAAAGAAATTTTAAATAAGCTTGAGAAAAATAAATGAGCATGTTAGTGAGACTGGATATTTTTGGTAAGTGGAAATAACAACTGGGAATACATTTATTTCAGAACAATTTTTAGGATGAAATTGAGCTGTTATAATCTCTATCTCTTTATCTCTCTGTCCCTTTCTATCTCTTTCCCCACTCACCACCAACATGTGCCCTTCTTTTTTGCTTTCACAAACATCTGCAGACAGGGTTAGCCACCAACCAAAGTTGAGAAAATAAATATCTGCTTTGACCCCTTCCATCTTCCCTTTCTGGCCACACCTCTTGGGGCTGTTTGGCTTCCCTTGGCAGGGCCCAGTTGTGTCTGAGGCCATCGGGGCAAACTTGAAGTCCAGTATGACCCCTTCCTTGTATCATCAGAGTGGTCATTTCTTTAATAGCCTAATACCATTTACCAGGAAAGAAACTTATTGAGAAAATATTTCCTGCTAAGGTATAAGTAGCTATGTCATGTATTACCCTACCCATCCACTGTTTATCAGAGGAATGTACTTTTTTTAAAAGCTGTAAAGAAAAGTAAAGCAATAAAGTAAATCTCAAATTTCAAATGTGAAATATCAGACACTGTGGAATTGAGTGGAAAATTATATATACATGTGTGTATTTATATACATACAAATACATATGAAATACATAGAGAGTAAGACTCTATCAGCTAATGTAATGTAGAAAATATTAATTTACTGAGTGTCCACTGCTCCAGGACCAACCTGGATCAGCCCCCAAATAAATGGTAGTAAGAAAAGCAGAGGTGCTCCTCACCTTAAGAAGCAGTTTTCCAAAAGTGAGACCTATTATATAAGCAAATAAACAGGTACTTTTCTTTTTATAAATGAAAAGAACAGTGTTCTGAAGAGTAAAATTGTTGCCAGAGCTGCTGCACCAGGTCCTTGCTCAAAATTGGCCGATAAGGACACATAGAGTGTTGCCAGAGCTGCGCCAGGTCCTTGCTCAAAACCCGCCAACCCCCCACCTTTAGCAGGAATGAACATAAATCTTTAAGTCACAGGGTCCAGAGAAAAGAAAGGAAGCTATAGGGAGAGACAAACAAACAAGCAAACAAAAAACAGGTGGAACAAGCTGGGACCAAGATGGTGATGAATCTGACCTCCAACAGAACCTGAGTCTCATTATATGCTGATTTCACTATATTAGCAAATTAAATGACACACTTACGGGCAGCCAGGACTGGAAATTAAGACCAAAAAAGGATAAAAAGAGGGTGGCACCCACTCCCTCAAAAAGCCCTGCCCTTTCCCCAGTAGACTAGTGCATATGCCTCCCCATCATTAGCTTCACTCCTCCTCCCTTTGTCTTTTTTTCTCTTTTCTTTTTCTTTTTTATTGAAGCATAGTTGATTTACAATGCTGTGTCAATCTCTGCTGTACAGGAAAGTGACTCAGTTTTACACATTTATACATTCTTTTTTTAATATTCTTTTCCATTATGGTATATCTCAGGTGATTGGATATAGCCTTTGCCTTTACTCTTTAAAATCAAATCCCTCTCACCACGTGATCCAGAAGTTGATCTGTGAACTTAGTTCCCACTTCTCCACTTCTCCATTCTTTGGCCATTGAGCAAATATTGCAAACTATCTCAAATTTGGTTTCATTATTTGGCTACACAAACCTGAACAGAAAAAGCAGAGTCCATACAACTTAATTCAGTAACAAAATCAGGGTAATGCTGGGAACTTACTACAGACAGAGGGGTAAGTATGGTCTTCTCTGAGGCTATATCAAAGTGAGATCGATGGGTGAGAAAATGTCACCATATCAAATTTGAAGAAAGTCATCCCTTGGCATTTGTTGGCATATTTCTTCAAATAATTTATCTGCGTGCATGTGTGTGTGTCCGTGTGTGTATGTGTGTGTTTCCATGTGTGTGTGTCTTCACATGGTTGTGTATGTATGTCCGTGTGTATCTGTGTGTATGTCCGTGTGTGTCCATGTGTGTATGTGTGTATGTGTGTCCGTGTGTGTCATGTGTGTATGTGTGTGCATGTTTGTGTCTCCGTGTATGTATGTGTATCCATGTGTGTGTGTATGTGTGTGTCTATGTGTCCATGTGTACGTGCGTACATGTGTGTCCATGTGTGCATCTGTGTGTGTCCGTGTGAGTGTGTCTGTGTGTGTGTCCATGTATGCATGTGTGTGTCTGTGTGTGTATGTGTGTGGGTGAGCATGTGTGTGTCCGTGTGTCCGTGTGTGTATATCCATGTGTGTGTGTCCATGTGTTTATGCGTGTGTGTGGCTGTGTGTGTGTCCATGTGTATATGTGTGTGTCCGTGTGTGTGTCCATGTGTGTCTGTGTGTTTATGTGTGTGTGTGTCCGTGTGTGTTTGTGTGTTACAGTTTAGAGCACTTTCTCACCCTCTGCTTTTTTCTACCTTTACTCAGCATGTCAAGATCAATTTCTCATATCTTATATTTTAATAAATATTTTTAGTGGTTTTTGGTATTTTCTCACAGAGCACTCCTCAATTTATCAAACCATTTAGGACATTTGTTTCCATTAATCCAGTGTTATGAATAACATTTTGGAGAATATCTTAGTACATAAATATTTGTATTTCAGATTATTTCCTACGGTAGATTCTAGAGTTGGATTTACTGATTAAAGAAAACAAACATTCGGGCTTCCCTGGGAGCACAGTGGTTAAGAGTCCGCCTGCCAGTGCAGGGGACACGGGGTCGTGCCCCAGTCCAGGAAGATACCACATGCCACGGAGCAGCTGGGCCCATGAGCCATGGCTGCTAAGCCTGCGCGTCCAGAGCCTGTGCTCCGCAATGGGAGAGGCCACAACAGTGAGAGGCCCGCATACCACAAAAAAAAAAAAAAAATACAAACATTCAGTATCTGGTACATAATGATGTGAGTGTATGCAAATTCTTTTTTTTTTTTAACATCTTTATTGGGGTATAATTGCTTTACAATGGTGTGTTAGTTTCTGCTTTATAACAAAATGAATCAGTTATACATATACATATGTTCCCATATCTCTTCCCTCCTGCGTCTCCCTTCCTCCCACCTTCCCCATCCCACCCCTCCAGACGGTCACAAAGCATGGAGCCGATATCCCTGTACCATGCAGCTGCTTCCCACTAGCTATTTACCTTACATTTGTTAGTGTATATATGTCCATGCCTCCCTCTCGCCCTGTCACAGCTCACCCTTCCCCCTCCCCATATCCTCAAGTCTGTTCTCCAGTAGGTCTCTGTCTTTATTCCTGTCTTACCCCTAGGTTCTTCATGACATTATTTTTTCCTTAAATTCCATATATATGTGTTAGCATATGGTATTTGTCTTTTTCTTTCCGACTTACTTCACTCTGTATGACAGACTCTAGGTCCATCCACCTCATTACAAATAGCTCAATTTTGTTTCTTTCTATGACTGAGTAATATTCAATTGTATATATGTGCCACATCTTCTTTATCCATTCATCCAATGATGGGCACTTAGGTTGTTTCCATCTCCGGGCTATTGTAAATAGATTTGCAATGAATAAGTTGGTACATGACTCTTTTTGAATTCTGGATTTCTCAGGGTATATGCCCAGTACTGGGATTGCTGGGTCATATGGCAGTTCTATTTGTAGTTTTATAAGGAACCTCCATACTGTTCTCCATAGTGGCTGAACCAATTCACATTCCCACCAGCAGTGCAAGAGTGTTCTCTTTTCCCCACACCCTCTCCAGCATTTATTGTTTCTAGATTTTTTGATGATGGCCATTCTGACTAGTGTGAGATGATATCTCAGTGTACTTTTGATTTGCATTCCTCTAATGATTAATGACGTTGAGCATTCTTTCATGTGCTTGTTGGCAGTCTGTAAATCTTCTTTGGAGAAATGTCTATTTAGGTCTCCTGCCCATTTTTGGATTGGGTTGTTTTTTTGTTGTTATTGAGCTGGATGAGCTGCTTGTAAATTTTGGAGATTAATCCTTTGTCAGTTGCTTTATTTGCAAATATTTTCTCCCATTCTGAGGGGTGTCTTTTGGTCTTGTTTATGGTTTCTTTTGCTGTGCAAAAGCTTTGAAGTTTCATTAAGTCCCATTTGTTTATTTTTCTTTTTATTTCCATTTCTCTAGGAGGTGGGTCAGAAAGGATCTTGCTGTGATTTATGTCATAAAGTGTTCTGTCTATGTTTTCCTCTACGAGATTGAGAGTTTCTGGCCTTACATTTAGGTCTTTAAACCATTTTGACCTTATTTTTCTGTATGGTGTTAGGGAGTGATCTAATCTCATACTTTTACATGTAGCTGTCCAGTTTTCCCAGCACCACTTGTTGAAGAGGCTGTCCTTTCTCCACAGTACATTCCTGCCACCTTTATCAAAGATAAGTTGTCCATATGTGTGTGGGTTTATCTCTGTGCTTTCTATCCGGTTCCATTGATCTATCTTTCAGTTTTTGTGCCAGTACCATACTGCCTTGATTAATGTAGCTTTGTAGTACAGTCTGAAGTCAGGGAGCCTGATTCCTCCAGCTCCGTTTTTCATTCTCAAGATTGCTCTGGCTATTCGGGGTCTTTTGTGTTTCCATACAAATTGTGAAATTTTTTGTTCTAGTTCTGTGAAAAATGCCAGTGGTAGTTTGACAGGGATTGCATTGAATCTGTAGATTGCTTTGGATAGTAGAGTCATTTTCACAATGTTGATTCTTCCAATCCAAGAACATGGTATATCTCTCCATCTATTTGTATTATCTTTAATTTTTTTCATCAGTGTTTTATAATTTTCTGCATACAGGTCTTTTGTCTCCTTAGGTAGGTTTATTCCTAGGGCTGTCCTTTCTCCACTGTATATTCCTGCCACCTTTATCAAAGATAAGGTGACCATATGTGCATGGGTTTATCTCTGGGCTTTCTATCCTATTCCATTGATCTATCTTTCTGTTTTTGTGCCAGTACCATACTGTCTTGATTACTGTAGCTTTGTAGTATAGTCTGAAGTCAGGCAGCCTGATTCCTCCAGCTCCATTTTTTGTTCTCAAGATTGCTTTGGCTATTCGGGGTCTTTTGTGTTTCCATACAAATTGTGAAATTTTTTGTTCTAGTTCTGTGAAAAATGCCAGTGGTAGTTTGATAGGGATTGCATTGAATCTATAGATTGCTTTGGGAAGTAGAGTCATTTTCACAATGTTGATTCTTCCAATCCAAGAACATGGTATATCTCTCCATCTGTTTGTATCATCTTTAATTTCTTTCATCAGTGTCTTATAATTTTCTGCATACAGGTCTTTTGTCTCCTTAGGTAGGTTTATTCCTAGATATTTTATTCTTTTTGTTGCAATGGTAAATGGGAGTGTTTTCTTGATTTCACTTTCAGATTTTTCATCATTAGTATATAGGAATGCCAGAGATTTCTGTGCATTAATTTTGTATCCTGCTACTTTACCAAATTCATTGATTAGCTCTAGTAGTTTTCTGGTAGCATCTTTAGGATTCTCTATGTATAGTATCATGTCATCTGCAAACAGTGACAGCTTTACTTCTTCTTTTCCGATTTGGATTCCTTTTATTTCCTTTTCTTCTCTGATTGCTGTGGCTAAAACTTCCAAAACTATGTTGAATAAGAGTGGTGAGAGTGGGCAACCATGTCTTGTTCCTGATCTTAGTGGAAATGCTTTCAGTTTTTCACCATTGATGATGATGCTGGCTGTGGGTTTGTCATATATGGCCTTTATTATGTTGATGAAAGTTTCCTCTATGCCTACTTTTTGCAGGGTTTTTATCATAAATGGGTGTTAAATTTTGTCAAAAGCTTTCTCTGCATCTATTGAGAAGATCATATGGTTTTTCTCCTTCAGTTTCTTAATATGGTTTATCACATTGATAGATTTGCGTATATTGAAGAATCCTTGCATTCCTGGAATAAACCCTACTTGATCATGGTGTATGATCCTTTTAATGTCCTGTTGGATTCTGCCGGCTAGTATTTTCTTGAGGATTTTTTCATCTATGTTCATCAGTGATATTGGCCTGTAATTTTCTTTCTTTGTGATATCCTTCTCTGGTTTAGGTATCAAGGTGATGATGGCCTTGTAGAAGAAATTTGGGAGTGTTCCTTCCTCTGCTATATTTTGGAAGAGTTTGAGAAGGATAGGTGTTAGCTCTTCTCTAAATGTTTGATAGAATTCGCCTGTGAAGCCATCTGGTTCTAGGCTTTTGTTTGTTGGAAGATTTTTAATCACAGTTTCAATTTCAATGCTTGTGATTGGTCTGTTCATATTTTCTATTTCTTCCTGATTCAGTCTTGGCAAATTGTGCATTTCTAAGAATTTGTTCATTTCTTCCAGATTGTCCATTTTATTGGCATAGAATTGCTTGTAGTAATCTCTCATGATCTTTTTTTATTTCTGCAGTGTCAGTTGTTACTTCTCCTTTTTCATTTCTAATTCTATTGATTTGAGTCTTCTCCTTATTTTCTTGATGAGTCTGGCTAATGGTTTATCAATTTTGTTAATCTTCTCAAAGAACCAGCTTTTAGTTTTATTGATCTTTGCTATTGTTTCCTTCATTTCTTTTTCATTTATTTCTGATCTGATTTTTATGATTTCTTTCCTTCTGCTAGCTTTGGGGCTTTTTTGTTCTTCTTTCTCTAATTGCTTGAGGTGCAAGTTTAGGTTGTTTATTCGAGATGTTTCCTGCTTCTTAAGGTGGACTTGTATTGCTATAAACATCCCCCCTATAACTGCTTTTGCTGCATCCCATAGGTTTTGGGTCATTGTGTCTCCATTGTCATTTGTTTCTAGGTATTTTTTGTTCCTCTTTGATTTCTTCAGTGATCACTTCATTATTAAGTAGTGTATTGTTTAGTGTGTTTGTATTTTTTACAGATCTTTTCCTGTAATTGATATCAATCTCATGGCGTTGTGGTTGGAAAAGATACTTGATACAATTTCAGTTTTCTTAAGTTTATCAATGCTTGATTTGTGGCCCAAGATATGATCTATCCTGGAGAATGTTCCATGAGCACTTGACAAAAATGTGTATTCTGTTGTTTTTGGATGGAGTGTCCTATAAATATCAATTAAGTCCATCTTGTTTAATATATCATTTAAAGCTTGTGTTTCCTTATTTATTTTCATTTTGGATGATCTGTCCATTGGTGAAAGTGGGGTGTTGAAATCCCCTACTATGAATGTGTTACTGTCAATTTCCCCTTCTATGGCTGTTAGTTTTTCCCTTATGTATTGAGGTACTCCTATGTTGGGTGCATAAATATTTACAATTGTTATATCTTCTTCTTGGATTGATCCCTTGATCATTATGTAGTGTCCTTCTTTGTCTCTTCTAATAGTCTTTATTTTAATGTCTGTCTGATATGAGAATTGCTATACCAGCTTTCTTTTGGTTTCCATTTGCATGCAATATCTTTTTCCATCCCCTTACTTTCAGTCTGTATGTGTCTCTAGGTCTGAAGTGGGTCTCTTGTAGACAGCATATATAAGGGTCTTGTTTTTGTATCCATTAAGCCAATCTGTGTCTTTTGGTGGGAGCATTTAGTCCATTTACATTTAAGGTAATTATCAATATGTATGTTCCTATTCCTATTTTCTATATTGTTTTAGGTTCGTTATTATAGGTCTTTTCCTTCTCTTGTGTTTCTTGCCTAGAGAAGTTCCTTTAGCATTTGTTGTAAATCTTGTTTGGTGGTGCTGAACTCTCTCAGCTTTTGCTTGTCTGTAAAGATTTTATTTTCTCCATCAAATCTGAATGAGATCCTTGCTGGGTAGAGTAATCTTGGTTGCAGGTTTTTCTCCTTCATCACTTTCAGTATGTCCTGCCACTCCCTTCTGGCTTGCAGGGCTTCTGCTGAGAGATCAGCTGTTAACCTCATGGGGATTCCCTTGTGTGCTATTTGTTGTTTCTCCCTTGCTGCTTTTAATATGTTTTCTTTGTATTTATTTTTTGACAGTTTGATTAATATGTGTCTTGGCCTATTTCTCCTTGAATTTATCCTATATGGGTCTCTCTGTGCTTCCTGGACTTCATTAACTATTTCCTTCCCCATATTAGGGAAGTTTTCAACTATAATCTCTTCAAATATTTTCTCAGTCCCTTTATTTTTCTCTTCTTTTTCTGGAACCCCTATAATTCGAATGTTGGTGCGTTTAATGTTGTCCCAGAGGTCTCTGAGACTGTCCTCAGTTCTTTTCATTCTTTTTTCTTTATTCTGCTCTGCAGTAGTTATTTCCACTATTTTATCTTCCAGGTCACTTATCCGTTCTTCTGCCTCTGTTATTCTGCTATTGATCCCATCTAGGTTACTTTTAATTTCATTTATTGTGTTGTTCATCATTGCTTGTTTCATCTTTATTTCTTCTCGGTCCTTGTTAAATGTTTCTTGTATTTTGTCCATTCTATTTCCAAGATTTTGGATCATCCTTACTATCATTATTCTGAATTCTTTTTCAGGTAGACTGCCTATTTCCTCTTCATTTGTTAGGTCTGGTGTGTTTTTATCTTGCTCCTTCATCTGCTGTGTGTTTTTCTGTCTTCTCGTTTTGCTTATCTTACTGTGTTTGGGGTCTCCTTTTTGCAGGCTGCAGGTTCGTAGTTCCCGTTGTTTTTGATGTCTGTCTCCAGTGGATAAGGTTGTTTTAGTGGGTTGTGTAGGCTTCCTGGTGGAGGGGACTAGTGCCTGTGTTCTGTTGGATGAAGCTGGATCTTGTCTCTCTAGTGGGCAGATCCACATCTGGTGGTGAGTTTTGGGGTGTCTGTGGACTTTGTATGATTTTAGGCAGCCTCTCTGCTAATGGGTGGGGTTGTGTTCCTCTTTTGCAAGTTGTTTGACATAGGTTGTCCAGCACTGTAGCTTGCTGGTCGTTGAGTGAAGCTGGGTGCTGGTGTTAAGATGGAGGTCTCTGGGAGATTTTCGCCACTTGATATTATGTGAAGCTGGGAGGTCTCTTGTTGACCAGTGTCCTGAAGTTGGCTCTCCCACCTCAGAGGCTGAGCCCTGACTCCTGGCTGGAGCACCAAGAGCCTTTCATTCACATGGCTCAGAATAAAAGGGAGAAAAAGTAGAGAGAATTAGTAGAAGTATGAACAAAGAAAGAAAGAGAGATAGAAAGAAAGAAAGGGAGGGACGGAGGGAGGGAGGGAGGGAGGAAGGAAGGAAGGAAGGAAGGAAGGAAGGAAGGAAGGAAGAAAGAAAGAAGGAAAGAAAGAAAGGAAGATAGAAAGAAAGAAAGAAAGAAAGGAGGGAAGGAAGGAAGAAAGAAAGAAAAAAAGAAAGAAGGAAAGAAGGCAAGAAGGAAAGAAAGGAGGGAGGGAGGGAGGAAGGAAAGAAGGAAGGAGGGAAGGAAGGAAAAAAGACAGAAAGAAAGAAGATACAGTAAAATAAAATAAAGTATAATAAAATTATTGAATTAAAAAATAATTATTTAGAAAAAAAAAAGGGACGGATAGAACTTTAGGACAAATGTTGGAAGCAAAGCTATACAGACAAAATCTTACACAGAAGCATACACATACACCCTCACAAAAAGAGGTAAAGGGGAAAAAATCATAAAACTTGCTCTCAAAGTCCACCTCCTCAATTTGGGATGATTCGTTGTCTAAAGGAGGGAAGGAAGGAAAGAAAGAAAGAAAGAAAGAAAGAAAGAAAGAAAGAAAGAAAGAAAGAAAGAAAGAAAGAAAGAAAGAAAGAAAGAAAGAGAAGTAAAGTATAATAGAGTTATTAAAATTAAAATTATTTATTAAGAAAAAAATTTTAAAAAACAACAATGGACGGATAGAACCCTAGGACAAATGGTGGAATCTCACACAGAAGCATACACATACACATTCACAAAAAGAGGAAAAGGGGAAAAAAATCATAGATCTTGCTCTCAAAGTCCACCTCCTCAATTTGGAATGATTTGTTGTCTCTTCATGTATTCCACAGATGCAGGGTACATCAAGTTGATTGTGGAGCTTTAATCTGCTGCATCTGAGGCTGCTGGGAGAGATTTCCCTTTCTCTTCTTTGTTCTCACAGCTCACAGGGGCTCAGCTTTGGATTTGGCCCTGCCTCTGCGTGTAGGTCGCTGGAGGGCGTCTGTTTTTTGCTCAGACAGGACGTGGTTAAAGGAGCCGCTGACTCGGGGGCTCTGGCGCACTCAGGCCAGGGGGAGGGAGGGGCACAGCGTGCGGGGTGGGCCTGCAACGCCAGAGACCAGTGTGACGTTGCACCAGCCTGAGGCCCGCCGTGCGTTCTCCCGGGGAAGCGGTCCCTGGATCCCGGGAACCTGGCAGTGGCGGGCTGCAAAGGCTCCCTGGAAGAGGGGTGTGGATAGTGACCTGTGCTCGTGCACAGGCCCCTTGGTGGCAGCAGCAGCAGCCTTAGCGTCTTCCACCCATCTCTTGGGTCCGTGCTTTAAGCCGCGGCTCGCGCCCGCGCTTTTAGCCACGTCTTATGCCCGACTCTTGGGTCCGCGCTTTTAGCTACGGCTCGCGCCCGTCTCTGGAGTTCCTTTAAGCAGTGCTCTTAAACCCCTCTCCTCGCGCACCAGGAAACAAAGAGGGAAGAAAAAGTCTCTTGCCTCTTCTTCAGGTGCAGACTTTTCCCCGGACTCCCTCCCGGCTAGCCGTGGTGCACTAACCCCTTCAGGCTATGTTCAAGCCGCCAACCCCAGTCCTCTCCCTGTGCTCTGATCGAAACCCAGGCTCAGCTTGCAGCCCCGCCCGCCCCAGCTGGTGAGCAGAAAAGCCTCTCGGGCTGGTGAGTGCTGGTCGGCACCGATCCTCTGTGCGGGAATCTCCCCACTTTACCCTCCGCACCCCCGTTGCTGCGCTCTCCTCCGTGGCTCTGAAGCTCCCCGCTCCGCCTCCCGCAGTCTCCACCTGAGAAGGGGCTTCCTAGCGTGTGGAAATTTTCCTCCTTCACAGCTCCCTCCCACTGGTGCAGGTTCTGTCCCTATTCCTTTGTCTCTGTTTTTTCTTTTTTTTCTTTTGCCCTACCCAGGTACGTGGGGCGTTTCTTGCCTTTTGGGAGGTCTGAGGTCTTCTGCCAGCATTCAGTAGGTGTTGTGTAGGAGTTGTTCCACGTGTAGATGTATTTCTGGTGTATCTGTGGGGAGGAAGGTGATCTCCGCAGCTTACTCTTCCGCCATCTTCCCAGCACCTCCGTGAATTCTTATTGTTATGATTTTTTTAAAGTTTTTAGTTAAAGAAGTTAACATGAAAGTTTGCCTTTTGATTTGCATTTGTTTGATGTCTTTGACTATTGACTAAACCTTGCTTCCAACTGAAATACCTTAGTAGCAGATATTTGCAAAGGGACTGGCCTAAGAAAATGGAAAGCAGCTCTACATAGTGGCCACAGATCACCCCCACAGGCCACACCCTTAGAAATTCAACCCTCCCACACCTGTTCCATTGGCTCTAAGAACCAAACAAAGGCTCTCCTCTAGGGTGAGATACCGGACTCGCCAAATCTCTCCTGCCACGTCTGGAGAACTGCAGAAAGCATGATTTCCTACTGGCCTTTGAGAAACATTTCTATGATTCTGATGTGTTTCAGAGGGAGCAGGGCCTGAAGACAACACAGAGGGTCATGAGTGGGGACTTGTACATACACCTCTCACAAGTTCATGAGCCCTTACTGTCCCCTCCCTCCAGGAAACTACCTTCCACATTTAGTCCTTACCTGAGGGGTGCTGTTAGAGTCATTATCAACTAGAACTCCATAGAAGACTTGCTCGTGGCATCCTCTCAGAAGATTATCACTTCCCCGACCTCCAGACCTCCAGAATCAGAATGTTTTAGGATCTGGAATCCTGAAATCTGCACTTTAAAATACTCCCCATTTAAGGCTGATGTGTATACCTGCTTCAGAATCATTGACTTAAGAGTGCCCAGTTTACTCCTTAGGGCTTGGGGATGTTCGTCCCAAGACTCAACTCTGTATCCAGCCTTTAAGCAGCAAGTTAGTTGTTCTTCTTTGCAGCTCTTGAAACCCTATGTAAAAAGACCCACCAGCAGACCCAAACACCACCATTCTACACAACCCCACACTTGTGATGTTACTCAGTTTAGGATCCCAGGAAATCCCCTTTTCCATGTTCAAAGGAAAGTGAGAGGTTAACTATCACCCACGGAAAGTAGAGCCCAAAAATCTCTTTATCTCAATTATCTGAATAACTAATACAAGGCAAACTAGGATATGATTTTATTGTCCTCAATTGAAAATATGTGTTATCAAAGTTAATCCAACCCTGGTGTTATAAGAACACAAACTAACATAACCCCAAAAGACATGATGGATGCCACTAAAATAACTTTATGTGCTCTGTCAATAGTTTTTTCTTTAACTCAATTTCTCCATCAAAGAAGAAGAAGGTTGGGCTTCCCTGGTGGCGCAGCGGTTGAGAATCTGCCTGCTAATGCAGGGGACACGGGTTCGAGCCCTGGTCTGGGAGGATCCCACATGCCACGGAGCAACTAGGCCCGTGAGCCACAACTACTGAGCCTGCACGTCTGGAGCCTGTGCTCCGCAACAAGAGAGGCCGCGATAGTGAGAGGCCCGCGCACCGCGATGAAGAGTGGCCCCCACTTGCCACAGCTAGAGGAAGCCCTCGCACAGAAACAAAGACCCAACACAGCAAAAATAAATAAAATTAATTAAAAAAATAAATACGTTGAAAATTGTTAAAAAAAAAAAAAAAAAAGAAGAAGAAGAAGGTTTATTAGACAGCACATAACTTTTATTAAGTGGTTACTGTATTTGTGATTGTGTGCCCAGTTATAGAAAGTTCACAAAAACATTTAGGCACTACCTTTTATCGGTGCTGGGTTCCATCAGAGAGTTTCACATTGACACTAGGGGGTGTCTCTGTTGCCTTATTAACATGCCAAAGAACCATTTTTAAATCTTACTGAAAAACACGTCAAATGTGGAAGGGCATTACTTGAGACACCAAGTAAGTAGCAAATCAACACTTGCACCCTAAACTAGAGAGAGGCTGTGTTAACAATTAATACATGTGACCTTAAAGAAAAACTATTTTGTTTCCAACTTTCCGATTAATACCCATTACCAAATCAGACATATCTCTTTGCTCTATTTTGAGCCTTGTTAACTCGTTCAAAAGGCTAACCCGTGGGTGGTGGGTAACTCAGTGTTCCTGCTGTGACCTCTTGTGGTTGGACATTCAGGACAAAGTCCAGAGGCCTCACAACACACTTCTTAGCCTTCCCTGTCTGGACCTACATTCCACCAGTATCTTTATTTTTCACCTTCTCTACACAAACAGTATCTCTCATATGAAACAATCTGAATTTTATTTAGAACCTGTGTGTTTTCTTTTCCTTACTGTGCATCTTTTTCTACAAAGGATTTGAAGCAAGTCAGGGTATATACCAAATGCACCAGGTCTTCCCTAACCACTCAGCTATAAGCTGTCTTCTTCTCCATCAAAACTGTCACTTATTACACATGCCCTGATTTACCTTGTATCAAACGCTATGTCCCATCATTAAAGAAACCTTCAAAATCTAAGCCTTAAATCCTGCATCTTGATTACAGATTCTTTGTTTTTGTACTGCATCTTTACAGTGCCTATTCATCTCCTCCAGAAAATGAGCAAATCGACTTTTGTATATGTAGTAGGTGTCCATATATGAAAAGATAGTAAGGACAATATTGATAATAATGAAATAATAGCAATTACCATTTTATCATGCAGCTATTAAGTGCCAGACACTTTCCTAAGTATGTTGCATATGTCATTTTATTTTGTAACCACAAAATGCTCTTTAAATATTATCCCCCCACCATTGTCTTGGTGAGGAGCTTCCATATAAATAACAGAGAGCTTTTGCATAGCAGGCACTCTCAGCTTGATGAGATGTTATGCTATGGAAGGGTTCTGGAGCCAAAGCAAAGTTAGGAAGAACCAATGCCCACATCCCCACTTCCTTTCCCTGACCCTCCATCCCCCAATGGCCCATCTTCCTTCTCTCTCTCCATCTTCACAGATGGGAGTATTTATAGCCAATTGAAATTGACTATGTGACAAGTCTGAGATTTAATAGATGAAGAAAACGACAAAGTTCATTAGCTCCATCAAGGAGCCCACACTTAGTTGTATATGCATCTTCTTAAACATGGAATTATAATGAAATACAGTATAGAAGTATACATATATGAGATGCACTCCTCCCGATTCACAAGTTGCTTGTAAGAAGCACACAAGAAAATAATCATGAAGCATAAAGAAAGCACTAGATGAATACACGCTGTTGCTGAAATCCCCTGACATGCACATTCTCATGACACCTTGCAAATCAACCCGACCTGGGTAAGAAAAAGGCTGCCTCTCATGTGAAGGGCCTTCCCTTACAGTCTCTACTCCCAGCACCTGCCCCAGTGAAGACATTCACCTGGTCCTTAAGGAAACCTTAAGATATTAAGGCATGCTTGCTTTTGGATGACTTCTGACTCTACTGCCTTCCACCCCACCCTGCTTGACAAAACCTTACTTGTAACATTCAGCTCAGTTCCTCTAGGAAGCTTCACTGCTTTTAACCCCTAGTCCACTTTGGGTGACCCTATTATGTTCTTTGTCACAGCTTAATCATTCTGTATGGTGGCTATCTCCCCAGCCATTCTCCTTGCTTGACTATGAACTCCTCAAGGGGAGGGCCTATGACTTACTCAACACTGAGCCCCCAACACAATGGTCTGGTGGTAGCAGTCATTCAGAAAATGCCTATTGAACGAATGGATGAATGTATTTGGCTGTCTTTTGATTCAGATGTTTTGGCATCTGGAGTCTTACCCTGAGGTGACTGCCCCTACTAGAGACAGCAAATGACTAACCTGTGGGTGTGACTTCCATACACAAACAAACAGGTCCAGAGACCACACCCCAAATACCTCATTTATTGAGCTCTCACTCTGGGTTGCCATCCACCTGCCCACCTTATCACCCTGGAGCCAGATACCAAGGTACCAGCACCCCAGAGGCTGTTGAAATTGTTCAAACCATCTAATACTAAACCTATTTACCCTGCCTCACCCATACTTTCCTGCAGGAACCATGATAAAGGCTCCTACCCATGTTTCCCCCTCCCTCCCTCTCCCTCCTGGCTAACTCTGGTGCTTCACTGTGTGGCCCTGCTGGTGCAGAACACCCTCTCCTCCTGGGAACTGTGAGTAGGAAATTATCTTTTCAATGACTATCATCTCTTCATCTGTAAGCCTTGCAATACCTGAATAATAATTTTTAAAAACTTACATAGTCATAAAATTTATATAAGGAAACCATGAATGAGTAAATGAGGAGAACTTACTGGGTCTATCAAATATACCTGAACTCAGGTAGCTATCTCTGCTGTGTTCAAATCAGTTTTGCAACATTTTCCTGAAGCAGACACTGTGCAAGTCCAGAGCTGAATTACACCCAATCCCTGACCTCAAATGGCTGATAATCCATGGGAGGAGTTTATACACTAGCATAAGCATGCTGGTACAGGTCAGTCATCTGGACTCAAAACTCTCCATTGAATCAAAATATCTTTGAGCTCCTCAAAGAGGAACAATGTGACAGCCAAGACACATTAGTCTAGGGATACAGGGCAAGACAGAGGAACAGAAACAAGAAAGAAGGAAGACCCTTCAGTTGAGAGTTAATATTCGTGCTCATTCTATAAATCTTTCTACCTTTGCCATGCTCCTTGTTTGTGCGCTAGTGAAAAGTCTTCACCAACTGTTGAGTTCAGTTACATTTTCTCTCCCATGTCTACTAGAGTTGCATTTCATTTGTTCCTTCATTTATTTCTTCATTCAGTAAGTTTCAACTGAGCACCTACTATGTACAAGGTTTAATGTTAGGCATGATTCTGCTCTTCTGGGGAGACAAACATGAAAGAAAGTGAAATTTGATCAAATTCTTTTGTTCAAGAACTGGAGGAGGAGAAAGGAAAGGGTAAGTCAGCACTGATAAAAACAAGGAAGTCTTCCAAGAGGAGGTCATGCCTAAGACAGTTCTTGAAGGATAGTAAAAGTTTGCCAGGTAAAATTTGCAGGGAAAGGCTTTCTAGAGAGAAATTTGCAAGCCCAGATGCTGCAGGTGTGCTGGCCACCAGTGGGACTCAGTGGAATACTCATATCCAGGCATTTTCATCACTTATACTTATAAGACAGGGTGCTTTCTCTGGCTTTGTGTGGCTAAGTACTATTAAAAGCATTGTAGGACAAACATTTATATTTATGCTTTATTTAACTTTTCATTAATAATAAATACAGGTGAAGTAGAACTGTTATTAATATTGATCAACGTTCCAAATGAAAGCACAGATGTCAGGGATTTTTTTTTTAATGAGTTCAGTTATATTTAAAGTGCTGTTGATGAGAGAAAACCTAATGAAAACCAACAGATGGTCTATTTAATATTGTTCTCAGCTTTGAAACATGTGCCAAATGTGATACACACAAGGACTTGACAGGGTGGTTACTGGAAGCCTTTAATTACAACTATTTGCACTCCTCTGTCTGCTGAAATTGCTAAAATAACAGTGCAACTCTAACCCTGGCCAAGCCAGAATTTAAATAATATCCATTTTTTGATATTGTTTGTGGCATTGTATTTCCAAATGACCTCTATAGAGAATTTTCCTGACAGGTTTTCTTTTCTTTTTTTTGGGGGGGGTGCATTGCTTTGTTTGATTTTTGTCAAGGAACTGGAGCCAGGAGCCAGGATAAGGTCAGATGGTTCCCTTTCCACATATCAACACATTTAGTCTGGAATGTTGGACAGCATTTCCAAGAGCAAGAGGAGGTATGGATCCTTTATTATTAGAGTTAGCTCACTTACAGAGACAGCTCAACAGAAGCAGACTTACAAAGCAATGACTAAGTAATTAATAATAATAATCACAACAGAAACTGCCTGTTATGAACCTTGCTAGACATGTGGTAAATATCACTACTACTTCTCACAACTGGAAAAGTGGAGATGGGGACACTGAAACCTAGGAGGGTTCAACATCTGACTCAATGTGACACAGCATATAAGTGTAACCCAGGCAGGCTGATTAGCCAGAAAAAGAGCGAAATCGACCAGTCAATTCAAGCAGGATAGCATGTCAGAAAAAGAGGAAGAGGACGAGGGTGAGGATAATAGGAAGGAGGAGGGGGATGAGGAGGCAGATGAGGGGGAAGAGGAGGGGGAGGAGGAGGAGGGAAGAAGGCGAGGAGGAGGGGGAGGAGGAAGAGAAGGAGGGGGATGAAGAGGAGGAGAAGGGGGAGGAGGGGGATGAGGAGGCAGATGAGGGGGAAGAGGAGGGGGAGGAGGAGGAGGGAAGAAGGCGAGGAGGAGGGGGAGGAGGAAGAGAAGGAGGGGGATGAAGAGGAGGAGAAGGGGGAGGAGGGGGATGAGGAGGCAGATGAGGGGGAAGAGGAGGGGGAGGAGGAGGAGGGAAGAAGGCGAGGAGGAGGGGGAGGAGGAAGAGAAGGAGGGGGATGAAGAGGAGGAGAAGGGGGAGGAGGGGGATGAGGAGGCAGATGAGGGGGAAGAGGAGGGGGAGGAGGAGGAGGGAAGAAGGCGAGGAGGAGGGGGAGGAGGAAGAGAAGGAGGGGGATGAAGAGGAGGAGAAGGGGGAGGAGGGGGATGAGGAGGCAGATGAGGGGGAAGAGGAGGGGGAGGAGGAGGAGGGAAGAAGGCGAGGAGGAGGGGGAGGAGGAAGAGAAGGAGGGGGATGAAGAGGAGGAGAAGGGGGAGGAGGGGGATGAGGAGGCAGATGAGGGGGAAGAGGAGGGGGAGGAGGAGGAGGGAAGAAGGCGAGGAGGAGGGGGAGGAGGAAGAGAAGGAGGGGGATGAAGAGGAGGAGAAGGGGGAGGAGGGGGATGAGGAGGCAGATGAGGGGGAAGAGGAGGGGGAGGAGGAGGAGGGAAGAAGGCGAGGAGGAGGGGGAGGAGGAAGAGAAGGAGGGGGATGAAGAGGAGGAGAAGGGGGAGGAGGGGGATGAGGAGGCAGATGAGGGGGAAGAGGAGGGGGAGGAGGAGGAGGGAAGAAGGCGAGGAGGAGGGGGAGGAGGAAGAGAAGGAGGGGGATGAAGAGGAGGAGAAGGGGGAGGAGGGGGATGAGGAGGCAGATGAGGGGGAAGAGGAGGGGGAGGAGGAGGAGGGAAGAAGGCGAGGAGGAGGGGGAGGAGGAAGAGAAGGAGGGGGATGAAGAGGAGGAGAAGGGGGAGGAGGGGGATGAGGAGGCAGATGAGGGGGAAGAGGAGGGGGAGGAGGAGGAGGGAAGAAGGCGAGGAGGAGGGGGAGGAGGAAGAGAAGGAGGGGGATGAAGAGGAGGAGAAGGGGGAGGAGGGGGAAGAGGGAAAGGAAGAGGAGGAGAAGCTGTTCAACCAAGATATACACCAAAGGGGAAAATTCCCCATTTAAATTGCTCTAGAATGAAGATAGCAGGAGATGCTCAGGTATCCCTTCATCCACCTCCCTATTGGGCCATCTCCACCCTATGGCTGCCTGCTGGAGTCTAGGCAAGAGCCTGCTGGTTCATGTCATCTAAGTGGGGAGACACTTGCCTCTCAGGTGCAGATGCCTCAGCTGCTCAGAAGGTCAGATGGGCTCATAGGGAGCCCTCAGAGTAGAGATACCTGCAGGTGACACCAACAGTACTGAGAGGACTACATTATTGGGCTTAGAGCACATGACCAAACAGGCCTCTCTCTATAAGCCACATGAGAAATAATGCAAGTTCCAAATCTGACCCTCTCTGAGCATTCTAGAAAATAGTCCTCCCTCCCTGGCCCTGCTCTAATTGGCTTCTTATCTGAAAAGAGTAACAAAACAAGGATTAAGTCTATAGGGTATTTTAAAAGAAAAAAATTATAAAGCCTGTCTTTTTTCACACATAATAAATCAAGAAATCCTCAACAACAACAACAAAAATGATCAAAGCAAATCTACCAGTTGGAAACAAAGAAATATTCTTCTAAAAAAAACCCAATCTCAAAGAGGAAATTTAAGGTGAAATTATAGACATTTTTCATTAATTTATTCATGCTCCCCAAAAGTACACCAGAACTTGGGCAAGTCAGGGAGGAAAATTTATAAAGAAGAGATTGTTTTATATCCCAACATGTGGGATAAATAGTACTCAGAAAATCTGTAGTCCTAAAAGTATTTATTGTTTTCATAGGCATGCAATTAATAAAGAGGAGTAGGAAGAAAAGCTGGAAAAAATAATCAAACAAACTAATATAATATAGGAAAAGAAATTAATAGTGATAAGCTTGAAATTAATAAAAGAAACAAAATATTAAAAAGAAAGATTTTATAAAACCTAGCCTTTTTCTCATCAAACTAGCAAATATTTTACTTTAATATTTTTATTGGAGTATGGTTGCTTTACAATGTTGTGTTAGCCACCACTGCACAACAAAATGAATCAGCCATACACATACAGATATCCCCTCCCTTTCCACAACCTCTCCACCATTTATTTTTTGTAGACTTTTTGATGATGGCCATTCTGACTGGTGTGAGGTGATACTTCATTGTAGTTTTGATTTGTATTTCTCTAATGATTAGTGATGTTGAGCATCTTTTCATGTGTTTTTTGGCCATCTGTATATCTTCCTTGGAGAAATGTCTATTTAGGTGCCCCATTTTTGGATTGGGTTGTTTGTTTTTTTGATATTGAGCTGCATGAGCTGCTTGTATATTTTGGAGATTAATTCTTTGTCAGTTGCTTCATTTGCAAATATTTTATCCCATTCTGAGGGCTGTCTTTTTGTCTTGTTTATGGTCTCCTTTGCTGTGCAAAAGCTTTAGGTTTCATTAGGTACTATTTGTTGATTTTTGTTTTTATTTCCATTAATCTAGGAGGTGGGTCAAAAAAGATTTTGCCGTGGTTTATGTTAAACAGTGTTCTTCTTATGTTTTCCTCTAAGAGTTTTATAGTGTCTGGTCTTACATTTAGGTCTTTAATCCATTTTGAGTTTATTTTTGTGTATGGTGTTAGGGAGTGTTCTAATTTCATTCTTTTATATGTAGATGTCCAGTTTTCCCCACAGCACTTATTGAAGAGACTCTCCTTTCTCCATTGTATATTTTTGCCTCCTTTCTTATAAATTAGGTGACCATAGGTGTATGGATTTATCTCTGGGCTTTCTATTCTCTTCCATGATCTATATTTCTGTTTTTGTGTCAGTACCATACTGTCTTGATTACTGTAGCTTTGTGGTATAGTCTGAAGTCCAGGATCCTGATTCCTCCAGCTCTGTTTTACTTTCTCAAGATTGCTTTGGCTATTTGGGGTCTTTTGTGCTTCTGTACAAATTGTAAAATTTTTTGCTCTAGTTCTGTGAAAAATGCCATTGGTAATTTGATAGAGATTGCATTGAAGCTGTAGATTGCTTTGGGTAGTTTAGTCATTTTCACATTATTGATTCTTCCAGTACAAGAATCTGGTATCTCTCTCCATCTGTTTATGTCATCTTTGATTTCTTTCATCAGTATTTTATACTACTCTGAGTACAGGTCTTTTGCCTCCTTAGGTAGGTTTATTCCTAGGTATTTTATTTTTGTTGCAATAGTAAATGGGATTGTTTCTTTAATTTCTCTTTCTGCCCTTTCATTGTTAGTATATAGGAATGCAAGAGATCTCTGTGTATTAATTTTTTATTCTGAAAATTTACCAAATTCATCAATGAGCTCTAGTAATTTTCTCATGGCATCTTTAGGATTTTCTGTGTATAGTATCATGTCACCTGCAAAGAGTGACAGTTTTACTTCTTCTTTTCCAATTTGTATTCCTGTTATTTCTTTCTCTTCTCTGATTGCCATGGCTAGGACTTCCAGAACTATGTTGAATAGTAGTGGCTAGAGTGGAGACCCTTGTCCTTTTCCTGATCTTAGAGGAAATGCTTTCAGTTTTTCACCATTGAGAATAATGTCTGCTGTGGGTTTGTCATATATGGCCTTTATTATGTTGAGATAGGTTCCGACTATGCCCATTTTCTGGAGCGTTTTTATCATAAATTGGTATTGAATTTTGTCAAAAGCTTCTTCTGCATCTATTGAAATGATCATATGGTTTTTATTCTTTAATTTATTAATATGGCTTATCATATTGATTGATTTGCATATATTGAAGAATCTTTGCATCTCTGGTATAAATCCCACTTGATCATGGTGAATGATCCTTTTAATGTGTTGTTGGATTCTGTTTGCTAATATTTTGTTTAGGATTTTTGCGTCTATGTTCATCAGTGATGTTAGCCTGTAATTTCATTTTTTGTGATGTCTTTGTCTGGTTTTGGTATTAGGGTCATCTGGTAGCCTTGTAGAATGAGTTTGGGAGTATTCCAACTTCTTCAATTTTTTGGAAGACTTTGAGAAGGATAGGTGTTAGCTCTTCTCTAAATGTTTGATAGAATTCACCTGTGACTCCATCTGGTCCTAGACTTTTGTTTGTTGGAAGATTTTTAATCACAGTTTCAATTTCATTACTTGTGATTTGTCTGTTCATATTTTCTATTTCTTCTTGGTTCAGTATTGGAAGGTTGTACTTTTCTAAGAATTTGTCCATTTGATCCAGGTTGTCCACTTTATTAGCATATAGTTGCTGGCAGTACTCTTATATTATCCTTTGTATTTCTATGGTGTCACTTGTAACTTTTCCTTTTTCATTTCTAATTTTACTGATTTGAGTCCTCTCCCTTTTTTTCTTGATGAGACTGGCTAATGGTTTATCAATTTTGTTTATCTTCTCAAAGAACCAGCTTTTAGTTTTATTGATCTTTGCTATTGCTTTCTTTGTTTCTACTTCATTTATTTCTCTCTGATCTTTATGATTTCTTTCCTTCTCCTAACTTTGCGTTTTGTTTGTTATTTTTCTCTAGTTGTTTTAAGTGTAAGGTTAGGTTGTTTATTTGAGATTTTTCTTGTT
Organism: Lipotes vexillifer; assembly: GCF_000442215.2. Classification (NCBI taxonomy): domain Eukaryota; kingdom Metazoa; phylum Chordata; class Mammalia; order Artiodactyla; family Lipotidae; genus Lipotes; species Lipotes vexillifer. Next base: position 4,958,453 of record NW_006783631.1, on the reverse strand, counting down.
TCTTGATGTAGGACTGTACTGCTATAAACTTCCCTCTTAGAATTGCTTTTGCTGAGCCCCATAGGTTTTGGGTCATCGTGTTTTCATTGTCATTTGTTTCTAGGTAATGTTTGATTCCTTCTTTAATTTCTTCAGTGATCTCTTGGTTATTTAGTAGCATATTGTTTAGACTCCATGTGATTGTATTTTTTACAGTATTTTTCCTGTAATTGATTTCCAATCTCATAACATTGTGGTTGGAAAAGACACTTGATATAATTTCAATTGTCTTCAATTTACTGAGGCTTGATTTGTGACCTAAGATGTGGTCTATCCTGGGCAATGTTCCATGAGCACTTGAGAAGTGTATTCTGCCCCTTTCAGGTGGAATGTCCTATAAATATCAATGAAATCTATTTGGTCTATTGTGTCATTTAAAGCTTGTGTTTCTTTATTTATTTTCTGTTTGGATGATCTGTCCATTGGTGTAAGTGGGTGTTAAAGTCACCAACTATTATTGTGTTACTATTGATTTCTCCTTTTATGTCTGTTAGCATTTGCCTTATGTATTTAGGTGCTCCTATGTTGGGTGCATAGGTATTTACAATTGTTATATCTTCTTGGATTACTCCTTTGATCATTATGTAGTGTCCTTCCTTGTCTCTTGTAATAGCCTTTATTTTAATGTCTTTCTTGTCTGATATGAGTATTGCTATTCCAACTTTCTTTTGATTCCTTTTTGCATGGAATATCTTTTTTCATCCCTTTACTTTCAGTCCATATGTGTCCTTAGGTCTGAAGTGGGTCTCTTGTAGACAGCATATATACAGGTCTTATTTTTGTATCCATTCAGCTAGTCTGTGTCATTTGGTTGAGCATTTAGTCCATTTACATTTAAGATAATTATAGATATGCATGTTCCTATTACAATTTCCTAATTGCTTTGTGTTTCTTCTTGTAGATCTTCTTTTGCTAGAGAAGTTCCTTTAACATGTGTTGTAATGCTGGTTTTGTGGTGCTAAATTCTCTTAGCTTTTGCTTGTCTATAAAGCTTTTGATTTCTCCATCAATTCTGAATATGATCCTTGCTGGGTAAAGTAATCTTGGTTGTAGGTTTTCCCTTTCATCACTTTAAATGTGTCTTCAGTTCGCTTCTGTCCTGCAAAGTTTCTGCTGAAAAATAAGCTGATAAGCTTATGGGGATTCCCTTGTATTTTATTTGTTGCTCTTCCCTTGCTGCTTTTAATAGTTTTTCTTTTGTATTTAATTTTTTATTAGTTTGATTAATATGTGTCTCGGCGTGTTTCTTCTGGGTTTATCCTGTATGGAATTCTCTGCACTTCCTGGACTTGATTGACTATTTCTTTTTCCATGTTAGGGAAGTTTTTGACTATAATCTCTTCAAGTATTTTCTCAGGACCTTTCACTTTCTCCTCTTCTTCTGGGACCCCTATAATTCGAATGTTGGTGTATTTGGTGTTGTCCCAGAGGTCTCTGAGACTGTCCTCAATTCTTTTCATTCTTTTTTCTTTATTCTGTTCCTCGTCAGTTATTTCCACCATTCTATCTTCCAGCTCACTTACTTGCTCTTCTGCCTCAGTTATTCTGCTGTTGATTCCTTCTTGTGTATTTTTCATTTCAGTTATTGTTTTGTTCATCACTGATATTTTGTTGTTTAGTTCATCTACATCCTTGTTAAACATTTCTTGTATTTTCTCCATTCTATTTCCTACATCTTGTATCATCTTTATTATCATTAGTCTGAATTCTTTTTCAGATAGCTTGAATATTTCCTCTTCATTTATTTGGTCTTGTGGGATTTTACCTTGCTCCTTTGTCTGCAGCATATTTCTTTGTTGTCTCATTTTGTATAACCTATTGTGTTTATAGTTTTCTTTCTGCAGGCTGCACAGTCATAGTTCCTTTTGTTTCTGTTGACTGCCCCCTGAGTGATGTTGGTCAACGGGCTTGTGTAGTTTTCCTGGTAGGAGGTCATAGTGCCTGCACTCTGTTGGGTGGAGTTGAGTCTTTTCCCTCTGATAGGCAGGGTTGTGTCAGGTGGTGTGATTTGGGGTGTCTGTGAGGTTAGTATGACTTTAGGCAAGGTGTCTGCTGGTGGGTGGGGCTCTGTTCCTATCTTGCTGGTTTTTTGGTGTGAGGTGATTAGCACTGGAGCCTGCAGGCAGTTGTGTGAGGCCGGGTCTTGGGGTTGATATGGATACCTTCAGGAATACACATATCAATTAATATTCCCTAGGCCTGGGAATTCTCTGGTGTTCCAACTTCCTGGACTCTATGTTCCCACCCTGGAGGCCCAGGCCTGACCCCTGGCCAGGAATCCAAGACCCTGAAAGCCTCACAGTGTGGCCCAATAAAAAATAGAGAAAAGAAAAGAAAAAAGAAAAACAAAACAAATTTTAAAAACAACAACAACAACAAAAGCAGACAAAAAAGGCTCAGGGCAAATAGCTAGAACTGCAGCAGCAATAGCAACAAAACACACAGTCACACACACATATGCACCCACACAGAGAAAACAAACAAAACCCAAAAAAACAAGGGAACAGACAACCAAACAAGGGAATTCTAATATGAGAACAGTTGATAAGGATTATACTAATGAAAACAAAGAATGAAAAATAAAACAGATACAGGGGCAAGCAAACAACATCAACAACAACAACAAAGAGAATAAAACATAGAATATACACCTCTAGGTAGGTCTCTGAACCTGCTGTGGGCACTGTGGGGCCAGCTCAGACTCTGACCTGACCCTATTCCTGTGTGTATTTGCCCACAAAATCCAGTGCTGCGAAGGCTAGACTGGTCTCAGATGTTGAAAGCCTCATTGTCTCTTCAGGTATTCCACAAATGCAGTTTACCCAGCCAATTTGGGGATTTAATTCGCAGCTTGTGCTGTTGCATAGAAAGATTTGTGTCTCTCTTCCTTAGTTGCACTGCTCTTTGGGCTCAGTTTTGGTTTTAAGCCCACTTCTGCATGTGTGCTGCCCTCAGGCATCTCATCCTTGCCCAGGTGAGTGGGAGCAAAAGTAGTGGCTGCTTGGAGCACACTCAGGTGCTCCCAGTACCTGCAGCAGCAGGAGCTGACATATGGGAGTGTTGTCGTCCCTGCCACCTGAGTGTCTCTCAACAACAGTGCCTCGCTTTCCAGGCAGATCTTCCTTCCTCCAGGGCCATTCCTGGCCACGCATCCCCTTACTCTGATTCCTTATGTTGTATCCATGCAGCCAATTGTGTTTCTCTCCCAGCATCTGTTCTTCCAATCCCATGCTTTAGCCCTCTGACCCTGCCAGCTTTGGCGGACTCTCATTCCAGGCAGGGGCACCCAGGGCTGATTCCCAAGGAGGTTTTGGGGTGGCTGGCGCTCAAGCCCCCAGAGCCTACACAGGCAGAGGCGAGTCCAGCCCGAGGGGCAGGTCTTTTCCCAGCCAAGAGCTGTCCTCTCCCTGGGTCTACATTCCAAACCCCTCTTTCCAGCACCCAGCTCCCCTTTGCAATAGGCAGCTCACAATTCAGGCTGGAATGCACAGAGCTGTGTTATAAATCATGTGTGCGGTTCTTTGTCTTGCCTTCCACAGACTGTCTGTCTGCTATATTCTCCTTTGATCTCCTGAAGTTCCTTTGCTGTCCCAGCTGATTTCCCCTCCATGAGGGAGTCTTTCTAAATGTGGAGAGCTCTCTTTGCCTTTGGTTTCCCACCAGGGTTTTAGATCTCTTTTTTGACTTCTTTTTTCTTTTTTCTTCTTTCTTTCATTGTTTTGGGAGTCCGAAGTCTACCGCTACTGTTCGGCAGGAGCTCTGTGGGAATTATTCCATTTGTAAATGCGTTTTTGATGAACTTGTGAGGAGCAACAAATTCTGCGTCCTCTTATTCTGCCATCTTGACTCCTCCTAAACATAGCCCGTTTTAAAAAAGGGGCGAGAAAAACCTTATAACCTCCTGGCAATTCTAATCAAAACAAAAAGAAATATAATATGTTCAACACCAAGAATGAGAAAGTCCCACAGGTGTATCAAAGTCATAGTCATAGAAGAGTATACATTCAACTCTATAAATAGAAAATTGTTATTTCTATGCAAATATAAATTTCTAAGATTAATCTATTTTAAGAAAACATTAACAGATTATAAAGATCTACTACTTAAAAAGTTACAAAATACACAAGGTTTTATAGCTGAATTCCATCCAGCTTTCTAAACATTATTATAATCATCACTGCCATCAGCAACATTTTCTTTTAATTATCTTAACTATCCCAGGATATAGATTAAGATATCCAAACTTGACATAGGACAGAAAACTGCAGAAAATTTCTCTTAGTGATAAAATAACATTTAACATGACTTAGAAGCAATTTGTCATGAAAACTATTAGCAAAATAGGAATAAAATGAAATTCTCCAAACACCACAAAATCTAATTAACAACATCCAACAAGAAGCATAGCAATAATAGTGAAATAAGTTGTCATGATTAACAGCAGCTATTCCAGCAGTCACTAAACAAAAATATCTTTATTTGATGGTTTGCCAGAAAATACAAAAGGCTACTAAAAACATATTTGAAATAATAAAATAATTTTGTAAGTTGGCTGAGTACAAGTTCAATAGATAGATTTTTTTTTTTTTTTTTTTTTGTGGTACGCAGGCCTCTCACTGTTGTGGCCTCTCCTGTTGCAGAGCACAGGCTCTGGATGTGCAGGCTCAGCAGCCATGGCTTATGGACCCAGCCGCTCTGCAGCATGTGGGATCTTCCCGGACCAGGGCATGAACCCATGTCCCCTGCATTGGCAGGCAGACTGTCAACCACTATGGCACCAGGGAAGCCCCCCAATAGATAGATTTTAATGCTAACAATTCCATGCTAGAAAGAGATATATAAAGAGGAAAATCCTGTTATCAAAAGTTGTAAAAACCACAAAATATAGATTAAATTTAACTTAAAATTACTGGGCCTATATAAAAAAGAGCTATAAAATTTTATAAAAGGATATAAAGTGAAACATAAGTAAAAAGAAAGGCATAGTACTTTCCTGGGTTGGAAGATGTTTAATATCATAAAAAGGACAATTCTACCAAACCAATGTCATCTTACTAGAATAGCAATAAGGATTCCATTTTTTTTAACTGGAATTTTTTTTAAGGTTTATGTGGAAAAATAAGGTATAATAAATTTCTTCCTAGAAAAATTTGAAAGTTAACAGTCACAGATAATTTTCCTTTCATGGTTTTAAATATACACAGAGGTAGTATAGTAGTGGTATTGACCCAGGAATAGATAGACCAGTGAATGAAAAAAAAAAACAGTGCTGGTAAAAACAAAATATGTAATTGGAAATTAATATATGGTAAACATGACATTTTAATTAATAAGGCAATTATGATTAAAAAAATAATAATGACATTGAAATAATCACCTGTCCGTCAGCTAAAGAAAGGTATTTTTTGGTAAATAGCCAGATAGTAAATACTTTCAGCTTTGCAGCCCATCTAGTACTTTTCACAAGAACTCTGCCATTATAGGAAGAAAAGAACCATAGACAATATGTAAATAAATGGACCTGGCTGTGCTCCAGTAAAACTTTACAAAAATGCAGTGGACCAGATTTGGTTTATGGCCCATAGTTTGCCAACCCCTGATCAGAAAAATTTAAGTGAATTTCCAATCTCACAAAAATAAATTAAAGATGACTTAAAGATCTAATGCCAAAAATGAAAACAAAGAATATGAATCCCAACAATATTAAAAGAAGAAAAGTTTCCTCATCTCAGAGTGAAGAGGTCTTCTTGAACAAGATGGGAAACCCAGATAATAGAAAGGAAATGACTTACATATTTACTGCATAATTATATAAAAGCAGAGTATAAGAAACTATAAACAAAGTCAAAAGACAAGCCACAGAGAAAATATTTGCAAGAGTATATGGCAGGAAAGGGATAAATATATCTAATATATAAAGAGTTCTTGCAAATTGATAAGTAGAATAAAAATGATCCAATGGACATATCTGTGAAGGACATAAGAAGACAGTTTTCAAAAGAAGAAACTCTAAATACCAATAAACTTAAGAAAGTGTGCTCTTCAAAAGTAAGGTCACTTAGATTCCACATATGATTATCGCTTATATGTGGAATCTTAAAACATGGTACAAATGAACTTATTTACAAAGCAGAAGTAGAGTCACAAATGTAGAAAACAAACTTATGGTTACCCAGGGGTAAGAAAGGGGGATAAATTGGGAGATTGGAATTGACATATACACACTACTATATATAAAATAGATAACTAACAAGGACCTACTGTATAGCACAGGGAACCTCTATGGGAAAAGAATCTAAAAAAGAGTGAATACATGTATATGTATAACTGATTCACTTTGCTGTACAGCAGAAACTAACACAACATTGTAAATCAACTATACTCCAATAAAAATTAATTTTAAAAAAGTAAGTTCAGGTCACTCCTCAGCTCCCTGGGTGAAGGCTCCCACTTCACTTAGAGCGGAACAGAGCTTACACTACCCACCAGGCCCCTTTGTCTCTGGGACTTCTCCCCTGCTAACCTCTGTCTTGCTCATTCCACTTCAAGCACAGCACCTGCTTTACTGATCCTTAGAAACCCAGACACCCTCCTAAATAGGGCTTTTGCAGGGAGGTATCCTCTACCTTTACTGCTTCCCTTCACACTTTCTGTATCCCCTCATTTCCTCCACACAGGCTCCAATGTCTTCTTGAGCCTCTGACCACTTTATGTAAAGTTGCATGCCTTCCCAACACACACACTCCTGTTCCCCCTTCCCTCATTCTACTGTTTCTTTTTTCTGTAATATTATTATCTTTTAACCTACTCTACAATTTGTTTGTTTATTTTCTGAATCATCTGTCTCCTCTCCAAGAATGTAAGCTCTGTAACAGCAGGGATGTTTGTTTGTTTGACCACTGATGTCTTCAAATCACCTGGAACAGCATTTGGAACATACAGTGTTATACTAGTAAATATTTAAGAAATGGAGGGTGGGAGGGAGTAGAAAGCATTTGATGATGATAAGGTTCAAACTCTCCCATCTTGGCAGATTTCAAGCAACCAAATTAACAAAGTCACTTCATGGAGTTGGAAAGAGTTATATCCAATCATCTGTCAGAAGCCACTAGGAGCCCGCTCCAGCACACCACTAAGCATATAGTAGGTGCTCAGTACATATTATTTGAATGAAAAAGTACTAAACCTCATGTGCAAGTGAAGACGTTCAAATTAAAATAAGTACAATTTTCACAAATCAGATTGGCAAAAAGTGTTAGAGGCCGATAACTTCAGAATCAATGACACAGCAATTTCAGTTTAGGAACTAATTCTATAGAAATAAAAATATCAGTACCCAAAGGAGGTATATATCCAAATAACGTTCATTGCAGCACTATTTATAATGGCAAAAAACTGAAAATAATCTAAACACCCCATAGATAGAAAAATTATGACTAAAGTATGAAACATCACTTAAATCATTTGAAGCCATTAACATAATGAATTATATCTTTAAATACTAATCTGGACAGCTGTTTATGATATATTTTAAGTGAAAAATGTAAATTGCAGAGCAATGAGTATAATAAAATCAGTCTTGTTGAAAAATATTAGGAAAATAATTTTAAATGTTTATTTGCAACATCACAAAAAGTACTTAAAACAGTTAATCTAGAATTAAATTTGAAACAGATTTGTATGAATCTTTATATTCTTTTCCTTCTGTGCCTTAAAGAAGTTAGAAAACCTGTAATAATAGTTTCCTATGATATGCATAGCAGAACAGTTTCATATCTATTGAAAATTTTATCTGTAAATTCTCTTCTCTAGCAAAAGATCTTGTTGAATTACCTCCAAATTATGCTCTAAACATCCTATTTCATAGTGGTGTTATCTTAGCTCCCTTTTCACTACACCAACTGCACAGCCCAAACCTTCCAGGCTTAAGCTTATAATACCAAAGAGCTGGGAACAAAATGGACCTTGACTTGAAACAAACTCTAGCCAATTCCCCAACATCACCTAAAAATATGATTCAAAACAATGTTTACAAATGAAATTGGAAAGTGGATATATATATGTAAATTAATAATAATATAGTGGACTTCCCTGGTGGCACAGTGGTTGAGAGTCCGCCTGCCAATGCAGGGGACATGGGTTCGTGCCCTGGTCCAGAAAGATCCCACATGCCATGGAGCGGCTAGGTCCGTGAGCCATGGCTGCTGAGCCTGCTCGTCCAGAGCCTGTGCTCCACAACGGGAGAGGCCACAACAGTGAGAGGCCCGCGTACCGCAAAAACAACAACAACAACAACAATAATAATAATAATAATATAGTGACCATTTCTGAGATTTCCAAATATCTATAGGTAAATAAGTTGATGCAAAGGCCAAAACTTAATCAGCTTGGTGAGTATGAGAATCAGAAGATCAGTATGGCTGTAACTTGGTGGGTGAGGACTGAGTGATATAAGGAAAAGGGAGAACTAAAGTTATCTCAACCATGTTAGGGAGAATGGGTTCTATTCCAAAGGCAATAGAAAGTCACAGATAGCATTTGTGTAAAGGAGTAAAATTCTATAACTTATGATTTTAAAAGATCATTTTGGCTGATGGGTGAAGACTCAGTTTCAGAAGAGCAAAATTGAGACAGGGGTCTCCATCAGGAATTGGTTGCAGTAGTGCACCAGGAGATGATGATGGTTTGGATTAAGGTGGAGGTGGACCTGGGTAGTAGATAGATGTCTGATATACCACAGAACACTTACAGTAATTAGTGATAGATTCAACATGGTGGTAAGAAAAGGATCAGAATCAAGGATGACGCCTACTTTTTACCATGTCATTCTCAACTCCTTTGACAGATGGCAGAGAAAGAGAATCCAGCAGCAGAGACAAAGAATGTAGTGCTACCTTCAAGAAACGATGAATGGAGAAAGTCCAAAATGACATAAAGAAAACTAAAAGAGTTTAAGGACACAAAAGAAAAGAGAATAGAGTGCTTCCAACATAAGCAGAATGAAAAGACAACCCACACAGCATGAGGCAAAATATTTTCAAGTGATGCTACAGACAAGGGATTAATTTCCAAAATATATAATCAGCTCATACAGCTTCACATCAAAAAACAAACAAACAAACAACCCCAGCAAAAAAAATGGGCAGAAGAGCTTAATAGACATTTCTCCAAGGAAGACATACAGATGGCCCATAAGTACATGAAAAGATGCTCAACATCGCTAATTATTGGAGAAATGTAAATCAAAACTATAACGAGGTATCACCTCACACCAATCAGAATGATCATCATCAAAAAGCCTACAAATAACAAATGCTGGAGAGGGTGTGGAGAAAAAGGAACCCTCCTACACTGGTGGTGGGAACATGAATTGTTGCATCCACCAAGGAGGGTGGTGTGGAGGTTCCTTAAAAAACTAAAAATAGAGTTACCTTATGATCCAACAATCCCACTTCTGGGCATATATCAGGAGAAAACTATAATTCAAAAGATATATACACCCTAATGTTCACAGCAGCACTATTTATAATAGCCAAGACATGGAAGCCACCTAAATGTCCACTGACAGATGGATAAAGAAGATGGATATATAAAATAAAAGAAGAATGAAATAGTGCCATTTGCAGCAACATGGATGGACCTAGAGATTATCATATTAAGTGAAATAAGTCAGAGAAAGACAAATATCGTATGATGTCACTTATATGTGGAATCTTAAAAAATGATACAAATGAACTGATTTACAAAACAGAAATAGACTCACAGACATAGAAAACAAACTTATGGTTACCAAGGGATAACAGGGAGCCGGGAGGGAGGGAGGGATAAATTAAGATTTGGGCTTTAACATATACACATTACTATATATAAACTAGATAAGCAACAAGGGCCTACTGTATAGCACAGGGAACTTGTAATAACCTACAATGGAAAATAATCTGAAAAAGAATATATATACATATGTGTGTGTGTGTGTGTGTGTGTGTGTGTAACTGAATCACTTTGCTGTACACCTGAAACTGACACAACATTGTAAATTAACTATACTTCAACTTTAAAAGTGGTAATAAATAAATAAATTAAAAGATGCTGTAATTTTCAAGAAAAAAAAAACTTCTTCCCAAAACATGTCATAAAAAGGAGATGTGCAAGTCTAGGTTCACTGGGACTTCTCACATCCTCTATCTGGGCTTACTGTCCCTGGTCAGTCCCACCTACAACCTATCTTAAACTCTACTGCCAGTCCAGTCATCTACTACTGCCAGTCATCTACATCTTTTGTTGAATTATTTTCTGCTGAAAACCTACAATCATGCCCCAAACCCGCTTAACCAGATTTAATGTTTCCTAACTTGAATCTCAGGATCCCCCAAACTACACTTCCTGACTTATCACTTTTGTACCAGGAAAAAATGTATTAGTTTCATGAGATGAACAAACCTTATTTTTACATAAGTGCTTTTATTTTAAAGTATAATCAACATGGATTTTGAACTTCACATCAAGGTCTCTCATAATATGCTCAACAAAAATTCCTATAAAGAGTGTAGCTAAGATGTGCTGCCAGAGCATCTTGGGTGCCTGTGCAGATGTGGGATATATTTAAACCCACACAAGCCAGTTCCCAGCAGAAATGCCCACCTTTATTAGAACATCTTCCCACCTCTAAGTGGTACAAGTGTCTCTCGGTGGGAGATGCCATCTTGCTGCCATTACTTATTGCAGGCTTTCCCTCCTGTGGAGAAAAAAACTTGGAGAACAAAGGTCAACACCTGCATACAGGAAAAAAAAAAAAAAAGCTAGTTATTTTAAGCATCTCTTCTGTACTTTTTCTTTCCTTCATTAATACTGGAGGTTCGTCATTACTGGTTTGCTAATCTCTGGCTTCACCGTAAATGCAAATCTAAATGTTTAATTCCACATTAACTAGGTCTACTCAAAATTCCAACTATGTTGACACTTTATTCAATTACAAAAAGAAAGGAAACAATATTTTTGTACAGTATAGTGACATAGTTTTAAAAAATGGCTGCTTTTAAGTAAGAAGATACCAAAAAAAATGTTTTGAAAAAAATGTCTGTTATTCGCCAAAGAAACAGTGCATATGTTATATAATGACGTTCAACATGGATGAAAAACAGCCTGAATGTCAAAAATTATGGTGTGCTTTACACCCATCACTGTAAAAGTATTGTGCATAATTTCCAGTCATTTTTTTAAAGAGAGGGTTGTCATTCTTTGCCTCATTCTTTGCTGACAGGAATGCAGACGGAATGACTGGAGCTCTAGCACTCAAACCACTTTAAGGAAACTTTTAGCACAACAAAGATTATTTCAAATAAACCTCAAAGTACTAAATTACTAAAAACATCAGGTATAATAAAATTATTAAATAACTTAACATCGAGCAAACGCTCAGTACTGTAGTAAACAAACCAAAGACAAATGCAGATGAGATCTTTCAAAAGGAGCCCTTGCCAAAATTGGGATGACCCCAATTTGCTGGCAGGACCAAGCATGTGATCAGAATTCTCCTTCTCCAAACAAAACCACTGACCACAATCTCTCTTATGTTGTGCCCTTTTTATACAAGTATATATTTTTTCTACTCAAATAGACAAATACATGACATCTACTTGTCTCTTGTTCTTTAGAGAATATTTTAAATGATTTCCAGATCTCTAAGTATCAAAACAATTTTATACAAGAAAATAAACTTCCATGGGGGAGAAAAAATAGTCACTTGAAATTTTAGTAAATAAATAACATACTAAGTGGTGGTTTTGCTCCCACGTTAAACCACTAAAGCGATGAAAATGTTCTGCATTCATATGGAAAAGCACAAAAAGTGTCTGTTGCTTGCAACTACTCTACATGTTAAAGTCCTGCCAAATTTGTTAGGTTGGGTTGGTCTGTGTGTGTCAGAAAACCTAAAGTAACAGTAAGTGAGAAGTTGAATTTTGTTCCCTCTCTCCCCAGAGGTAGAGCAGGTAGATGGAGCAGGTTCATAGAAGTATGAAGGGCATGCACTCCTTCTACTTGGTGACTCTGTCATCCTCAGAATGTGCCTTTTATCTCATAGTCCAAGATAATTGCTTGAGTTCCAACCATTAGTTCTGCATTCCGGCCACTGGAAAGGAGAAGGAAAATAACTGTTTTTTATCTCTTTGTCAGAATATTGTCGCATTTCCGCACTTAGCTGCAAGGGAGAGTGGGTCCCTGGGTCACAGGGGTGAGGGTGGTAGGCAGGACAGCTTTGCTGTGAAAGGAGCACCATCTGTCAGTGAAGGAGGACAAGGACGGGAAGGGGGTGACCAGCAGTTTGCACGTGTGTTCACCTCATCCCAAACCAAATGTCCATGCCTACGATGAGCCAAAGGTTAAAGAGTCTTGTTAACTAGAGATATGTGTGTGAAGGTATATGTCTACTCTAGATTATTGTGTTGAATTGTATGAACATACTCCGTTCTTATTTCTGTCTTCCTTTTGTCCTTCTATCTTCCTTTTTCATATTTTGAGAAAAGGCTAACAAAACATGTGGAAAAAGGCTAACAAAACATGTAGTCATGTCCAAATCTGATACTTTTATCAAATAAACACACACAGACAGACACACACACTACACCTTGGAAGTCAAGAAAAAGAAAAAAGAATATCATTAACACACTAGTATTACCCACAGAATTTTATATTTGCTAGTATAATTTTGATGATGCTTATTTCTCTACAAACATATTCTTGAGGATCTGAGGATGAAAATAAATGCATTGAAGTGTCCTGTTTTGCTTGTGTATTAACTGGATGGAAGCTGGACAAACGAAAACATGAGAAAGAAAGGCAGAAGATGGTGTGATTGGAGCTGGGGCCACCAGCTCTGCCCCAGCTCTGACCTTGATTTGCTGGGCACTTTCCATTTCCAGACATCAGTTTCTCCATTTATAAAATGTGGGGACTGGTTTAAACCATAAAGTCACTGTTATGGACCGAATTTTGTCCCCTCAAAATTCATATTTCGAAGCCTTAACTGCCAATGTGACTATATTTGGACGTAGGGTCTTTAAAGAGGTAACCAAGGATAAATGAGGTCATAAGGGTGGGGCTCTGATACAGTAGAACCGGTGCTTTTGTAACAAAAGGAAAAGACACCAGGGATTAGCACACACAGGGAAAAGCCCAGGTGTTCATCTACCAGTCAATGAGTGAAGTCTCAGAGGGATCCAGCTCTGCCAGCACCTTGATTTTGGACTTCCAGCCTCCAGACTGTGAGAAAATAATTTGTTATTTAAGCCTCCAGTCTGTGGTATTTGATTATGGCGGGTCTAGCAAACTATTATAGTTGCTTCCAATTCTAACATTGTTTTGACAGGAACCTAGAATGTCCTTACATAGAAAGAACAAAATATATTCATCTGAATTTAAAAACAATATCGTGGTGGGGGCTTCCCTGGGGGCTTCCCTAGTGGCGCAGTGGTTGAGAGTCTGCCTGCCGATGCAGGGGACACGGGTTCGTGCCCCGGTCCGGGAAGATCCCTCATGCCGTGGAGCGTCTGGGCCTGTGAGCCATGGCCACTGAGCCTGCGCGTCCGGAGCCTGTGCTCCGCAACGGGAGAGACAACAGTGAGAGGTCCGCGTACCGCAAAAAACAAACCAACAAACAAACAAACAAACAAAAAACAATGTCATGCAAATAATAATGGTATTAAAAATAATTCTACAAAGCAACTATCAGCTCCCAGAATTTTAATCAAATAAAAATGATTGCTTCTAAAGGGCCTTCATGGTTTACAAAGTCTCTACACATAAATTATTTTTTCTCATAAACTAAAGAAGTAGGCAGTTTTGTAGGTCACAGGATTAACCCCTGGTCCCATAATTTCTATCTATGCACATGGATCTCTTCCCTTTCCTTCATAAAAGAACAACAAAAACAAAATTGTCTGAGTAAGTTATATTGAAAATGGGTGTGTAATGATGACAACCTACCAAAAAAATCATTTAAAGGTAGTTGTTGATTCTCACCCAATTGACAACCATCCCTATAGCAATGACTGTCTGCAGGACACTATATCAACATCGGTGGAGAAATGCAAAACTCCAAGTCTTGATTTCTGTTTGAAGGGAGACTATAATCAGGGGAATAAGATATAAACAGGAGAGTCTAAAATAAGAGAGATGTATATAATGACAGAAAATATGTCACAAAATATTTTCTCTAAAAAGATGAACAACTGTGAAGGAAACAAGAGCATTTCAAAGACTTTTTGCTGTGATATCTAGCAGATAAAATGAAATCAGAGTTTAAAAAACACATTGCCTTTGGTTGGGTGGAGGAAGGCTGGCAGGAATGGTGTTAGTCCAAGTGGGTGGGAAATTATTAACCTGACCAAAGTCTGCTTAAAGTTATTTGAGATCACTTCCTGGACCCACAAGTGATTGAGGCTTGATTTTTGGTATGTTCCTATCACATGTATTATTTAAAATATTTGTCACTCACCTGTCTTTAGGTAGCTTATCAACCTGGGTACCCGGGCCTTATCCTATTACCTAATTTTATCTCATTGGTTGGAGATGGTTCCATATACCAACAGTGTAACTCCTTTACGATGGCCCCAGAGGGGTGAGAGTCACCCTCTTGGAACAAAAAACGATATCTAAGATAACAAGAAGACATTTGTCAAAGTTGTATCCATCTCCTGCCAGCTCTGGTTTGTGTTCAGTGGCCCATATTTGGTTCTTGAGCCCACTTTACCCTCAATGTACAAATTTGGATGTCTCCTCCAACATCTGGCCAAAAATTGGGTCCCCTACTTAGCTTCACCCATCAACTGTGATTTCTGCCTTCTCAGTTGGGCATGCATTACTGACACCACTTCCGACACACAAGGCTGCATTTCTGGCTTTGGACAAACCAGTCCACATGACCACTTACTCTGGTTATCAGTCCTACGAAGTTCAAATCACACTTCTGATCATTCTTGGCAGGTACAATATAGATCGATTCTTTGTGTTGACTTATTCTGTTGCTGAACCATCACAAGATTCTATATCTAGCTAAAACAAGAAATGTGCACCAGGAAAATACCACCTCTGTAAAGGCAGTCAGATGGCAGAAAGGCTGTTAGAACTTCTCATGGTTCCTCAAGCCCGAATGCCTCCCTGGGTTGGATTCCAGAGTGCATGGCTGAAATAAGGTGATCCATTTATTGAGGAAATGAAGCTGATGATTTGATTATAATAATTAACTGTTTGAAAATAATTATTTAACTCTAGTTCAGATTTACCAGGGGGGTCGTTGGCTCCTGACTTCCATCTCAAAAGCTTAGAAGGAATTCCTAAATCTCATGGAATAAAACCAAATGTTTTCCCTAGTTTTATCATAGTTCCATTATTGGATGAGTTTAACAAGATCTCATTATTAATTAAATTCTCACAAATACATTCTATACAACTTCACTCTTAAATGACCACTTTTATCTAAAGAAAGGGATCCAAAAGTTATAATAACCTAGTTATTTTTATATTTGACTGGTATTGGAAAAAGGGAACTTACTGGGATGCTTGAGGTTTGGCTGTATAGTGGTGCAGGTGTCTTGTATGAGTATTGGCAGTTACAGGAGGCTATTTTTTAGCTTCAAAAATGCTTCAAGATAAATTATAATGATTGACACTTCTTAATTCTTAATACCTCTTTCCACCTCATATTTCCTCCTATTTTCAACCTCTTTTATATAATTTAAATTCTTTTTTCTCTCTACCCCCAAAAAAGATTTAAAATCTTTCCAAGTGATACAAAATAATCTATGCAGTATATTCATAGCCATGCAAAGATAGAAGAAACTGGTTAGGGGGGAAAATAACTAGAAAAAATAAACTGAAATGTTTAGGATGGGTTATGGATGAGTTTTTTTTCTTCCTATTTTTTCAAATTGCCTACAGTTAGTAAGTGACACTTTTGTGATGATAATAATAGTATAATCATGATGATAATAATAGACCCAATAACATAGTTGAAAGAACATGAGCTCAGGAATCAAATAAATATGATTTAAATTAGTGCCATATGACGGTGGACAAGTCTCATCACCTTTATAAGGCCCTGTTATTACCTTTTTCATCAAATTCCTTATAGAATACCTTCCTCCCAGAGCAGTTGTAAGAATTAAATAAAATAACCTCTGTAAATTACCTCACATGATACACGTTGCTTTCTTATATAGTAAAATTTTTTATCGAAATGGGAGAAGGAGCTTCACTGAAAACTAAGCTGATCACTGAAACCTAAGCTGAGACACCTTTTTGAGTCAAAAACGCCATGTCGGGCTTCCCTGGTGGCGCAGTGGTTGAGAGTCCGCCTACCGATGCAGGGGACACGGATTCGTGCCCCAGTCCGGGAGGATCCCACATGTCGCGAGGCGGCTGCGCCCGTGACCCATGGCCGCTGAGCCTGCGCGTCCAGAGCCTGTACTCCGCAACGGGAGGGGCCACAGCAGTGAGAGGCCCGCGTACCGCCAAAAAAAAAAAAACGCCATGTCTTTGTCTACGTAGAAAGTCGGATACCAAACTAGAAATGTTCCCTACACGAGTACATCAGCTCCATGTAAAACAAGGCTTGTGACCGTAAAAACAGTGGCAGACAGGTATGCTGTGAGTCCAGGTTTTTTACCTGGATACAGGGTAATCAGTTAGACTTTCAATGGCCTGTCTGGTCTCTTGAACGCCTGGTAAAATTAAAATGCCTAAAGACTAGCAAAGGATATGTTTATAGTAGATAGCTGCCATAAAGCTAATGAACTGAAAAGTCTAAAATTCTCTTGCCACCAGAAGTGGTGTGATCTAGCTTAGGAAATCATCTCCCTGATTCTGTAAGGGGAGGAAGGGGAGCTTTCTTTGATTCTATGCATGTGTGATAATGGTTCCTCTCAGGAAACCTGGCATAATTAGACCAAATTGCTTTTATTCTCTTGAGAGATGCTAGTAACAATGATTATAAGAGATTTAGCCATTTCAGGAAATATGCAGGCTCCATTATGAACCTCAGGGATATGACTTCTGGTGAATAAAGTAGTTGGTATAAAACTCTGCAAAAAAAAAATACCTTTTGACCAGAAATTAGTGTATTTAACAAATGACTTCTGAGTCCCTGCTACATGCCAAGATCTGGAGATACAATACAAAATGAATGTCATCCTGATAGTCAATCCCTAACAAATCCTGTCTATTTTACATCCAGGGTCCATCCTTGTTTACATCCCACTGCCATATTGTTGCTCATATTGTCTACAATTACTAAACAATAATAGGATAATAATAATAATAACCTCAATAACATAGTGGAAAGAACATGAGTTCAGGAGTCAAATAAATCAGATTTAAATTCTTGCCTTTGACCTTCAATTCCAACCTTCATCTTCTCATTTGGATAGATGACAACAGCTTTCTGTCTGTTTTACTCTTCATGCAATTTTTCCCCATGCCTAATTGATCATCCTCTCTCCAGAATCCATGTCCTCCAGGAGAAAACCCAGGCTCCTCCTCAATTTTCCTCTGGCTTTTCTCTTTTGTCTCATCTCTTGTCATCCATATACTGCAATTCTAGTGAACTTTAAATACAGGCATTTGGGGGCCACATCGTGATGTGCTGTCCACACCCACTCTGCTCAAGCTTTTTGTCTCCTTGGTGTGCCCTTGGCCATCTCTTTGCTTAGATAATTCTTTCCCATTACCCTAAAACTCACTGTATTCATCATGCCTTTTAATTTTCCATATTTCTAAAGCTTTTACATTCAGGGCCTTGCCAACCCTGGAGAGACTGCTCTTCTGAGGACTGGCTGATTCCCAGAGGTGGTAAACAACTCACCTGGGAGAGCATCTTTTGTGGGCAAACCAACTAATGCACACACCGAGGCCACCACTTTATCAGGCTCTCATACTTCAAACCACTATTTCACAGCCCTAAACATCTCTGGACCGACAACAAACAACTAGGGAAAACCCTTATGCCCCAGAGCCTGTTGATATTATTCAAACTAGACAATACTAAACCTACTTACCCTGCTTCACTAGCTCCTTCCTGTGGAAACCATAATAAAGACACTTTGCCATGTTTTACTCTCACTCCCTCTGCCTCCTGACTCACCCTGGTGCTTCCCTTTGTGGTCGCTGTGTGGCACATGTGACCCCTCCTCTTGGGAACTGTAAGTAACAAAGTATCTTCAATGGTAATTGTCTTCTTGTCTGTTGGCCTCGCCTAAGATGAATAACGATGAAACATTGTAAAACACCTCCATTATTACCCCACTGTGGAAAACCTGCCCAAATCCTTTCTCTCCCCCAGGCTGAAAATGATACAGTGTATCTCATCTGTGTTTCCAATGGCCCCAGACATACCATCATCAGAGTTCTTACTGTATTGATAATATGACAAGTTTCCCCACAGAACACTCTGGCCAGAACTACATCATGTACATATACTTATTGCTAAAGCTTCAAGTAACAACTTGAACAGGAGTGTATGGCAAACTCCACAGTTGGACTGAACTCAACTAGAAAATGATCTCTGCCCTTAAAACATCAATCTGAAGAACGAAACAGAGCAGGAACCAGATCATTCCAATTCACCATGATAAACACAAAAAGCAGTAAACACAGGGCACTGTGGGAGCTCAAAGAGTGCACATGAGACCCTTGACCTGACATGTTAACAGTTTAAATGGCTTCATTTTGGTTTTCATTTTGGCTTTGAAAGCCAAGGGTACTCCTACTTTCAACAGAGCTTGTGCATTATGCCACAGTAAATTTAAAAGAACTAATAGAATGAAAAACCACGGCCTCAAAATCAGTTAATTTCGAGCTCCTGACTACTGGGATGGATGACCCGGCATATTTATAAAGGAGGAAGAAATTATTATATCAATTAAATTAGCTGTCTTGGATTTCACCTTCTAAATGTGCTTTCACCATGTCCTGTCTCCATTCCCTATGCTAGTATCTTTGTCATGGTTAATGTTGGCCTCATACCTTCCTCAGGAATGAAGGACCAAGCAGTGATTAAGTATCCTGGTTTGCATTTCCAGGCCCTATTTGCCTTCTTGATTAAATATTCAGCATACATTACGGGGATGCAGCTGGTCTATTGCCCCTTTCACCTTACTTCAAGACATTCCATCACAACTTCTTATCAAAGTTTGACAAACTGACTCACTGACATATCAATTTTAGGCATATATTCAAAGCCTGTGATTTAATAATTCACTCTACTCTCCAAATACATAGTCATTATGTCTTGAAAGCATGTTATACTGTATTGTAATTTTCCATAAAATTGCAAATGATGGTAAGCCATAAGCCATGACACCAATTCTGGTCAGAGCCAACACAAAAGTCCAGATGGAACCATAGAGTGCTTCAAACAAGTAACCCTAAACCAGGGAGGAAATATCTGGCTTAATTGGATTCTCATCAGTTATATTTTAATGCTGAGCTGCTTCTAAAAGCATGTGTGCAGTGGAATTTTTCATTCTCATTACGATATTATTATTATTTATTTTACACAAGGCTGTAACTGATATTGCTGGTACACAAATTTACTTTCTCAATGCCCTTTCAGCCCCTTAGATAATGTCCTTACTGAGATGATCTTTCCAATAAAACCCTTCACGAAAAGTAACTCTTAATGTAATCTCATTGATTTTTCTGTGGTGGGAGAATCTTGAAAGAAATACAAAAAATCACAAGTCCAAATTCTGAATGAATTAAGTTGATTACATGGATTGTCATCCAAATTTCTTATGCAACAACAAGCTAACTTGGAATATTGAAAACAATACAGGAACTTTGATGGAGGCTTATGGAGTTTAATGATTCTGATGGCTTGATTGAGATTAGAGCAATGCTAAGAAACCTATTTGCCTTGCTAAACTGTTGATGCTCTTCAGCACTGCTAAATAATTCTAGAGATGAGGCTGTTCATCAGTTTGTTTGTTTGTTTGTTTTGGCCCTATAATACAATCCACATGATAATAACATGACTGATCAAGCCCTATTCCCCATTGTAATATTTTACCTTCAGTCTTGGCCAGTAAACACAGGCTCAGATTCTGAGGATTCTGCCCCTTCTTCAGGAAGAATTTAATGTACCTGGATTCCTTAATTCAGGTCACTCAGAACAAGGTAGCCTGATGATTAGTTGGGCTCTGAGTTTGTATACCATTTTCCCTCCATATTTATTGAGATATAGCTGACATATTGTGTATGTTTAAAGGTGTACATTGTGTTGATTTGATCACTTATATATTGCAAAATGATTATAACCACAGCACTAGCTAACACCTCTATCCCATCCCATATTTACTGTTTCCTTTTTGTGGTGAGAACATTAAAGATGTACTCTCTCATCAACTTTCAAGTACACGCAGTCCCTTACTCTGATGGTCCTGCTTACAATTTTTACTTACGATGGTGCAAAAGGGATACACATGCAGTAGAAACTGTACTTCGAATTTTCAGTTTTTTTCCAGGGCTAGAATTAGGTGGTACATACTCACTCCTGATGCCAGGCAGTGGCAGCAAACTGCATGTCCCAGTCAGACACACAATCACAATTGGTAAACAACCAATACACTTACAGCCATTCTGTACCCAAGCAATCATTCTGCTTTTCATTTTCAGTACAGTATTCAATAAATTACATGAGATATTCAACACTTTATTATAAAATAGGCTTTCTATTAGATGATTTTGCCCAGCTGTAGGCTAATGGAAGTGTTCTGAGCATGTTCAAAGTAGGCAAGGCTAAGCCATGATGTTCGGTAGGTTAGGTGTATTAAATGCATTTTTGGCTTACAATATAAACTCATCGAAAGTAGAGGAAGATCTGTATATAACAGAATATTATACCTAAAAGTGTGTACCCATAGGTCTTGGCCACTTCACTAAACATCTCTCAACATCTCCCCATTTCCCCCACCCCCAACCTCTGGTAACCACCACTCCATTCTCTATTTCTGAGTTTGGTTCTTAATTATATTCTACATATATGTGACAATATGCAGTATTTGTCTTTCTCTGTCTGACTTATTTCACTAAGCATAATGCCCTCAAGTCCATCCATATTGTTGCAAGTGGCAGGATATTTTTTTCTTTTTCATGGCGGAATATTATTCCACTATACATATACACACATATTCTTTATTCAGTCACAGTTGATGGACATGTAGGTTGTTTCCATATCTTGACTATTATAAATAAGGCTGCAATGAACATGGGGTACAGATATCTCTTTGAAATACTGTTTTCATTTCCTTAAGATATACACCCAGAAAGGGGATTGTTGGATCATATGGTAGTTCTATTTTTATATTTTTGAGGAAACTCCATACCGTTTTCCATAGTGGCTACACCAATTTACCTTCCCCTGAACAGCACACGAGGGATCCCTCTTCTCTACATTGTCACCAACACTAATAATTGTTGCATTTTTAATCTCCTGTCTTTTTGATGATAGCCATTCTAACAGCTTTGAGGTGATATATCATTGTGGTTCTGATCTGCATTTTCCTCATGATTAGTGATGCTGAGCACAGAACTTTTCTCTATGTCTTCTTTGGAAAACTGTCTCTTCAGATCCTTTGCCCATTTTTCAGTTAGGTTGTTTGGCTTTTGTTTTGTTTTTTGCTACTGAGGTGTATGAGTTCTTTGCATTTTTTGGATATTACCCCCTCATCAAACATGCAATTTGCAAATATTATCTCCCATTCAGTAGGCTGCCTTTTCATTGTGTTGATTATTTCTTTTGCTGTTTGGAAGATTTTTAGTTTTATGTAGTCCCACTTATTAATTTTTGCTTTTGTTGCTTCTGCTTTTGGTATCATATCCAAAAAATCATTGCCAAGACCAATGTTAAGGAGATTTTTCCTTAGGTTTTCTTCTAGGGGTTTTACAGTTTCAGTTTTTATGTCTAAGTCTTTAATCAATTTTGAGTTAATTTTTGTGGGTGGTATAAGAGTCTAATTTTATTCTTTTGCATGTGGTTACCCAGTTTATCCAATACCATTTATCAAAGAGACTTTTCTTTCATTGAGTATTCTTAGCTCCCTTGTCAAATATTAGTTGACTGTAAATGCAAGGGTTTATTTCTGGGCTCTCAATTCTGTTCAACTGGTTTATGTGTCTACTTTTATGCCAGTGCCATAGAGATTTGATTACTAGAAATTTGTAGTATAGTTTAAAATCAGGACATGTGATTCCTCCAGTTTTGTTCTTCTTTCTCAGAACTGCTTTGCCTATATATATATGTGTGTGTGTGTGTGTGTGTGTGTGTGTGTGTGCATGTGTGTGTGTGTATATATAGTGACTCCATACAAATTCTTTTTTTTTTTAACATCTTTATTGGGGTATAATTGCTTTACAATGGTGTGTTAGTTTCTGCTTTATAACAGAGTGAGTCAGTTATACATATACATATGTTCCCATATCTCTTCCCTCTTTGTCTCCCTCCCTCCCACCCTCCCTATCCCACCCCTCCAGACAGCCACAAAGAACCGAGCCGGTTTCCCTGTGCCATGCGGCTGCTTCCCACTGGCTATCTACCTTACGTTTGTTAGTATATATATGTCCATGTCTCTCTCTCGCCCTAACACACCTCACCCTTCCCCCTCCCCATATCCTCAAGTCTGTTCTCCAGTAGGTCTCTGTCTTTATTCCTGTTTTACCCCTAGGTTCTTCATAACATTTTTTTTTTCTTAAATTCCATATATATGTGTTAGCATACGGTATTTGTCCTTCTCTTTCTGACTTACTTCACTCTGTATGACAGACTCTAGATCTATCCACCTCATTACAAATAGCTCAATTTCGTTTCTTTTTATGGCTGAGTAATATTCCATTGTATATATGTGCCACATCTTCTTTATCCATTCATCCGACGACGGGCACTTAGGTTGTTTCCATCTCCGGGCTATTGTAAATAGAGCTGCAATGAACATTTTGGTACATGACTCTTTCTGAATTCTGGTTTCCTCAGGGTATATACCTAGTAGTGGGATTGCTGGGTCATATGGTAGTTCTATTTGTAGTTTTTTAAGGAACCTCCATACTGTTCTCCATAGTGGCTGAACCAATTCACATTCCCACCAGCAGTGCAAGAGTGTTCCCTTTTCTCCACACCCTCTCCAGCATTTATTGTTTCTAGATTTTTTGATGATGGCCATTCTGACTGGTGTGAGATGATATCTCATTGTAGTTTTGATTTGCATTTCTCTAATGATTAATGATGTTGAGCATTCTTTCATGTGTTTGTTGGCAGTCTGTATATCTTCTTTGGAGAAATGTCTATTTAGGTCTTCTGCCCATTTTTGGATTGGGTTGTTTATTTTTTTGTTATTGAGCTGCATGAGCTGCCTGTAAATTTTAGAGATTAATCCTTTGTCAGTTGATTCATTTGCAAATATTTTCTCCCATTCTGAGGGCTGTCTTTTGGTCTTGTTTATGGTTTCCTTTGCTGTGCAAAAGCTTTGAAGTTTCATTAGGTCCCATTTGTTTATTTTTGTTTTTATCTCCATTACTCTAGGAGATGGGTCAAGAAGGATCTTGCTGTGATTTATGTCATAGAGTGTTCTGCCTATGTTTTCCTCTAAGAGTTTGATAGTTTCTGGCCTTACATTTAGGTCTTTAATCCATTTTGAGCTTATTTTTGTGTATGGTGTTAGGGAGTGATCTAATCTCATACTTTTACATGTACCTGTCCAGTTTTCCCAGCACCACTTATTGAAGGGGCTGTCCTTTCTCCACTGTATATTCCTGCCACCTTTATCAAAGATAAGGTGACCATATGTGCATGGGTTTATCTCTGGGCTTTCTATCCTATTCCATTGATCTATCTTTCTGTTTTTGTGCCAGTACCATACTGTCTTGATTACTGTAGCTTTGTAGTATAGTCTGAAGTCAGGCAGCCTGATTCCTCCAGCTCCATTTTTTGTTCTCAAGATTGCTTTGGCTATTCGGGGTCTTTTGTGTTTCCATACAAATTGTGAAATTTTTTGTTCTAGTTCTGTGAAAAATGCCAGTGGTAGTTTGATAGGGATTGCATTGAATCTATAGATTGCTTTGGGGAGTAGAGTCATTTTCACAATGTTGATTCTTCCAATCCAAGAACATGGTATATCTCTCCATCTGTTTGTATCATCTTTAATTTCTTTCATCAGTGTCTTATAATTTTCTGCATACAGGTCTTTTGTCTCCTTAGGTAGGTTTATTCCTAGATATTTTATTCTTTTTGTTGCAATGGTAAATGGGAGTGTTTTCTTGATTTCACTTTCAGATTTTTCATCGTTAGTATATAGGAATGCCAGAGATTTCTGTGCATTAATTTTGTATCCTGCTACTTTACCAAATTCATTGATTAGCTCTAGTAGTTTTCTGGTAGCATCTTTAGGATTCTCTATGTATAGTATCATGTCATCTGCAAACAGTGACAGCTTTACTTCTTCTTTTCCGATTTGGATTCCTTTTATTTCCTTTTCTTCTCTGATTGCTGTGGCTAAAACTTCCAAAACTATGTTGAATAAGAGTGGTGAGAGTGGGCAACCTTGTCTTGTTCCTGACCTTAGTGGAAATGCTTTCAGTTTTTCGCCATTGAGGATGATGTTGGCTGTGGGCTTGTCATATACGGCCTTTATTATATTGAGGAAAGTTCCCTCTACACCTACTTTCTGCAGGGTTTTTATCATAAATGGGTGTTGAATTTTGTCAAAAGCTTTCTCTGCATCTATTGAGATGATCATATGGTTTTTCTCCTTCAATTTGTTAATATGGTTAATCACATTGATAGATTTGCGTATATTGAAGAATCCTTGCATTCCTGGAATAAACCCCACTTGATCATGGTGTATGATCCTTTTAATGTGCTGTTGGATTCTGTTTGCTAGTATTTTGTTGAGGATTTTTGCATCTATGTTCATCAGTGATATTGGCCTGTAGTTTTCTTTCTTTGTGACATCCTTGTCTGGTTTTGGTATCAAGGTGATGGTGGCCTCGTAGAATGAGTTTGGGAGTGTTCCTCCCTCTGCTATATTTTGGAAGAGTTTGAGAAGAATAGGTGTTAGCTCTTCTCTAAATGTTTGATAGAATTCGCCTGTGAAGCCATCTGGTCCTGGGCTTTTGTTTGTTGGAAGATTTTTAATCACAGTTTCAATTTCAGTGTTTGTGATTGGTCTGTTCATATTTTCTATTTCTTCCTGATTCAGTCTTGGCAGTTTGTGCATTTCTAAGAATTTGTCCATTTCTTCCAGATTGTCCATTTTATTGGCATAGAGTTGCTTGTAGTAATCCCTCATGATTTTTTTTATTTCTGCAGTGTCAGTTGTTACTTCTCCTTTTTCATTTCTGATTCTATTGATTTGAGTCTTCTCCCTTTTTTTCTTGATGAGTCTGGCTAATGGTTTATCTATTTTGTTTATCTTCTCAAAGAACCAGCTTTTAGTTTTATTGATCTTTGCTATTGTTTCCTTCATTTCTTTTTCATTTATTTCTGATCTGATTTTTATGATTTCTTTCCTTCTGCTAACTCTGGGGTTTTTTTGTTCTTCTTTCTCTAATTGCTTGAGGTGCAAGGTTAGGTTGTTTATTCGAGATGTTTCCTGCTTCTTAAGGTGGGCTTGTATTGCTATAAACTTCCCTCTTAGAACTGCTTTTGCTGCATCCCATAGGTTTTGGGTCGTTGTATCTCCATTGTCATTTGTTTCTAGGTATTTTTTAATTTCCTCTTTGATTTCTTCAGTGATCACTTCGTTATTAAGTAGTGTATTGTTTAGCCTCCATGTGTTTGTATTTTTTACAGCTCTTTTCCTATAATTGATATCTAGTCTCATGGCGTTGTGGTCGGAAAAGATACTTGATATAATTTCAATTTTCTTAAATTTACCAAGGCTTGATTTGTGACCCAAGATATGATCTATCCTGGAGAATGTTCCATGAGCACTTGAGAAAAATGTGTATTCTGTTGTTTTTGGATGGAGTGTCCTATAAATATCAATTAAGTCCATCCTGTTTAATGTATCATTTAAAGCTTGTGTTTCCTTATTTATTTTCATTTTGGATGATCTGTCCATTGGTGAAAGTGGGGTGTTGAAGTCCCCTACTATGAATGTGTTACTGTCGATTTCCCCTTTTATGGCTGTTAGTTTTTGCCTTATGTATTGAGGTGCTCCTTTGTTGGGTGCATAAATATTTACAATTGTTATATCTTCTTCTTGGATCGATCCCTTAATCATTATGTAGTGTCCTTCTTTGTCTCTTCTGATAGTCCTTATTTTAAAGTCTATTTTGTCTGATATGAGAATTGCTACTCCAGCTTTCTTTTGGTTTCCATTTGCATGGAATATCTTTTTCCATCCCCTTACTTTCAGTCTGTATGTGTCTCTAGGTCTGAAGTGGGTCTCTTGTAGACAGCATATATATGGGTCTTGTTTTTGTATCCATTCAGCCAATCTGTGTCTTTTGGTGGGAGCATTTAGTCCATTTACATTTAAGGTAATTATCGATATGTATGTTCCTATTCCCATTTTCTAAATTGTTTTGGGTTCGTTATTATAGGACTTTTCCTTCTCTTGTGTTTTTGTCTAGAGAAGTTCCTTTAGCATTTGTTGTAAAGCTGGTTTGGTGGTGCTGAACTCTCTCAGCTTTTGCTTGTCTGTAAAGGTTTTAATTTCTCCATCAAATCTGAATGAGATCCTTGCTGGGTAGAGTAATCTTGGTTGCAGGTTTTTCTCCTTCATCACTTTCAGTATGTCCTGCCACTCCCTTCTGGCTTGTAGAGTTTCTGCTGAGAGATCAGCTGTTAACCTTATGGGGATTCCCTTGTGTGTTATTTGTTGTTTTTCCCTTGCTGCTTTTAATATGCTTTCTTTGTATTTAGTTTTTGACAGTTTGATTAATATGTGTCTTGGCGTATTTCTCCTTGAATTTATCCTGTATGGGACTCTCTGTGCTTCCTGGACTTGATTAACTATTTCCTTTCCCATATTATGGAAATTTTCAACTATAATCTCTTCAAATATTTTCTCAGTCCCTTTCTTTTTCTCTTTGTCCTCTGGAACCCTTATAATTTGCATGTTGGTGCGTTTAATGTTGTCCCAGAGGTCTCTGAGACTGTCCTCAGTTCTTTTCATTCTTTTTTCTTTATTCTGCTCTGCAGTAGTTATTTCCCCTATTTTATCTTCCAGGTCACTTATCCGTTCTTCTGCCTCATTTATTCTGCTATTGATCCCATCTAGAGTATTTTTCATTTCATTTATTGTGTTGTTCATCATTGTCTGTTTCATCTTTATTTCTTCTAGGTCCTTCTTAACTGTTTCTTGCATTTTGTCAATTCTGTTGCCAAGATTTTGGATCATCTTTACTATCATTATTCTGAACTCTTTTTCAGGTAGACTGCCTATTTCCTCTTCATTTGTTAGGTCTGGTGCATTTTTATCTTGCTCCTTCATCTGCTGTGTGTTTTTCTGTCTTCTCATTTTGCTTATCTTACTCTGACTGGGTTCACCTTTTTGCAGGCTGCAAGTTCGTAGCTTCTGTTGTTTTTGATGTCTGTCTCCAGTGGCTAAGGTTGGTTCAGTGGGTTGTGTAGGCTTCCTGGTGGAGGGGACTAGTGCCTGTGTTGTGGTGTATGAGTCTAGATCTTGTCTCTCTAGTGGGCAGGTCCACGTCTGGTGGTGTGTTTTGGGGTGTCTGTGGACTTTTTATGATTTTAGGCAGCCTCTCTGCTAGTGGGTGGGGTTGTGTTCCTGTTTTGCTATATGGTTGGCATAGGTTGTCCAGCACTGTAGCTTGCTGGTCATTGAGTGAAGCTGGGTGCTGGTGTTGAGATGGAGATCTCTGGGAGATTTTCGCCGTTTGATATTATGTGGGGTTGGGAGGTCTCTTCTTGACGAGTGTTCTGAAGTTGGCTCTCCCACATCAGAGGCAGAGTCCTGACTCCTGGCTGGAGCAGCAAGAGCCTTTCATCCACTCGGCTCAGAATAAAAGGGAGAGAAAGTAGAGAGAATTAGTAGAAGTAGGAAGAAATAGGAAAGAAAGAAAGAAAGAAAGGAGGGAAGGAAGGAAGGAGGGAAGGAAGAAAGAAAGAAAGAAGAAAAGAAAGGAAGAAGGCAAGAAGGAAAGAAAGGAGGGAGGGAGGGAAGGAGGAGGAAGGAGGGAAGCGAAGGAATGAGGGAAGGAAGGAAAAAATACAGAAAGAAAGAAGATACAGTAAAATAAAATAAAGTATAATAAAGTTATTGAATTAAAAAAATAATTATTTAGAGGAAAAAAAAAAGGGAAGGATAGAACCTTAGGACAAATGGTGGAAGCAAAGTTATAGAGACAAAATCTTACATAGAACCATACACATATACCCTCACAAAAAGAGGTAAAGGGGAAAAAATCATTAAACTTGCTCTCCAAGTCCACCTCCTCAATTTAGAATGATTCATTGTCTCAAAAAGGGAAGGAAGGAAGGAAAGATAGAAAGAAGGTAAAGTATAATAGAGTTCTTTAAATTAAAATTAATTATTAAAAAAAAAATTTAAAAAAACAACAACAGTCGGATAGAACGCTGGGACAAATGGTGGAAGCAAACCTATACAGACAAGATCTCACACAGAAGCATACACATACACATTCACAAAAAGAGGAAAAGGGGAAAAAATCATAGATCTTGCTCTAGAAGTCCGCCTCCTCAATTTGGGATGATTCGCTGTCTATTCATGTATTCCACAGAGGCAGGGTACATCAAGTTGATTGTGTAGCTTTAATCTGCTGTTTCTGAGGCTGCTGGGAGAGATTTCCCTTTTTCTTCTTTGTTCTGACAGCTCACAGGGGCTCAGCTTTCGATTTGGCCCTGCCTCTGCGTGTAGGTCGCTGGAGGGCGTCTGTTTTTTGCTCAGACAGGACGGGGTTAAAGGAGCCGCTGACTCGGGGCTCTGGCGCACTCAGGCCAGGGGCGGGGGGCATGGAGTGCGGGGCGGGCCTGCGGCGGCAGAAGTCGGCATAACATTGCCCTACCCTGAGGCCCGCTGTGTGTTCTCCCTGAGAAATTGTCCCTGGATCCCGGGAACCTGGCAGTGGCGGGCTGCACAGGCTCCCCGGAAGAGGGGTGTGGATAGTGACCTGTGCTCGCACACAGGCCCCTTGGTGGCGGCAGCAGCAGCCTTAGCGTCTCCTGCCCGTCTCTGGGGTCCGAGCTTTTAGCCGCGGCTTGCGCCCGTCTCTGGGGTCCGAGCTTTCAGCCGCGGCTCGCGCCAGTCTCTGGTTTCCGAGCTTTTAGCCGCGGCTCGCGCCCGTTTCTGGAGTTCCTTTAGGCAGTGCTCTTAAAACCCCTCTCCTCGCGCCCCAGGAACAAAGAGGGAAGAAAAAGTCCCTTGCCTCCTCAGCAGGTGCAG